>NC_142200.1:48916862-49218225 GCF_049639895.1 Pseudopodoces humilis
TGACTTCTGATGAGCAATGATTTAAGGCAAGTTCCGGTTTTCCCTCATTGCTTTTCAGACCAGTTTTCACTATTATATCTCCCAACTTCTAGACCAGAAGACCTGCCAATTTTGCAGCCACTGTCAAAGGCACATTTTGCTTCACATAGCCTTTGCATTCTGATTCAGACACCAGTCAGCAATATCAGTGGGATCCCACTGGGAAGGAAAGGGCTGACTGGTCCTCAGGAAATCTCACTCTGACAGACAAGAAAAAAGTCTTGTCTGGCTGACTTAAAGGAATGTAAAGTCTAGGAAGCTATCTATGTAGTGCATGTGACACAGAATCAAATTTAGGCTTAGTTCTGGACTCTGCAGTGGAAGAATGACATTAAAATATTGGAGTGACACAAAGGGCTATGAAGGTGGGTAAGAGAAGGAAGTAGCTGACATATGAGAAGAGGTTGAGAGAGATAAGTCTGCTCAGCCTGGAGCAGAGAATGCTTGGGGCATTCCTATTAATATGTATCAATACCAGAGTGGGGGACTATGGAAGACAGACCCAGACTCCTCTCAGTGATGCCCACTGATAGGACAGTGATGCCCAAAAACTGAAATACAGGAAGTTTTGTTTAAAGATAACAAATAAAAACCATCACATTTTATTGAAAGGGTATTTGAACATGAGAACAAGTTGTCTGGGAAAGCTGTGGAATCTCTGTCTCTGGAGATATTCAAAACAAAAGTGGACATGGCCCTGAGCAATCTGCTCTAAATAACCTTGCTTTGAGCAGGGGGATTGGACTAGATGGCCTTTGGGGGTACCTCTCAGGCTCAAGTATTGTGTGATTCTGGCAGAAGCTAACATTGCTTGCACCTGATAAATGTCCTTTGGATGTATCCTGTACAGCATGCTGGGGGAATACTAAATAGATCTCTGTTCCCTGAGTCAACATTGCTTTTGCATTAATAACAAAATGGAGTTATATTTGATGTGCTTCCTGTATCCTTTTTTTGGCAATTGTGTTTAAGCTAAATTATCTTCATGTCTAAATAGCAAAGGTAAGGGTCTTTACTCCTCCACCTGCAAAAGGAGGAAATATTTGCTTCTTTCTCTACTATACCTGCAAGAAAATAAAAACAAAGAAAAAAGAGTTCAGGCAATTGCATGCCCGAGTGTGCAACCTTCAACTTTGAGGTAAATAAAGCCTATTAGAACTAAAACACCTGATGGAATTTTGTATGCAGCAGGTCAGTTTAGTGCAATTTTTACAAGTTTCAACAAAAACACTAATTAATCTTCCAAATGGAAGAAAAAAATTGTGATGATTTTTCACACATCAAGTTACAAATAATGTTTTCTCTTCCTGGAAGAATAGTGGAAGGGGTATCACATGTATAGGAAGAATAGAAGAAACTTCCCATGCAAGCATGCAGATGCTATACTGTAAACTAACTGAAAAGTGGTCTTTCTACAACCTTTATAAATTTTTATTTTTTACTCATCCCACTCCAAAAACGTCACTGACTCCAAATCTTACATTTTAATAGCAATTGCAGAGGGGAAAAAAAAGGTGCAGCTTACTAAAATTCTGTCTTCTCTGTAAGGGGCTTTACACTACCTTCTTTGAAACTCTGACCAGCAGAACACAGTCCAGCTGAGAAGAAACTGGGGCAACAGCAGATATTTGCACAGCTAAAAACACTAGCCCAGATCTTGGCCAGCAGTTCCATTTTCTCTCATGAGATTTTAGACCTACAATTCATAGAGTAGAGCAACATCCTTTTCCCCTTGCTCACCCAAAGCAGAGGCCCAGAAATGTCAGATGCACATTCTCCAAGCTAGGTAATGGTGTTGACAAGGCAAAGGAGCCCTGGAGGAGTAGAAGCAGTTCATTTTCATTTCCACAAAGTGCTTTCACTGTAATTTAGATAAAGCCACCCTCTGTCCCATTTTCTGGAGATGGAGAAAATAAAAAGCTGACCATGCAGGGGGCAAAATATAATACAAAAACAAGGCATCTGAGTTTCAAAGCTAACATTCTCGCTAGTCCCAAAGACACTATGCCCTCTTACATCTTTAGACTTTTCCTTGTGTTTCTGTACCTAGTATCTTCAAAGCAGCCGTTTTCCTTCCAAAGAGGAAGCTGTT
This sequence comes from Pseudopodoces humilis, assembly GCF_049639895.1. Taxonomy (NCBI): domain Eukaryota; kingdom Metazoa; phylum Chordata; class Aves; order Passeriformes; family Paridae; genus Pseudopodoces; species Pseudopodoces humilis. Next base: position 48,918,994 of record NC_142200.1, read on the forward strand.
AATCAGTAAACAGTACTTATTTTGCTTTCCTAAAATCTATCCTAAAATTACTTCCAATATCAATGCTATTACCCTATGATAAATGCAAATTTATGTGTCAGTCCTGCCTTCATAATGAATAAGTTGTATTACATATAGGAGGCAGAACATGACTAAATAGTAATCCTAGAATATCTGATTTATTACAAATTCATACCCTTAATTAACATAGAATATTTTTTACCCACAGTCTTCTCCTAGGCAACCTACCTGGTTTTCTGATGCAGAAGGTGGGAGAATGGTGTCCCTGTTTTGTGTTATAATGTACTGTTTTATCATCCTGCTGTGGCCTGGATGTGGCACATAAAGAATGATCCAGCTTGTCAAAGTGCAGCTGGGGCAGCATATACTTATTCTTGCATTTTGCCACAATATATCCAAAGCAGTCATAATGATGATGCAGAGAATGTGGAGTTTGGTTTACATCAAAAGAATTCATGAAAGTTAATGCATATCAAAAATAAAAAGGCGTCTGAGTCACTGCACAAAAGCTATTTTTGAACTTATATAATCAAATATACTTACGTATGATACAGAGAGACTGTGCCAGCTATGGCATGCATATCCCTCTACTGTAATTAATCTTTGCAAGCACTTTCAGTCACTTGAGATCTACATTTACTTTTGCCTCACACAGTTGTGGCGTTATCTCAGTTTTTACCATCTGTCACAGACATCAGAAAAAAAAATAAATTACTGAAACCAAAGATCATAAAAACAATTTTTAAAGCATTCTGGGTTTCATATTTTACCGTTTCTGTAGGCTTGCACATATAATTAAGACAGAAAGCACCACGTTCCTGAATGAGAATGGAACAGTATCAGCAAAGAAGCTCCAGCTTTCACCAGGCCTTTGCTTAATATACTCAGGTCTTGCATCTTTCACATCATGGTTCCATCTTACATTTCAAGTTCCTCTCTGTTTTTAAATGAAAGATCCAATGGAAATAGCAGGGGAGGAAGAAATCTTTTGGCAGATCAGCAGTTGCCAGGGTGTCTTTTCATGCTCTGGCAGTTGTTAGGAGTCTTACCCAAGAGCTAGGCCATTAATGAGAAGTCTAATGACTTCCATTCCTTTTCTTAAAGCATTCAGCGTGTCACCAGTATTTATGAGAGAGCCTGCTGTAGCTACAGGGACATTATGTGCTTCACTGTATTTCAAGCTGAGAGATGTTGAAAATGGAGCATAAGTTTATCTATTTTGGGGGGTATTTTTGTTGTTTTTTTTTTTAAGTCTCCCTTTCCTTCTGTCCTTTGTAAATAAATGTGCCACATTCCTCACAGCCTGAAGCTAAAGAAATATCTTCAGGCTTGTTGCCAGATCTATTTTCCTCCAAATATCTACCAAATCACCAGAAGCTCTTATTAACTGAGTGAACTGAACCTTCAGACAACAACTGTTCCAGTCCCTCCTGGGGATTTTGTATCTGCATATAGTAAATAATTCAAAGTTTGAAGTCTTGTACACTTATTCATTTAGTTTGCTTTATTTTTTTCAAAGCTATAAATGGACTTAGCAAACAAAATGGTGGGGTTTAATACTGAACAATTCTACCAATTAAGGAAAAATATTCCATCTCTTTTCAGTTGTCTTCTTATAACATACTCTTTTTTCAAATTTCCCTCCGGGAAATTTGTTTTCCTTACTTTCCTGAGACCATGGCAACTTGTTAAGATCCCAGTTTTGCAAACACGTGCTTCCTTACTGCAAATTTCAGAATCAGAGAATGGGTCAGGTTGGAAGGGACCACAGTGGGTCACCTGATCCAACCTCTCTGCTCAGGCAGGGCCATCCCAGAGCACACAGAACAGGACTGTGTCTAGACAGCTCTTGAATATCTCCAGAGAGGGGGACTCTACATCTCTCTGGGCAATCTGTTCCAATGCTCAGTCACCTGCACAATAAAAAATTCTTCCTCATATCCAGGTGGAACTTCCAGTTTCTTCCCACTGCATCTTGCCCTTTTGCTTGGCATCACCAAAAAGAGCCTGGTTCCATGCATGGAAGCATAACCTTACATGTTTGTAAGACTTTTACCTTGATTCTTTAGTATCTGTTTATCCTCTGGCACCTATGTTATCTAACAAGTATTTTATTTAATACAAGTGAACCTGTCAAGATATTAATTTAAACCTTTTCTTGTTATTTGTCAAATTACCCATCTACCTAAAGGATTAAATATATGAGAAAGAGAATCCTGGAAGTGAAGTGACAGTCAATAAGATCAAAATGCTTTGAAGTGTAGAAATACCATTGGAATACTAATTCAGCTCTTAAAAAGCTTAAATTGTTCCCCCTGACACATTTATTTTGCTATCATTGCTCATCGATGCAGAAAGAAGATTCCCTCTTCTCCAACCTTCCAAACAGCCTTGAGTGCACTATTGATACCCTTGTTCTCCAATCCATCACCAGTTGCCTTAAAGGTTAAATAATGTTTCTCAGCAAGTTCCATGATGTCTTCTTCTAGTGGTTGTGCAAGCATGATAAATACACAAATTCTCTTCCCATTTTTGAAACTGGAGAAACTTTTTGCCTTGTGTGCAGAGAAATCTCCTCTCAAACCAGATATTTTTTTCTCCAAGGGATGGAAAAGTGTCCTCTCCCCTGTCATGCCATCTCCATTTCATTGGTGTTTTCCTCTTGTGCTCTCTTTTGGCCTCACAGTCCAAGGGAATTACACATCAGTGTTCAGAGATAGGTATCTGACTTTATAAATAATTTTGGCGATGTATTAAATGATTATTACATGGAGATGAAACATTCGCATCACTTATTTTTACCCTTTTGCCACTGTAGATCCCCATTCAGATGATCTAGTGTGAGCACACAGTAGCATTTTGGGAAGGGATCAAGAAAAAATGGCAATGGCAGAATTTTTACTGGACACCCTAGAATTTAATCAGATGTGAAAAAGTATTTCAAAGCAGAAGTTTTGCTTCCAGTAAGAGCTACCTGAAAAACTACTGAAAGCTAGTTATAATCTCAATTTTTTCAGTGTATCTTTATGGCATTTCATTGTGATTAAGTATCATGGGGTGGTAAATGAGTCATAGAACAGCACAGAATGAGGTGTTAATATCTGCAGTTCTGTATTTTTTTTCTTTTGCTATGACTAGAATTTTCCTGCTATTCTGTATCTACTGGTACATTTGTGGCATATACCTTCAGCTATAATGCAGCTATATGTTCTTTGGATGATAATAAGAAATGGAGTTGGATTTTATATCTTCATTACATCAATGATCTCAAACTTTTTCAAGCAGTTTTAAAACTATCTTTTAAAACTCATGAAATGCCCCATGTAATGTGTACTCCCTGTAACCAGACTAACAAGACTTAGCTACTGCTCAGGAGTCTTTTAGAGCAATAGTTCCTGCTTGGTGTGCTCAGGTAGTAACAGCATACAAAAGCAGAATGTATCACTAATCTCAGATTTGATAGAAATAACACAAGGATAGAAGAACTGATTAAAATAAAAAGAAACAGTATCAGAACCAAAGATAAGTGTTGACCTAAACTTCTCTGAAACCTAATGCACTAGCAGCAATAACTCATCCCACTAATGTCCACTGCCTGAACATGCTACCATCAATCAGGAAGCTCTCCCAGGGCCTCAAGATAAAACCAAATGGAAGGAGTATTTGTGTGGAGCTGTTGTGCTAAGTGAGGAACAATCTCAAATGCCTGTGAGGTGAGGAGTGATACATAACAAATAGAGGCTGATTTATAAAGGATTTAGGGCTAATCTCTGTTGGACTCAGGCCCCCTGAGACATTACATCTTGGGGAAATAATGGATGCCATTAAAAACGGCTATTTATTGCACTGTGCTATTTTTGACTCACAGGATTTGCAATATTCCCTTGAGAAATCTCCTAAATACCATGGAAAATACATCAGTAGTCAATGGGAATTATGATGCCTAATGTGGGAGGTGTATTGTAAAGTTCAATTTAAAGCACAGGTCAGAGAAATCAGACAAGTGAAAACTATAATTGCATACCATCAATGAATCTAAATGACTCTCTAATTATGATGCAGACTGTTATGAATCCAAGTGTTATTGCATGAAAGAGACTTATTACTCACAAAAAGCTTTTTAATTGCCTGTGTCCCAAGGAAGGGACATTGCAATGCAAAAGGCTATTTTTCTAGTCAAAAGTTCTGTGCATCTGTGCCTTATAGCTGGAAGCTGTGAAAAAATTCAGTAATCAGGAAAAAAACCCAACAACTTTCATTACAGCCAATATTAAAATTTTAAGCCATGTCTTCCATAAAGTGGAATTTTTCTCCAGCGTGATTTTTGTCACAGGAAGCCCTTTTGTTTTCTATGATTATTCTTAATGCTTAACCTTAAGGAATGTCTGGTTGTTATCACTATGGATATGTACATATTTACACAACTCTAACCAGTATATTGGAAGGTGGTTGTCCCAAACCAGCAAAACAAAGCCGATAAGGAAAGGCCAAGGCGGTGAGTACTGAGCAGGTGGGGGGGGAGCAGGCCTCCCTGTCACACTCTGACCTCCAGAGCTTTCTAAAGGAAGACTTTGGTCTTCTGATATTGGCATAAGCAAGCACGCACATTTTAGCAAGGACATACAGTAAATAGTACAAATACAAGTAAGGACCTGAATGGAGGCATGCATGTTAATAAATAACAGTAGTATCTACTGCCCGAGTCCTCATAAATCAAACTCACTAGGAAAAAACAGTCAAAAGCTCCACTAAGTTTTCCATTACCAAACAGACACTCAGTTCCCTTATGAGAGTTTCTTTTTTAGCTTGTAGAAAAACAGCAAGTGAGGAGAAATATCCTGCCTCAGAGCTAGTTCATCAGTAAGCAGCAAATATGTTGGAAAGCCATTCCACTCCATTGGTAGGTCGCAAATGTTTTTAAAAGCCACTGCTGCCCAAAATGATCTTTCAGCAAATAGAGCCATCAAGAACCCCATTGTATTAGAGAAAAGCAGTGGAAAGGCATTAGAGATGAGATTGCATTTCTGCTGGAGGTGAGAAGTAAGTGAGCAAAGTGGTCCAGGTGACAGTTTACCACCTTTTCATAATACCTATGCTTGTCATATCTAAGACCATCACAGCATAGGTCAGAGAAATTTCCCAGTGGGCAGCCTCAGCATTTTCCACATTCATCTGTCTTACCCTTGGGCGTCATGGTGAAACGCAGATCAGATGCTCTGATATGTGAATCCTCACAGGTGGATAAAGCCCTTCCAGCTGCTGAATAATCTTGTAACATACAAACATTGACCCCCAACTGGCTACTTTCTCCCATGGTTTTGCCAACAGACAGAGTCCTGTGTACAGCCTTTGTATTAGGCAAAGCATTTGTGGGGTACAGCTGGCCAGTTCTTGTACAAAACCTGTTTTGGACACTATGACAGTAATAAAACATTTTTTCTGTTTACAAATTTAAATCACTTTTTACATCAAATAGAATAGAGACCCAAGGGAGGGGTATCTGCATCTTAGAATGTGAGTAGCATCTCTATTTAGTTTAATGAAACAATAATTTTCCAGAAAAAAAATATTGCACTGAATAGTAGATTTCTGAGCACATAGAAAGGGTTTAGAAAGGACTTCTTACAACATGCTTAGTACATTTTCTGTAATCTGACAGTATGATCATTACAGTGATTAAGAGAAATGAAGCAAAGACTAATATTTGCATAATTAAACTAATCAGGGCAAGTTTCACTGGGAGAGAAGATTGTTGATGAAGCACTTTACCTGGTTTGTGGGAAAAGCAAATTCTTAATATTCCCCTCACCCCCCCTTTTTCAATATTCTTTCCTCTAATTTGATTTCACAGTATTTACATAACACTTGTAATGGGATTCTTTCCTAACTACCCTATAACAGTGCTTTCCATCCTCACCCACCATAAAAATGTTTTTCAACCATTTAAAGAGATTTAAACAATTATCAAGTAATATAAAAATCTGTTTGTTTAATGAGCACTCTGAAAGTTACTTGCAGAACTGCATAAACAGCTGTAGCAACTGTGTTCATAACTCCTCAATTTTTCCAATGCTCCTTGAATAGAAGTTCATTACTTGCAAAAGAAAAAAAATCTTACTGGTCACAAACCCCAACATATTACACATGTTCTGAGCTGTATATGGAATCTCATATCACCTTCTGTTTCCTTTGATGTTGAAGATAAAGTTACCTGATTGTTCTCTCGTTTTCTCTGGTGAAGGGCAGCCACATTAAAGTCTCTCAAAGGAAATAACATGAGGATAGTAAACTCCACCTCCAGTACAAGTTAAGCCTCAGCTTGTGTTGAGGATGACTGGCAGGTTCAGGGCTCTGCAGCTCTGGGCAGTGCTGGTGTCCCACAGCAGGGCTTGGCATCGCTCTCCTCTGATCTGGGACACTGGCTTGCAGGCTGTGTGCGGTGTTTGAAGGACAGGACAAAGGAAAAAGACACAAATCACCAGTCCTGTCAGCTGTTTGGGGTCCTTTACAAGAAAATAAAGTAAGAAAGTGCATTTAAATCTCAGCTTCAGCTTGTCTGCGCCTTCCCCCAGCCCTGGCAAGAAATGGGGCACAGGCTCTTGGTGCATAAACACCTCTCTGATTGCCTTGGTCAGAATTACCATCCACCCACAAGTTCTTCCTACAGAGAACAATACAAAGATATCAAATGGAGAGAAATACCTTTAGTGGTAAAAGTAAAAACAAAAGGAGTGCTAATTTCTCATCAAAACTAGCAAGTCCAAACTGAGCAGATGCAGAAAATCTATATCCACAGAAGGTCTCCCTCATAACTGAATTCTAGCAGAGATCACCTCTCATAATAAAGTTCCAAATAATGACAAAAGTTATCTTTAAAAGAGGCAATGTCAACTCACAGGACATAATACAGGTTCACATGTTAATGAATCAGGCAATTATTTCACCTGGAATCCAGAACACCCTGCTCTTCTGTCGGTGTCTCATAGTAATTACTCCTTCTGATAATTGTTCCTCACAGATTAATCCAAGATAACTTAATATCACTGATGTCATCCTTTCCATTATTTTTTAACTTCAAGAGCTTTCTTATCTAAAGAATAAATCAATATGAGTTGAAAAATGTCTGTATAAATATATGTGATTGTAATGCAGCAAATCACTGGTTTTGCTACCTGCTCATTAAGAAAATTAAATATAATGTGCACTAATATGTATATCCTTAGGCAATGGTATGGAGAGAAATTAAATAAATTAAAATTATCAGCTCCTTTCTATAAAGCTTATTCATATTGATGCTGTAGATTTTTAATATCATATACCTTCCAAAACTCAAAATATTGTTTAATATATACTAATATTTAATAGTTATTATAGATTAAAATTAACATTTATTTAATTCTTTTCTTAAGCTTCAGGGTGTCCTCACTCTAAAGATAGCTTCTGTGTATATTAATATTCCTCTTTTGAAAAGGAAGATTCTTTTATAAAACTTGACCCATATGGTTTGAGACTTGAAAAAAATACAACAGTATTGTGAGTTTTAAGCATGTGTTCCTAGCAGCCAGCTTAATATCAAAGTAAGACAGGAGAGCTGCCCACTTAATGATGCAAATACTATTAGAGAGATCAATATCAAAACCAGGATGTTACTGAAATTGCACTTTTATTTTCCTCTTACAGTTTTATATTTTGTTCTATGTTTTCAAGAAAGCTCATTGCTCAGTATATATGTATTGCTGAGCATTTACAGAAAAAGAAAATTGTCAGGTGTTTCCAGCATTATGGAAATTTCTGTCCTACAGGTTTCATCCAGCTGTGTATTATCTTGGACTAGTCATGGCAATAAAGACCACAGGAAAAAATGAGCACCATTATTCATTGCAGATACTGATTTTTTTTTTGAGAACTTGTACTTTTTTATAGTAATTCATAGCCATTAATATGTGTATTTTTCTGTAGCAATATTGTTAGCATCTACAACCTGAACATCACAACCAATTCCTGATTAACTTCAGATACAGAGTAGACAATCTCTTATTTAATGTGTTGAAATGTAAAACTGTTTCAGGAATAAAATAATCTTTTGAATACTTTGTGCACAGAGTGGAACTAAAAGTGTAGCGTGAGAGAAGATTTCAAGGTAACTGAACCCAAAGGTTTGACAGTGCTCTTTGCGTCTTTGACAAGGCTCAGAGCAGCAGAACACACTGGTAGTGCTGGAAGCTCACATTTTTCCCCCCTTGCCCTTTCATCTTTTCAAAATTGTTCATGTCTATAATGCAGTAAAAGGAAAAGAAAAAAAAAAAGGCAACCTTTTTCTTCTTGTAAGACACAGGTTGATTGCTGTCTCTTTTTGAGAAGTAGTATTTGCAGAAATGAGGTCACTGTCTGAAATCACTCCCCCATCTGCTCTGTTTAGCCTGTGAGTCATATGGAGTAAGAAAAAAGCTTATCTGAGCCAGAGTTAACATGGAACTGAAAACAATAGAACAGCACAGCAACAAAAGAAATTACTACCCCACAGTTTTCTCTGTCCCTCTCTATTTGCTTACTAGCTTGGATGCATTAATTAAGAAAATCAACTGATTTTGATTAAAGCAAGCAAAGTGATGGCAAGAGAACCATGGCAGTGAGGCTGTAAAGCGAGTATTTTCAATAAGAAATGCTACAAAATTCATCAAGGATGAAACAATACCATTATGTCTTGTAAGTGCAACAGACTTGGTGTGCCTTTTGGTCCCAAGAAATAAATCCCAAAGAAGTCACAGCCTCTATGTTCATGGTGAGAGGGGGCACAGACACAGGAGCAAAACAGAAACATAACAGGTAGGAGGATGTATCAGCATACTAGTTACACCTTGCACTCGAATCTTTTTCTGCTGCAGACTTTGAGAAAAAATGGGAGTTTATTTCTCCACTTTTATTCCCTATTAGTATTCAATACAGATTTGACAAAATTCTCAGAGAAAGAGAAAGGATGTCTTCCAAAATAGAAAGTAATAAGATTCATTGAATTCAACATTTATTTTCCTTTCAAATTTCTGGGTTCATCTACAGAAGTAGGTCAAAATATTCCAGAACTAGTTTGTGACCTAAAAATGCCACTTCAGATGTTTTGAAACTATATGTGAAATTGAGTTTTAAAAATACCTAATAATGTATGAATGAAATGAAAACTGAATAATAAAGTAGAAGTAGATCAAGGCTTAGATGCATCTTTTAATCAAAGACCTACAGATTTTGCTTCTTTTCTTGAAAAATAAAGTATTTAATGCTGCACATTTGTTGTATGACATAGACAGAGTTAACATGAAAAAAAGCCCAATATGAGATATGCTTTTCTGCATGATTCTGTGGGTGGCTTGCATAGTGTTTATGTCTGTCTTAGGAAAGAGAAGAGAAACAGCTGCTCACATGCTTTCTGTGGCCAAGAACTGGGACCTGGCATCACTTTGACATCAGCCTGAGCAGGTCTACCTGCACCCCTGGGGCTGACATCAGGCCCAGATCATCACACAAGAGCTCTTCCACAAGAGGAATCTGCTGCCCTGCTACTTCTGCTACCTGTGCTCAGAGCCCCAGCCCAAACTCCAGCCCTCAGTGGCAATGAAACCTCCCTTGAGAAGGGATGGGTCAAAATCTGGCACTTCCCATTTGCAAGAGTGCCTGAATGCTGACCCCCTGCCTCCATAGAACTGAAGTTTCAATGCATGTTTTTCTGCCCACGCATACAACATCTTCATTTTGGCAGATGAACCCAAAGGCAAGTGTTTTCATAGGCTTAATCAGTGGCCTTTTGCTTTCAGTCTCAAATTTATTGAAATATTTCTTTGGTGCACTTTTTCAGGGATGCTACTGAAAGCGGGGAAGTCACTCTTGGCACAGGAGAAGAAATTGCCATAAACTCCACAAAATTTCAGAGTTCATCAAAGGGCAGCTTAAGCAGGAGGATTGTTTATTCAGTTCTTTGAAAGGGAAAGAGGGAGAAATTCATGCAATGATTAAACAAGACGAGATATGCAATGTTCATAAAAAGAAAAATGGGTGAAAAATAGAATTAATTTTAATTGTGAACTATTCAATATACTAAATAAAACATAGGTGGAGCTTTGAAACTTGATTAATATCTTGTAGGAGGGATAGATAATGAGTATTTTCATATATTAACAAAAGATTATTTATTAAAGCATTTACTAAATGTTTAAAAAAGAGTTGGCAAAGCTCATTATCGGTAAAAAAACCTATAAACTCCCTACAAGTAAAATGAGAATCAAAATCAAGCCCTTATTGATGTGCTAAAACATAAAAATGCCAGTTCAGATAAATTTTTGACATTTGTTGTTTGCTTGTATTTTTTATTCAAATGAGTATTTCAAAACCAGCTCTCACCTAGAGCTGCATACTCCAGTCCCTTGCTCTTCTGACAAGAAAATTAGCATGCAACCACCAATATGTAAACTACTAGCTGAACTCATGGATTCAAAGTCTTAATTATGCAAATTCAGCTTATATTTCTAGGATCTGAGTTTGCATTTTGAGCCGGTATAAATCTTTTTCTTATCTAAATAAAAATTTCTCCCGAGTATTAAAAAAGAAGTTAAAAGGATTTTTATTACTCTCTTAAACCTTAAACCAGCAAATTCTTCTCTTTTTGCTCAACTTTGCTAGCTGGCAATATTTCATTATTACTGGTTGAATAGCTAAAATACAGACAATTTGCAAGCAGAAATAGCCAATGCATTTGCAGTAAAATTCATTCAGTGCCTACACTGTTCTGCTGAATATTAAAATTTGTAAAATCTTTCACTTTGCCTTAACTGTAATGATAATGTCCCTGCAGGTAAAACGAGGTCAGTTGACTTCCTTCTTTCTCACCTCACCCCAGGCCTGTTCTCATATCAAACCCCACTAAACTAATAAGGCTGATTGAACAACCACATTTTCCAAACACTTCAGAAGCAGAACAATAACTGCTGACGCAGCCAGCTGGAGTGTCAGCCCCAAAGGATTTACACCTATGGTTACAAAATGCTGGAGAAAACACCGAACTAGAAACTTCTACCGGCCAAGACAGTCTTTGTATGTTTCCGATGAAGATCCTATAGCCCTGCTTACAATCCCAAAATGCTAGTAACACTCACCCCTCTGCAAAATTCTGCTGGCTCATGCCCATCCCCATAAATGCTGGAACCCTTACTGCATTAGTGACCCCGAGTTTGACAACTGCTGCCTAGGTATTTCCCTCCCCTGTGCTATATTCGTATCCAGTCAATGAATCCGAAATCCCCCGCTAATTACCATCTAAGCTGTTATAAAGAATCTACACGTGTTACAGCATGAAAGAGGATTACTGTACTTTAAACTTAGCAAGGCTTGGTAATCCTGGGTACTGCAGCACTGGACACGGTAAGCGGTGCGGGTTTAGGGACAGCGCTTTGGGCAGCGTTGCCTTGGCCAAGTGCTTCAGCTGTCACCACTGCTCTGCTTCTCCTGCTGTGCCCAAGACGTCTGCTCATGATTCCTGCGCCACTTGGTGAGGAGCACATGAAAAAAAGCCCTATACAAATATATCCTGAATACATAATTATTCATTTAAGTGTTTTAATAATTCTGCAGTGTCCTTTCAAGATGATGATGGCAGATTTCCTTGATGGTATTTGTTGCCTTTCAAAATTGCTCTTTTAGAGTTAATGGTTTCTGTTTATAACAACCATGGAGGAAAAAAAATAGGCAGAGCTCCTACCCTAAGAGGTCAGATAACCATCTTAAGCCTATGCTTATCTCCCAATCCAAGTGTTTTAGACATCTGAAGTTCCTGTTTGATGAGCAAGTTAGTGGTTGAGGGCAGCATGAGAAATACAGCAAATGCTCCATTGCATTAAAATATGTTTTCAAATTTGATCAAATAATTTTACAACAAGCAAAAAAGAATGCTCTGGCTTTATTTACAGACTAGAGGGGAAAAATATCACTTTTATTAATAACTTGCACACTACCAATTTTACACAGCTCCATTAAGCAGCACTGAAAATCATTTGCTCCTAAAGGCTTACATAATATCTTTCAAAGTTCATGTTCTTCTCTTTCAGAGAACAGAGGGAACTATCCAGTAGAAAAGACATTATCTCAAGAGACTCCAAGAAGTTGACTTTTGAGAAAGGCAGAGCTTACAAGTCAAGGAAATATACATTACACAGCTAAGAAGCATTGGAAGACAGGCTGGGAGACAGAAAACCTACCAAAAGTCTATTAAGGAATTTTCCAGGGGTTCATCTTAAGAAAACACAGAGTGGAAGGCTGACAAAAAAAATCAGTGGAGACAAATTGCTGAGTTATAAATTTTAGATGACTTACTCCCTAGATACGCCTGGATTTTTCAAGTTTTCAGTGACAAAGATGGGAAAATGGCTGATTTAGACACCACCACCAATCAAATTGTGGTGAATGAAGAAGAAGAAAATATTTTCATTTTCAATAGCAGAAATAATCAAGTCCACCACAGGTCCATTACTCATAAATTAGATTAATCAGCTACAGTAGTTTTGTAAATATTTTCTGAAAACAGACTCTTCCCAGATTACGAGTTTCTTGTCAATTAAGGAAAAAAAAATAGATCTCTTAAACAAATCATTTTCTATATCCATTTTCATCCTTGATTATCCCAAGATGTGGAAACATACCATGTCACCAAGGAAGGATTTGCTTAAGCAGTTAAAAAATCAATGTAAAGTACATATATAAAGAAATCCCCAAAATCCCAAACAACAGTTTTACAGTGCATCTTAATTAAAAAAAAATAAAAATAAAAAAAGAGGAAAATAAGTAGAAAACCCATGCTAAGTATTTTACACCCGTCTGTCTCTGGATTGAGAACTCTTCTGCAGATGTCATTGTCTACAAAGGTCCAGATTTTGTACAATATTTGTTCATTGAACCCAACTAGACTCTTTGTCCTGGTACCTTCTGGCCTTGAAGTCCATGGTTAAACTCCTTTCCAACATTTTTTTAACCCAAAGATCATTTCCCTTGCATCCTCATTCAGTTATTCTCAGGTCACTGAAACCTAGGAAACAGTGTTACAAAAAACATGTCCTCTATAAAAATTTTAAGCCTCATGTCTCAATACATGAAGTCAGCAGAACAGTAAACTTCAGAAATGTGACACTACAGTAAACTGCAGAAATGTGTAGGTAGCACTGAAGTGAAACACCATGGACCTCTCAAAAGCACCCCACTGTGTCCCAGCAGAGCAATAACAAAAGACCAGAGGGTTTTCTTTGGGGTGTTTCCCCAGAGGTCACTTAATCTAAAATTTTTTTAGTGCATGCTTCAAATTTTTTTTGTTAGGAGAAAAGGTATAAACTTTCCACAGCTTCTATTATTTCCCTGCCTTTTTTTTGTGTAACTTCAAATTTCTATATAATGAGTTAACTAAGTTATGTACGGTGTGATGGGACATGTCTATAAAGGGCCAAATCATATGCTTTTGATTGAATCTACATAAACTCTTTGTCCCAGCAACTCAGTGCTCTAAATTTCATGGATAAAATCCTCATTTGCCCTGGAAGTCAGTAACTCTAAAGATTGCCCAGTGTCACTTTCCTTCATAGTGGTCATAGAAATCCAGTTAGAGAAACCCACTTCAAATAAGAAAATGCTTTAAATTTCTATGTAATACTTTCAACACTCCTATTTACAGGTTTTGTGCATGACAGTATCCTTAATTTTCTTTTGAAGGTGTCTTGTTATTTTTTTCTGAACAGTTAGAATTAAACTTCTCAGGAAGTGCCTGAGAGATCCCAAATACACTTCCCCTATATCGGTATACTTAGCTTTCTCAGCCTCTCACTTTGGCAGTGCTCTTCTGAAATTCCTGTGATCTCATGTCAGCTAACATCAACAACTTCATAATGATAACAACAACCTTTGCTGTCCTTGTATATAAATCGAGTCACTCTGGTATTTCCAGCCTTATTTAAATGCTAAGACTGAGGACTCCATGTCTGAAGGAGGTCAAAATTTGCCTCCTCCAAGCGTATTTACAAAACAGGAGGGAATCCCATGTATTTCTCTTGTTTTGTGCTCCTGAAGGGCAAATACATTTTCATCTTTTTCTCCAAAGACAAAATCTGAAGTCTTGTAATGATTAAGATTTTGAAAACTTATTCTACCTGAAATCTCTCCCACAGCTCCTGACAGAGAACCCATGGGGAAAAATTTTCTTTGTGTTGACCTTTAAAAACAATTTAACACAGTATTTTTGTGATTAACATGATTAAATTGCCTGTGTGCAAGAAGACATCTCGTAAAAGACATCTCAGGAAAAAAGGATGGTTGCATAGGGTAAGATGATAAGAGAACCAGTCCAGAGGCATGCACAGGACCTGATGGCCTGCTGACTTACTGCATAGCTGGGCTTAACCTCTGCAGCAACCTGTTCAACCTGGTTCCACAAGAGGTAAGAGACAAGAAAAAGGAAGAGATGATAATCAAGCATTAACTGAAATTCCTAAGTTAATATGACTTTAAAATATTATTTCTCTATATTATATAATCTTTTCAATATGTAGCAATAGATTTGCAGCGTTATAGTCTTAAGGTTTGCAGAGAAAGGAAGGTGAAGGTAGCTGCAAACAAATAAGGCAAGCTTGCAGCCACTGTTCCTTAAGAAGCTGATAAAGTTACTCTGAGACAAAAGCTCTCACATTTCCTCTATTCCAGCTCTATCAGTAAGTCTAAGGAAAAGATGTTGCCTCTCCCTACAAATCCTTCCTTTTTTCAACTCTTGTTGATCAAAAATTTGGGGGTCAGTCTTTACCCAAGCGACAGAAAGACATGGCAATTATATTCCTGTAGAAGTGGAGTAAGTAGGAGCCAGCATATATTAAAGATGTGCAAGACTGGAGGAAAAATTGGTGCATCCTACATAGAGGCTACAGTCTTTCTGCATATACATTTTCAGCTGCAGTAGCGCTTTCCCAAAACATTTTTCCTTTCCCCCTCTAGGACAGCATGCTGGAAACTGCTTTGCAGAGATCTTTCCTCCCTTCCCCCACATCACATTATTCTTTACATCTTCTCTCTTACACTGAGCAAATGATGCAGAAAGAGTAGCCAGTGTTTTCCACACAAAACAATTTGTTGACTGTTAGAGGGCATATGGGCAGGACAAGCACTGCCTTCAGCAGGGTATCTGTGCCCTCTGTCATTATTTTCTGCTCTCGCTGCCCGTTCCTAGCTCAAAGCAAGCCCTACTTCCGTCCGCTACTCGGAGCAGTCGTTTAAAGGACAAGAGTTTTTTTGTAGCTGTGCTGCAATTCACAATGCCAACACAGAGAGCCTCGTTCCTCCTCTAGTTTTTGTCTAGGAATGAACACAAAAGATGGGGTGGGGGAAGGGAGGAAGAGATGGAAGAGTGCCCCAATGTTTCTTCTGGCATATATAATATTCCTTGCAATGTTCAGAGACTTAATATGTATTATTAACTGGGTTACCTATAGAATATTAAATCATTATAAAAATATTAAAATAGCCAAGGGTAAGTTATTTTCATTTCTGTAACTGCAGAAGAGGAAATACAATTGTTTTTATTTAAAGTAATTACCTGTGTCTGACAATTACTTTTTAACTGGTATTCAAATCTAGTTGCTATTTTGGGAAGATGCTTACTTTTAAGCACACAATAGGTAGCAAACAAAAATATTGCTGAGATTTATCTGCCGTAATCCAGTGCTACTATTTTATATATATAAAAAAAATAAATGTGATTTTCCAAGACACTTTCTTTTTCACGTGAGCTGTTTCACGAGTCCTTTTGTGAGTCTCTTTATTCATAACCACCATTTTATACAACAAAATCATGTGCACTAGCAGATGAAAGCAAAGAAGCAGTATTTCAGTTCCTGGAGATTTAAAAAAATCACGTTTCCATGACAAACAACACAAACTAAAGTTCCTCCTACTGTCAGTCATCTCATCAGTGAACCTACTGTGAGTATCCAGTTTATTTTACTATTATAAATTAAAGAGTAGATAAAGTTTTAGTGTATTTAAACTGGGGACAGCTATGTTAGATTTGGAAGAGCTCAGTGAAGGACCTACAAACACAGTTACACAGGGCTCTGACCCCCAGGGAGAGTAAGAAAAATTAAGTTCCAGCTAAATTATGCTTTTACAGCTACTGTTATTTCTTAGATTATAATTTTACAATTACTATCTCTGCTAGCTTGAACGTGTAACCAAATATAACAGTGAAAAAAAGATACCACAAACTTGTGCTTTGGTCATCATTTTCTCTCTGAGAAGAAAACATGCCTAAACTGCCATAATTTTCTCATTTAGCTGTTTGTTCTTTACTCCAGCCTCAGGTAATCATTGGACTATGGATAACAGTCTTAAAGTATCTCCAGGAAAGAACTTGGTTGTTTCTTTCTTTGATAACAATGTTATCAAACAATAACAGCGTTTAGGTAGGTAAATTACATTCAAAGTTCTACTTTGAGGGTAAGCATTTGACCCATTTGATACAGAGAGCTGATCAACACTCAAAATTCAGTCGCTGAAATGAAAAGATTCCTTTCCATAAATGAAATGTGTGCAATAGGCAACAGAACAAAAACATCAAACCTTCACTGAGACAAGGAGTACAAACAGCGGGATACAGCACTCCTTGCTCCACATAACTTTTATCTCCTAAAATCAATTGGAACTTATTCATGTAAAATGTTACAATTTTTGCAAAAGTTCATTTATTGTAATGCAGAAACAAACATCATGCATCTAGGGAAAAGAATGTGTACGGCGCATTTCAGGTCTGCCTCCCTCTCCAAGAGGCAGAACCAGTCTGCTGAAAGGGTAAATAATGAGATGATAAAGAGCTGCTGCCTTCCAGAGAGGTTTCCCATGGCTGTTCAGGCAGCAGGAGCAAGGGGGGAAGTGAGGGCCTTGCTATTACTATACCTGATGGCAACATTTGATGGTATGTGTAGAGATTTTGAAATATAATTCTGCTCCATGTTCAAAGAAAAAAACAATTATCCTTCATGAGTTTAAATACTTTGAAACCCTATGAAAGGTTCAAGCAAAGTATATTTCCTTTTTGCATATTTTCAAATAAGGCTGAAATAAAATTTGCTGTGTTATTGAAATGAAATCCTGAAATTGGGCTGGAGAGCTCTGCAATGAAAGAATGATGCTTTCACATTTTGCTTGCTTCAAAATGGAATTTTCTCAGTGCCAGCCTGTGTCATTGGAAAATGTCATTGAAAAATGTCCAGCTGACTTGGGATAAGAGGTGAATCTCCATCTCTGGGACGAAGGAAAGCAGAATTAATGTGCTGGCCCTCAGTCTTGACCTAAAATAATGCAACAGTGTGCTCTCTGATACTTGAAACTGATGTCAAATCTAGCTTACCTCCCTGCTACACAAGCACCTCAGGTATTTTTAGGTACAAAAATATCAGAACTATTTGTGTTCTGAGGGGTGCAGAATAGCTTGAGAACAACACAAAGCTTTGTAAGAATCGACATGACGCATTCGCAGCCTTATTTGTTAAATGCCACACAATCTTTCATTTTTCAGTGCTTTAGCCCACCATCTCTGCTGCAGAATTCACTGGTTTCTCCAGCCTACCTCAACACTGAGATTTTTTTTGTTCTTGCACACAGCCGGCAGTCTGGCAAGCTAATCGTCCTCTGCTGATTCTACCAGATGCCTGTGAAATAGAAAGCTGCCCACCACCAAAGACTGGCAGTTTTATGGCTGTGACAATTGCTTTTGGCAAAATTATAATTAGTGCACCAATGTTGCTATGCATTCTAAATTGGATCACACTGATTCCTGCTCCAATTTTTTCAGACACTTTGAATATGATTTTTAAACAATTGTGATAACAGCTGCATGCTGGTTGCCATTAAAACCAACATCCACCAGATCTCAGCATCAAACATGACAATGTTTCTCTCGCTACTCCAAGAGATGGTGTCAGCGGCAAGAACTATGTTGCACTGGTCCAGGAAAGGCTGTCATTGTTGCTCCCAGAGCAGAAAACATCCTTGAGTGATTAGAGATAACAGCTCCTGTAATGTCTCCAAGTGGTTGCTGACATGCAGATTACAGAGACTCTTTGCTAAACAGAACACTATACAAGGCTGTTGCTGTGATTAAATATTTTTCATGTGTTTCCATTCCAAACATTTTTAAACACCTCTAAGCAAGAGAGAGTGGGTGGAGAAATATGACATGCAGAGAAAAATACTTAGAAATTTAACATTTTACAAAAATATTCTTGAACAGGTCAGAAATTCTGTGCTTCTCCCTGACTGCTGCCCAAAAATGGCTCTCATGTCACTGCCCGATCTCTGTGAATAAGGAAGATATAATTCCACCAATCTATATTTTTTTCATGTACGTTGGTGTTGCTTAGAGGGGGTGGGACAAGCAAGGTGCACACCTCTCTTTAACCAGTGCATCAGGTTATTTTCAACTTGGTACAGCTGGCATGAGGTGTTGGTTTGGAGGTGTTTGGTGGTGGGGGAGGAGACATCTTTTCAGGAGAGGTGGGTTCTCCTGAACCAAACAAGAGCTATCACAGGTGGTGGTTTCTCACCACCCTTAGCAAAGCCTGCCTGAGACCAGTTGTGATGCACTTGCAGACTAGTGAAACCAGCCTATTGTGAAATAGAGAGATGAAGAGCAGGCATGCTAAGTACCATTTTAAGGCACTTGAGATAAGAGTCGAGATGAGATGCTCTATTTGTGCCCAACAGCTGTGTTGCGGGCTAGAGGAACCTTCCCCAGGGGTGCTTCTCTGCACTGCAGGGGTGATGGCAGGTGCCAGGACTCTGGGCCATCCCTGGCCCCAAATCCAACAGTTCAATGGACAGACCCACAGGGAAGCCCCAGGGGGCTGCTCAGCAATGCTTCATGGCCCACTGCACACACAGAGCAGGTGGAGGGTGGGCAGCCCATGTAACAAGAAGGAAAGTTTTGCCTTGCATTCACTAATTGGCTGTTTGTGAGTTATATAAATCATAGAATGGTTTGGGTTGGAAGAGACTTTAAAGATCATCCAGTTCCTACCCCCCTGCCACAGTCAAGGACAGCTTTCACCAGACCAGATTGCTCAGACCTTCATCCAACCTGGTTTGGAATATTTCCAGGGATGGAACATCCACAGCTTCTCTGGGTAACCTGTTCCTCACCACCCTCAGATTAATGATTTTTTTTCTCTAATATTTAATCAAAGCCCACTCTTAGTTTGAAGTCATTCCCTCTTGTCCTATCACTACACACCCTTGTAAAAAGTCCCTCTCCACCTTTTCTATTGCCCCCCTTCGGGTACTGGAATGCAGCAATTATGTAACCCTGATGTCTTCTCTTTTCCAGGCTGAACAATCTCAACTCCCTTAGCAAGGATTTGAGAAGCACCACAAGAACCACAATATGAGATAGCTTTGCATTGGTTAGAGCAGAGCAGCACTTGGACAAAAACGTTGCTGATCAGAGCTCCCAATGGGGAATGTTCAGAGGAACACACCAGGAGCAGTGACTCTTGCTTCCTTAACATTAATGTGCCTTGTAGGCATTTAGTGTTGGCTGCTGCAGATATGAATAAAACAACATTCACACACTGCCACTACAATGACCTGTCTTCCCATTTTTATTTTCTACAAGGTAAGGGTAAGGTCATATGAAGCCAAAAGATTTGGAGAAACAAATGAAAAAAATCACAGAGCAGTCAAAGCCATTTTCAAATGTTTGCTATAAGGCAAACACACGGAGAACAGAAACCCTGTGCCTGAGAGTCTCTGGCACACAGCTCACACAGCCAGTGTCACCTAGCAAGCACAGGTAGGTGTCTCAAAGGGACATCACAAAGGGAATGATCAGCAACTAGCTTTGAAAAACCCAACTTTGGAGCTGAGATGTGCTGGCTATTGAGTGCTGTGGTCACAGTCGTAGTGCAGAAGACCTAAATACTCTTTACTGTTCAGGATAGGCCTTTCTGTTGCTATTGCAAAAGCCATCATCTTTTAAAAGAAAATACTCTTTCAAGTAAATTTCATTACTCAAGGCCTGACAGTGAGCAAGCAAATCACCCTTATTCATGCAGTGATTAGTTCAGACAGAATGAGGAGGCAAAAAAACCCAAAAAACCAAAGAAACAAAAGCTGTCCTGGGCATCTTCTTTATCATTCTTCGTAATGAATCTTAAAAAGGAGAAAAAGGAGAAAAAAGCACAACCCAAACATCAAACAAATTAATCCCAGCTTAAAATATCTCCATTGAATAAAGAAAAGTATCAAATCAATTGTATGGCAATACAAAAATTCTAGAAAATTCAATGTTCCTATCTTAGCATAATGTAATATATTAACACTGACCTATGATAGTGTTGAAACTAACTGTAGATGAAAACAACTCTTCCATTCCCATACTAACGTGTCTTATCTGAAGCAAGGGAAATCAAGATAGGAAGCAAAACAAGAAAAACCCAGTTTGGGGGTTTTTACGGACCCATAGGAGAAGAGTCATTGGGGGGAAATCTCTACTACCGTAGATTAGCAGTGTATGAGGGACAGGTGGAAAACCCAATAAGAGCAATAGCTTATTTTTCTTCCCCCTGATTTATTTCAGGAATGACATAAAACAAAGAGCAAACAGTGTGTCATGGAACAATTGTTTGTAGAGTTTGGTAGTGTTCGGTATGCTGTGGAAACAGCAAATGGGAAAGTGTTGATCCAGTTAAACATTAGCAATTTATAGGCAGTTAGTAATTAAGTGGATTGATCATTTTGGTGCTATTTGGAAAACAGCTGGAAGACTTTAGGGATGTAATGGAAAAACTACAACCAAAAGCAATCCAGCTCCCCATCTTCTTCAAAACAGCTGTTTTTTTTCATTCAGGAACTTTGCAGGTCTTGCTAAAATTTCCTATTGCTTTGTATATTTTGTGAAAAGCATTTACTAAATTATCTCCTGTGTGTGGGTTTGTTTTTGTTTTTTTTTATTGAAAATAAAAATTTCCAGAAATTCACAGCAAAATTCCACACAAATAGATGAGAGAAAGAAATCACACAAGATAATTTGCTCACAAGGTTGTCTCTCACCTTGTTTCATAGGTGCTGGTGTGCTACCTTCAATGACGAATATTTAAACAATTAGCACAAAATCATCTTCTGAATACCATGGTTTGCACAGGAGAAACATCATGGTGATTAGCACTGTGTAGTTAAGGGTGCATATGTGTGGCTAATGGAGGAGGGGGAGCAGTGTTCCTCCCTGTGTGTATCTCCAGATGTTCAAAACAACGGGAGCCATCATCTCTAGCATCAACACAGATACTACAGTACTCAAAGCTCAATTAAAAAAAAAAAAAAAGACTGTTATGAATTTCTAGAAACAGCAAAAAGTCACAAATGTTATGAATGTAGGGGCTGTATTCTCCAGCATGTTCCCCTGCCGCTTCATCCACTGTTTTCTCCACAGCTGCATCCCTAAGCCCTATCCTATAGCCTGCTATGTGGAAAACCAGCACCAAAAGAATGAAATCCATGGAAATATACAGCTTTTATAAGACGTTAGGCAATTTAGCTATTAATAACACTTGACGTCACACCTTCAGGGAAGCAGAAATGCTCCTGAAGGGGAGCTAAAATAGGCCAGCTTTGACTCAGTATGGCTACAAGGGCCACAGCTGGCCAAAGGCAGCCCCACTGCTACTCACTTCTCCAGGATAATAGGGCTCTTTAAACTATCTCTCCAAGATCTCTGTTTTCAGAGATTTTGCTGTCAGCAAACTAAAAACAATAAAGAGACAGATAATACGCTTGTGGTAATTTGAATGCTATTTCACGTTAATTAGCCAGGTCAGCCTTGCTGCAACACTTGAATTAATTGTGGGAAAGTGGTGACATCAGTTCACTGCTAGGTAGCACTGACAGAGCTGTTCAGCAGCTAATCCATCATCAGAGACAGAGGCAGCATTTTGAAAGAAGATACAAAGCTTCAGGCATTGCTTTTTCTCTGTGACCCACTGATGGAGCCTGTTATTAATATTAATGTTTTATTAATGAAGATGATAAAGGAAAGAGACATTTATGGGCATGCTTGGACCTGGGACTCCTAGCTCTCTCTATCACAGTCCATTTCCCAAAAGGACAGAGCACCTGTCATTCCAGAGCTGTCCTTACTTCTCTGGCAAACACGGTGCTCATGGTCACACGGACATTAGGTGTGCTGTGTGCCATGCAGCACTGCTCCCCTCCGTACCTCTGCTCTCACCAAACTTGGTGCAAAAGGAGAGCATTGGTTGTGGTTCTGATGTGGGGCAAAACTTGTTAGCAAAAGGTTTATCACTGGAGCAGCAGAGCCGTGCTTTCCCCCTAACCCCAGCACTGCTCTGCCTTGCTCAGTGCTGCCAGAAAGTTTGCACATCCCCAGGGGAGCCCGCAGGACCCCTACAAGCTCTGCTCTGCTTTTCTGAACAGCCTTTTCCCTCTCTCCACTATAACATTATTCTCTCATTTTGTTCTTCGTAAATGCTGCTTAGAAAGCCAAGTGACAACCTGCTTAGAGGAGAAAAAAAAAGAAGCATTTGTCCTCTCTGAATGCAGTACAGCACACATACAAATATACCTCTTAGTTATAAAGGATTCCTTCTTCTTTCCAAAAGTAATTGATAAGAGTTTGCTCGCTATAAGTCAAATGCAACAGATTAAGAGGGCTTATTGTTAGTATAAAAACAATTTTCCTTGTCACGATGAAACATTAAAATACCATAAGGAACCACAGTTCTCTGCAATCAGTTAGAAATATTTGTCATACAAAAATAGAAAAGTAATGGGCATGTGGAGATGCCTCATGCTGATCCCACAACAACAGTTTATTATTACCCAGTTTTTGGGGCTGTTTCCTCAACAGAAGGTATCAAATTGGGTAAGACACTTCCACTGGATTAGCCTACTGGGTCATTTTCTGACTCAATACAACTCACAGTAGAAGTTGACATGTTTTAAATATCAGTAAAATTTTTATTCCATTTATATAACCCATCATTAAAAGAATAGTTTAGCTGTAGTTTTTTGACCTAACCAAAGAAAACACAGTAAACCAATAGAAAGAGTCCAACCTAGCTGATCACACTTTTAGGTCTGTGACCTCTAAGTGGAAAAAGTTAAAAATAAACAAATAAACAACAATAATTGTGAAGACCTTTTCTTTCTGGTTAGACAGAGTGCAATTGTTTTGCTTTTTTGATTCTCACACTGAAGGTAACATATGGCCACACAGGAAAATCTGCCAATGCATCGCACAAAGGATCCACATCTTTTCTCACAATATTTAAAACAAAACAAAACTAGTTCTTCCCTCAAATACAAGATCCTAATGTATCTGCCACATCTTTCCCCCACCCCAAGAAAGAGGAACAGCATCTTAATCCCTGAGAAATAAAGATTATTTTCAGTGTGGAGCCAACATGTATGGTTGCTATGGTGACATAACAGTTGGCTAAATTCAATCAGTTCTCCCTATTATATGGTATTTTGTTGAAGTCACTACTTAAAGAAGAAGGGTCTCTTACCCCCTTTCCCTTACCCCCATCATTTAAGAGTACTCAACAGGCTTATTACTGTACTGATCACTGTGACATCGTGACCCTGATGTGAAGTCTCCTCTTGAGGAAACCCCCAATAAGCACCAAGAATAACCAGTTAATCAGCTGTGAAAACATATGACACACTGCATTCTCCCCTTACCTTCCTCTGTCTTATCTGACACATTCCTGAACCCTTATACACTAATGTGTCTTTGCAGGGGCTATTTTTAACACATCGCTGACCTAAGCAGCTGGATTCCTCCCTCCCCACCCCACTACACTTTCCTTTTCTGACATTTTTCAAATAAGTAGAATTCCATTTTCAGCTATGCAGCAGTTTAGCCACAGTGGAATAATTTTGAAACCCCACAGTAACTTCTGTAACGTTCAACATCTCAAGGACTGGGAGCTTTTTAGTCACTAAAGGCAATTTCCACTTCCCAGATAAGAAAAGTATCAAGGCTTACTAAGGGAGTTTGGGGGAAAAAAAAAAAAAGAAAAGATTGAAGTAGATGGGAGGTCACTTTAGTCCCATAAATGTGTCTAAAATGGGCATAAAAACAATGAAGAATGAGAATAGTTAATATGGGATCAAAGAAATGTCAGCACAGGAAAGACATGGACTTTCTGGAGTTGAAACACCTCCACTATGAAGACAGGATGAGAAAATTGGGGTGGTTCAGCCTGGGAAAGAGAATGCTCCAGGGAGACCTCACTGAGACCTTCCAGTATTTAAAAGGGGGACTTCATGAGACATGGGGCAGATGTTTTAGTAGGGCCTGTAGCAATAGGACAAGGGGTAATAATTTTAAATTTAAAATTAGACTACAAGGAAGAAAAGTTTTACAATGAGGGTAGTGAAACACTGGAATGGTTTTCCCAGACAGGTGCCCCATGCCTGTAAACAATCAAGGTAAGGTTGGATGGGACTCTGAGCAACTTGCTCAAGTTGAGGACTCTCCTCCCCATGGTGAGGAGGTTGGACTAGATGACTTAGGAGTCCTCTCCAACCCAAACCACTCTATGACTCAATAATTCCAAATGGCACCTAGTGCGTTTGTCAAAGCTTTAAGAAATTTCAATTTAAGAAACTGGTTGTTAAGATTGTTAATGGGTCTGTCTTAAAACTGAGCCTTTTGTGCCCTGCTTCATCATGCAATCAATCTCTAGACACTCCGTAGTAAAAATACAGAGAACAAGGGCAGAGAGTGTCTCTACATTGCAAGCAGAGTGAAATGGTGGTGGTCTCTGTACAGCACTCTCAGATAATTACAGCAAACTTGGATTTGAGCAAGACTTTTACACAGGCATATAGTGACAGACGAGGAGTAATGGCTATATACTGAATGAGTGTGTCTTTAGAATATATATTAGGAGGAAATTATTCACAGTGAAGACCGTGAGATACTGGAGCTGGTTGCCCAGACAATAGATGCGCTATCCCCAAAAGTTTTCCAGGTTGGATGGGGCTTTGACAAACTGGTCTAGTGGAACATCTCCCTGCCCATGGTGGGAGGATAAAATGGTGGGACCTTTAAGGTTCCTTCCAACCCAAACCATTCTATGAAGACTGCAGATGTTAGCAAGATGCAGGTTTTTTACACATGCAGAAACCAGCAGTCAAATCCAGGAGTCTCGGACATGCACTTCCCTTTTAGCCCTGTCCACCCCTTGTTGCCACTCATGGAAGCAGGTTCCAGGTTTACTGATGGCCTTGAGCCAGCTCTGGGAGAAAGAAATTGTTCCAATTCCTCATCCTGCTGCTGGAAAAGAAATACTGCCAGAATTGATGATCTCTTGGGACAGAGAATAAAAATAAAGCCTGAGCTGAGGCAAGCCCTGCACTGACTCTGCAGCATCTCAGTAACATTAGGGGGTTCCTTTCAGCTTTTGTCTTTTGCTTTTCATCCTTGCTGTTCATTCATCATAGAAAAAGACAAGCCCATATTTTAATGACAACTTGAAAGATCTCTTCCTTTCTTTCTAGCCAAGGACATTGGATCCAATTCAAAACACTGTTTCAAAATGGTTTTCCCACTTAAAAACCTCACTGAGCTTTTAATGCACAATTAAGAAATGCTAAAAAATGTATTTTATGCAGCTGTTGAAAATTATGCTAATCCTGACAATCAGCTCCCAAATTCAAATTGTGGCAGTAATAGAATTGTGTAAGTTTATATTGTAAGAATGCTTCTCCCACCGACATGGCAGCACAAAAAACTCACATCTAACCAAAAGAAAAGGTCTCAATAAGATGTATGGCTTGCAATGGTGGCAAGCCTGAGGCCATTAATTGCCATACTCTTTCAATTCCATTTTTCTTTTTATTCTAAAGTCATACAGTTAAGTTGACAGTAAATAAGACAAAGCACAGAAAATTGTAAGGTATTTTAATGTAAAAAAATTAATATTTCAAGGTTTTAAAAAGGATTGTCTGCTACAAATCTGCAAAGCAAATCTGAGACTATCATGGAATGTGTTATGTTATTTGCATTCAATTATTTGCACTAAGCCCTCACTGACTAATGACTGGCAGAAGAGATTTATTTTGTGCATCAAAGGATCTTCCATTTGGAGTTTACAATGAGCAGATGGGAGCAACTGAGAGTAATAATCTTTTTCTTCCAGTGTACTTAAGTCACCCGATATTGTTGGTGTTAAAACAGAATGGAGCTGATGCCATCTGTAGATATTACTCCTTTTTCTATGCTGAGAAATACTTAGGAAGTTTAGACAGTCTTTTGGATACTACCAAAAAGTCCTTCCAGGATCCTGGTCTTTACTGTGGAATAAGGCAAGTTTTAAAAGACAGACACTAATGGCATCAATAACTTTACTTGATAGGTACCATAGCAACACCACTACCAAACTCTGATGAGCTCTGGAAGGTGTCAGAAACATTTCAGCAGTTTTATTGAATTCTCAAAACAGATTTACAAAGGTTAATGCACATCAATTATTTACTTGCAAACCCTCTGAAGGTTGCTGGGTTTTGAAGCATGTAATTGATGGCGGACCGTGAAAGTGGAGGTTTCATGGACTGACTCAGCTAGATGGTATAAACATGCCTGAGAGGTCATTGCCCTTTTTTTAGGGAGAAAGTGCTCCAAAACTTTGGGCCAGGGATCTTGCCAGCAGCTCACAATATTAGGCAAAGTCTTTAAGTTGCATCATTGCTGCTGATTTGAGTACTTTTAGGAAAAACTAGCTTGAAAATGCAGTCACATGTAATAGAAAGTTGAAACTATCAAGATAAATTGTTTTGGCAGGAGGTGAACTGTGCAAGTGGAAGTGCAGGAGCAGAGATGGGATGACCAGGAATCCAATACCTGAGCTAAACACCTGTGTGAATTGTTGAAGAAGACAGTAAGCAATTACAGGCAGTTTTCATAAATTCAGCACCAAAATAGAACCCACATTCCTTTCTACTTTTTGCCTGCCCTCAGTTCACCTTTTATTTTGCTGTACTTGGGCTCATGTCCTCATTCACCATCTTTTTTCTTCAGAGAAAGACTCAGAAAGAACCAGTGAAACCCCAGCACCAGCTGGCATGAAAGTAAGCCCATGTCAGAAGAAGCATTACTAGGATGGCTACTGAATACTGAGAGCTTGGCTTTCCCAAAAAAAGAGAAAATGGGAATGACAAGCTTTGAATTACTGTAAAATATGGAAGTGCTTACTGAATACCTGTGTGCTTTCTTGTCACTGTGTGCTTTTGTTGGGTTGTGGAGTTGGTTTGTTTTTTGGTTTTTTTTTAAATCATGACTCTTCTGGACTGCCAGTTCAGAGAAGACACTGCAGCAAAAAATTGAAAATAATTTTTGTGAACAGAATTTTAAGTTTTAACAAAGAGCTCTAGGAAACATTGATTTCCAAATAATTTTTGTCAAAACACTGGACACTGAACACAAAGTAAAACAAACTCTGCCCAACATTTACACAAGCATAGCATCTGTTTGTCTCAATAAGCAGAAGAAATATTTTTTTTGCCCACCAAGGAGAAACAAATTTGGAGAAACTGCTTTGTATTTGGTCCAAAATCAACCAAGAAGGTTTCAGGAACTTCCTCCAACACCACAGTTCTGAAAAAACTTGCTTAGGCTAGGGTTGAAGTTTCTTAGAATCTTAAAAGTTTTAGCTCTGCACAGATGTGAAAGAATAACCCCAATACCAAAGCAGCTCAGTGCTCAGCCATATCTAAATCTAATTAAGGCTCAACATTTCTGTGCCCATATCTCTGCCATTTTAATCCAATAAAAAGTTACTCGGATTGGTACTACTGTATACTAACAGGATTAGTTCTTCTCATTAAGCATATTTTACCTAAGGATGGCTAATGCTACTCTACCTTCTGAGCACATTTTATGAGAAAGGACCCTTTCCACTGACTTACTGAAGAGGAGGGGTTTGGGAAGGGGAAATGAGCTGCAAGTTATCAGGAGGGCTTTTCAGGCAGGTGTTCCAAGTCAGCAGAGATGTGGTGTCTTGAAGTATGATTCAGACTCACTCTCCACAGACTTGTAATCAAGGTAAGGTACCATAGTGACCTTGTATAACTTTTGTTTCAGAAGGCCCTCAGGTCCTTGTACATCCCATCTTCTCTGCTAATGAGTTTGGACACCTGAGCTCGTTCTCACTTGGGGCTGTTCCTGCTCCAGCACCCTAAACTTCAACTTTGTTGGTTCTAGCTCTTCAGTTCCTGTAGTGATCCAAGCAGTTTTCTCAGAAAATGCAAACAAAGTTTGGAAGCCAGAAATCAAATGTCAATAATAGTCCTTTGGGCTACAACACAGCTCCTGGAAGAACGATGAAAATCAAAATTTTCACAACAGAGCATTTAAAACAAGCCATGTGCACTCTCCAAAGAGGGTGTGAGGATATTTGAAGCATAGGTACTATATAAGTATTTGGGGCCTAGGTAAGCTTGTTCATTTCAGTGCAACTCTGCAAGGTGGGGTTTTTGCAGCTATAGGAAGGAACACTTTCCTCAGCTCAGCATATCAGCAACACAGCTGTCATTTAAAAAACATCCAATCTACACTTAAAAGAATGTACTACCTGGAATAGATCCTCTTTTTGAAAATCTTGGATGTGTACGTGGCAAGGAAATAAGTTTCTATTTATAAAGATTCTCCTGAATACCTTGATCAAATAGGCATTGATGGATTGCTGAGACAAATATTTCTACCCTCTATATTTTTACCTGAATTCAACAGTTTTTACATGAAAAGCCCCACAGGATGAATACATTCCCAGGTTTCAGCAGCACCCAGAAATTGTGCATTTTGCATTACCTATGATCATCTGTCCTCATCTGCTTGATTGCTACGTTTAATCTTGAAATTAATATGCCCAACAATATTTCAAAGATTCACATTACGTTCCACAGTATGGTGGTGGTTTTTAATTTTTAAATAACTTGCCTGTAATGCTGTGACTCAGAAGAAGTGTGAATGACAGAAGGAAACTTATTAGATTAAAAACAGTTTGTTGGAGAGAGTAGGGAAAATGAATTCACCCACAGGAACAGGTCCAATGTTTCATTTTATTAGCAGAGATTCAGGAGCCTTCTTCCCACTTCACTCTCCAGCTCATGTGCTAATCACTGTTGTAGAGAGCCATTCGAGTCAAGGCCATACAGAGCCTGAATATGGATTAAATTTGTCTCTAATAATGTTAAGAGTAGTCCTAAAGTTGAGTTTAATTTAGGTTACAGCTTGAAGAAATCCATTCACCTCTGGATGTTCCAAAGGTGGGATTTTCCCAGCTTTTATCGCAGAAACCCACTATGGAAATGGGTCCCCAAAAGCACTTTGCCTTTAGGTACTCAGCAGCCCTTCTCAGTCAATGCATAGCCTGGAGTACCTTGCAGATTATTGCAATCCCCTATATCTACTTTAAACATTTTAGTAAAAACTGCCAAAATCTTGGGTACGCCAGTCACAAACATTCCTGCTTTCAGCCTTTGCCTCCAGGATCCATTAATCAGGTTTTTTTCCCTAGTGCCACAACTAAAGCAGGCAGGTGTATTTTCACACCCCAAAGCAAGCCCTGAAAACAGTACAACTGAAGCAAAAGATAGTGCCTTTTTACACTCAAAGTGGAAGTAGAGCCATCCCGGTCACAAAAGTCACATTTTTCTCAGGAACATGAAAGTTTGCATCACTGACTCGCCAGCACAGCATGAGAGATGTCCTGGGACTGTCTACACACACTCTGCCCTTCTACACATCCCCACAGGACATGCACAGGGAAAAGTTTCTAAACTTGTTTGCTGAACAAGTAGCAGCAGTCATTCTTATAGCCCTGTCATGCCGGGTTAGAACTAGACTGTGGCAAGGATTTTTGGCATTTGAAAGGCAAAGTGTAGTGGAAGAAAAGGTCGTAGAGTGGATGTCTAGCCTTGATCAAAGGGGAGCCCCAGGAAAAGACTATCACAGTTTTAGGGAAGGCAAAATCTGGGAATTGCTGGGAAAATATGAGGTAATGGTGATTTGTGCTGAAAGGAAAGAGATAGCGGAAGTCTGGACCAAAGCAGGCTACATAGCAGTGCTGAGTTTTAAAAAGATCAGTTGGTGATTCACATGTATTATTAAGTATTTATTGACAGTCTTGCAATTTCTTCCACTGGAAGTATTCCTCAGACATGAATATACTGATATTTATTATAAGAAAGCACACTTGGATCTGTCAATAGATTGCTGAAGAGACCCATCTGCCATTGCAAAGATGTTAAAGTACACATGCAGAAAAAGGCAGAATAGGAGATACTGATAGAAAGTAGGAGATACTGGTAGAAAGACAAGGTTTTTGGGCAAAAGAAAAACCTGAGCCAGAAATTTCTGTGTCCTGGGATTGTGTCCTGATGTACCAGGATATTCAGTGTAAGAGAAGTGGTTTTCCTTTAGTGGCTTTTTGTAAGGAACAGGCAAGTCACACTGTTCAAGGAGAGGTCCCAGCTAGCAGGCAGTTCAGCACCTGGAGCTGTGTGATGAACTTACAGCCAAATTGATATCAATTTCTGAAGGCAGTGACTCAGTCTTACCAGAGTATTTTGTTGTATATAGCACAAAATGATCAATTGAATAGAACTGTTCAGCATATTATCAGAAGAGGTAATACCCTTATAGGACTTACCCAAAAGAAAAGTTTAAGGTTCTTGAAGAGAGTGTTTCAAATAAAAACCATTAAAAAAACCCAAAAACCCAGCTACTTAATGAAACAATTTATTCTGGTTTTCCTTCATAGAACTGTCACATATTGTAGTAATTTTCTTAACACAAAAAATCTGAACATCCAAACCTAGCTATAGAGAAACTTCAAAATGTACACATTTTCCTTAAATCAGTTTAATTATTTTGCTGTCTAAACAAGAAACTTTTTCGTAATTATTTAAAATATTGATATTAATTTTTTAAAAAAGGAACAAAAATTCAAGATTTTCTTAAAGCCAGTTCTCACCCACATGACATTCCTCCATCCCACTTTGTGCTCACAAACTTGGAGGCTATGATTACACAGCTGAAATCCACAGCTGCATTAGGATTTCAGCAGAAGGTAAGAAACTCAGTTATTCAACACTTGCATTGCATTTGGTGACCTGGCAGATGTTTTACTAGCAGCTGGGAAAGAACTGGCAAATTGAGCACACAGTAAAGCAACACAATCTGTTTCTGAGAAGCAGGTACAGGGTTCAGGACTGAAATAGCCACAGACAAGTGTATTAGACAGATACCCCAGGGAAGGAATAAAATTAACCAACCTCCTGACATAGAAAATGGCAGATTAAATAGTCTAGCAGAGAGGGAAAAATAGGACTGTTTTACTTTTTCAAGATTTCGAAGAACGTGAACCTGGCTTAGGTTCTCTGTAATACATATCTGTTAAACGTGAAAAAGGTATGTGCCACCTCAAAACTAAAATAAAAAAATCTTATAATTCACAGATAACACAGGAAGAGATTTTTTTTTCTTTCTTAGAAGGTAGGTGGACAAGAAAAAAGGAAAAAGATAGCCTTTTCTTCAAGGCTGTACCAGATATGTAATTTTCAACCCATTTGACAACTGGTATTAAAACGAGCAGCCTATTCTATCATTCTCTTGCTTCCTGTCTTTCAAAGGTACATGTGGCTTTCTGAGGTCCTCTGAGTACAAGAAATGTCGCGTCAGATGAAATAACTGTGGTAATGGTAAGGCAATTTCAGGTTGTGAAACAGAACTGCAAAGTACAGCTGGGGAAAAGCCCTAAACTGAGCCAAAAGACTGCTGAATTAATGCAGCCACAAAGTATTTAACATAAGCTTTCATGTTAGAAGCAATTGCCTTGGCAAAACAAAGTTTTCTAGAAACAGAATAAAATCCTTACAGCTTGTTGTACTGAGCAGCAGCAAACAGGCAGGAAGGACGGAGCTGCACTAGTGTCTTCCACCTCTGTGTGCCTTTAGTGTCACTAGTGTCCCCGTCCTCCTCACTCACTGTATGATTAAAAGAAACAAAATCTTTGATGTCATTGTGACTTCATGTCTAATCAGGGATGGTGGTCTGTAATTCTGTTGCTTAGATATGTATGATCTTGGGAACCTTTGCTTTGGGAGAATGAGGCCAAGGACTAAATCACAGAGTGAGAGAATGGCTTGAGATGGAAGGGACCTTCAAAAGCCATCTAGTCCAACCCCCCTGCCATGGGCAGGGCCACCTTCCACTAGACCAGGTTGTTTAAAGCTCTATCTGATGTGGTCTTGAACACTTCAGGAATGGGGCATCCACAACTTCTCTGGACAATCTGTTTCAGTGTTTCGCCAGCCTCACCATTAAAATTTTCTTTCTTATCTTGAATCTAGATCTACCCTCCCTCATTTTAAAATCATTGCCCCTTCTCCTGTTACTAAAGACCCTTGTAAATAGTGTTTCTTCATGTGTCTAATAAGCACCTTGAAGACCTCATACTTGTGGCAAAGGTGCACCATGCTGTATATCATCTACATTCCTTCCATAAGAGATCCTCAGAATGCTTAATAAACATCTAATGAGTTTCATAACACCCCGGGAAATGTGCGTGACATTTTACAGAAAGATGAAGAGGTATCCAAAGATTAATTGCCTTGCCATACACTGACTTTGCAACAAGCACCTGTCAGATATTTTGAAATGCACAGATTACTTCAGCTTCTCAAGGAAAGTCAGAACTCCAGTGACTTTAACACAGTTATGTGTACAGGCACGTGCTGAAGATCAGACCAAAGATATAAATTAGCAGAAATGGAAAAAGAAAAGAAATGGGAAAATAAAACAAAGATTTGGTCCTAGTGAAATTTGAATCTGAACACCTATTTCATATCTCCAAGATTAAATATTGTCCCTGTGCAGTACACCCTGAAATATTTCTTCAGGAGCATGATTTCTAATCAAAACATTCGAAGTTGAGATTCTAGGAAAAAGATAGTTTTCAGAATATGAGGAAAAATAATATTTCAGACTTTTTCAAGTGTTTCATATCAGTATTTTTTTGCTGCAAATTCAACATTATCTAAGCACATACAAATATCAGTCAATGCACAAGTTGTCCAAAAATCTCAGCAATACAAATGAACCTAGAAGGTGATGTGGTGAATCAGTTTGATTTACAAGGTCTAAGACATAAACATATATTTTCTAAATTTATTCGAGGTTCATCTCTCTATTCCTCCTTTTGTTCTACACTGCTGTTGTAGAACAAAAATGTGTGAGAAAAGGGCTTGACACAATATCCTCTAGG
This sequence comes from Pseudopodoces humilis, assembly GCF_049639895.1. Taxonomy (NCBI): domain Eukaryota; kingdom Metazoa; phylum Chordata; class Aves; order Passeriformes; family Paridae; genus Pseudopodoces; species Pseudopodoces humilis. The sequence goes on from NC_142200.1 coordinate 48,952,368, forward strand.
TTCAATTCAAACGACTCAAGTAAATTATGCAGCGTTAACAACTTCAGACAGCTTCAACAGAAGACAAATGAGTGAGTCTTGTGTCAAAATACATTAATGTTTCAAAAAGAACATTTTGTATTGGCAGGAATTGTAATCTTAAAAGCTGTAGAAACCACACCTTTCTCAGGCACTCTGATCAGTATTTCAAGGACAAATGAAGCTGCTAAGGAAAGCAAGAATTACTACCCAGGTTGTCCATTTATTTGGAGAAGTATTTCCACTGACATGAACATAGTGTGCATTGACAAGATTATCTTTGGGGGATAAAACAGTCATAGTCTCCATGGAAATAATGCATACCAAAGAGCAAAAAGCCAGGCTGAAAATTTTGGGGTGGGATTTTATTTATCTGGTTTGATTTTAGCTTTTTACAGAGATAAAAGCTCTATTACGTGCCTCAGACACGTTTACAGTCTCCATTGTGACAGCAGGGTCTAGTGATCCTTAAAAGATTGTCAGGTCTAGGCCCTAAAGTACCTGAAATTTTCACATATCTCCCCCTCGCAGATAAATACAAGATTCACAAGACACTTATTTCAAGCAAATCATGTGTAAATAATTTCTGCTATGATTTGTGTTCTCTCTCAAATAGCCACATGAGTATACAAATTGGTGGTTGGCCCTGCTTCATTTTTACCCTTAAAAAAAATATATAATATGGTCTATTAACATTACATAAACTCATCAAGTCCAACAAGGGCTATTTTTAATAAGCTGTTTGGGTTTTAGTCCTGAGGGAATTAATGATATTTACTTTAGATTTTAATCTTCACCTCCTTTCAGTGGAGTCCAACAGAGCAAAAACTAAGTTGCTAGGTTTTGGGGGCGTTGTTTTAAAAAGGTACTGTGAAGACTCAACCAGTTTATGTAAGCTACCTATTCCTGTGGAAAAAAATGTGCCTGTCTTACTCCAGTGAACAAGACTTATCTCACTTCCACCAGCATAAATGTAGCAGGACTCCGCCAACAACGCTTGAGGTCAATGATTTCCATACCAGCTTATTTCTCAGCTGCACAGTCTGAAACAGCAGCAAAAGATTATTTTATTTCTGAAATTTAACTTTTTTTTACCTCTTACCTGGATTTGTGATTCCCTTTTGTGCTGCATATTCACAGTCTGCATTGCTGTGTTGGAAGATAAATGCAGAAAAAGGAGCTACTGCTTTGCTATAAGGCAAACAACACCTAATCCTATTTATTGTCTTCCTAAAGTACTGAAGATGTGGCTGCATCTTATACTCTCTGCCTTTGGTTTGTGAAAAATAACTGTTGCATAAGGCGTGAATAATATTGTGTTATATAAATATCTTGTAGTATATGAACATGAAAGTGTATATTTATGGAGGGAAAAATACGTAAAAAGTCAATTGCTTTCTTCCACTTTAAGTTATTGGGAGTTTTCTCCAGTTTTCAACTGTACTCTTTAAAGCTTAAGCGTTTTCCAGGCAGATTTGGGAAAAGCTGGCAAAATTCCTTGAACTTCAAGCTCTACAAAATGAGTATAATTTCTCCTCAGTTTCTTATGTCCTCACAGATATGAGCTGCATAAGAAGCCTCTTGCTATCATGCTGCTTGTCCAATTATCAGTGCTGTATCTGAATTTCAAACCAGTAATGAGACAAGGAGACCTGGGAGATATATGGTATAGTAACAGTATCATGTTGATACTGCATTCTAGTATTCCCTAGCTGTTACAGCAGTGGTGGCTAATTCTGTGTCAAATGGAATATGTGCTATTAAGCTGACTTCCCTGCGTTGCTTTACACAGCAATGTGGAAGTCCTTTATTTTCCAACTGGGTTGCTTTCCTTTGATGTTGCTTTGCTAGTGAGTATATCCCTTCTGTTTCGCTCATGCAAAAAAGCTAAAGTAGAAAGCCAAAAATAAAATTGCAATAATTACCATTTTGTACTTTTACTCTCTGAAGGGACTAGCTGACATAAGAGATTTCCAAGAGCTTTTATATCTTTCTGAATCCAGCATAAGGCAGATGTTGACTATTTGCCCATAATTCGGCTCTCTTTTTTTCTTTTGTAAACTTATTCTTGTAGGCTTAGTTTTTCCTTATTTTAGAAAAGATAAACTTTTTCAAAAAGAAAATATTATTCACTCTTAGCGTGGTAGCAAAATCTGAGCTAACTTAATCTAGTTGTTTACCAAGGGAAGACAAAGTGGTTTTAGTGTGTCCTGCACTACTTCAGGCAAGATGAACCTGTCTTGCAGAAGGCTTGCCTTTATCTTTCCCTTCAAATGTTCATGTTTTACTAAGGTACAACAATAAAGAAGCCAGCCTGTAAAGCCACCACCTCGAGGTATTTCCATGATTTCATTAAAATGCACCTTTCTGAAAACTCAATCAAGATTATTTTTCTTCTTAGCAAGACATAAAAATGCTTTTGAACAAAACAGAAAGGAAGAGGCCAAACTAAAAGCTGTGGCTCAAATTAGTTTTGAAAACCAAGGAAGTGAAACTGCCTCAGGACCTCTTTCATGCATGATTTTTATCTGTCTGTAGAAGTATGGGTAGCAGCTATTTGTTACAGCGTCTATTTATTACAGAAGCAGCCTTCCCCTGGGTTTGATGACTTTATTTCCCAGCAGAATTACCCCCTTACATAATGCACTGACAAAACTGAGACTCCACGATAACCCAATGGATACATGCAGAGCACACATTTGCACTACCGTCACCAGAGAAGTTTCACAGTTACATTAATTTTTTTGGAACAGGCACAAATTAACCTTGCAAATAAGAAAAGCCAAAGATGAGGGAGACAAAGAGAAAATAGGATACTTTAGGTCAATTGCAAGCAACTTTAATTAAACTTTCAATATATTTCTGCACTTGTTGCCCTTTCTTCTTGCTTAAGAAACTCAACTGAAACTCAAACCTCCCATGGCTGCCGCTCTATGCTACACGCATCACAGGAGTGACCATGGGATCATGGAACTCAAGGCCACCAACACTTCAACCAAGCCAGAATGCAGTAAAATATGAAAGCAGACATTGGTCTCTACCACCTGCCTCCACCCCATGAGCTGAGACAGTGAATTACCCTAAGGGGAGGGGTGGGAGCTGCAGTGGAGGTAACACTGAACAGGCACCAGATAACCCCAGAGACTCCAGCCAGAGGGAAAGAGACTTTGTGCTGTGGAGCATGCAAGATGTGTCATACTGTAAATCACAACTCCGTGGCAGTTGCTGTGGTAACCACACCTTTTTAAAAACACTTGGCAGATAAAACACTTACACACTGTCACACCCTTCTTTTGCACATAGGTGAAGGCTACAAAAGTGTACAGCCCTCATTTGGCATAGGCTTTTATTTTCCTTCCATGAATTCTCTACCACCACCCCCCCAAGTACTCAAGACCGGTCAGCAAAGAACGAGGTATAGACTGGTTTCCCCAATTTCTCTGTACGGAGATGAATAGCAGCATCCACTCAGGAAAAAAAAAAAACAAAACAAAAAACCACAAAAACAACAAGAACCAACTTTAATCTATTACTGCCTTTTTCTCCTTTCCTGATTTTCTCAAGATTATGAATGCATTGTTCCTAACTTGAATTTCAGCTAAGCTGTCTTGTTTGTTTTGATACATAGACAGTTCTTTTTCATGAGTTTACAGAAATAAATGTTACCATACTACAGTGCTGCTAGAATGCTTTATCACTTTTATTATTAGAAGATACTATGCTAAATGTCTCAGTACAATTCCTTATCTGTTACAGAACCTTCCATAGCACAATAAATCCTGATGCTCACCCCACAGAGGACAAGTGTAAGACCTATATTTGAACTTGATCCCAGTGCACTCTAGGTGACTTTGGCATGAAGAATCCTCTAACACCATTTGGTACTCCATGTAATGGAACCTTCACTGGAATCTCTCCTTTGACCTTGCTCTTGGTCTGCTGGATCTGCTCTCCCCCAAATTAATTACAAAAGACAGAAATGAAAGGGAAACCCTGGCAAAACCACTACTAAACACAACCATAGGTTGTACAAGGACAAAATTCATGAGCAAACATTTCTGTTACGCTAAAATATCAGTGTCCTACAAGAGAATTCATGATACCCCACAAGCCAAACTAACATAGCCAAAAAGCTTATGTGTGGATTATTTTACATGTACTAAATTCCTGGATGTTCCCAGGGATTCTGTGTATTTATTAATGGATGAATTATCGCAAAAGCCTCATGGTTAGCTGCTGCTGAAGGCCCGTTCAGTGTACTTAACTGGGCCTGAAAGCACAATACAATATATAACAGGCTCATATGTAAAATGCAATTTTAAACGCTGAGCTCAAGATGCATAGATTTTTAACTTACTCTCCTCAGGATCTTGAAAATAGAAATCTTATCTGTGGTGTCATGGGGTCTGTATAATGCTCCTTGGTATTAATCAGTATTAAGTCAAAAGGAAGAAAAACCCAATCAATGGTACACTGCTCTTTTCCTTAAGAAAATCAAAGTACAACAAAATACAGTCCTTACCCATTTCTGTTTTTCTTAGGGGGGGGCAGGAAATATGACAGAAAACAAGCCAAGCATTCCCTCTGCTAATCTATCGAAATATATTAGGAACTTATTTAAAAGATTCCTTACCAAATAGATGTTTTATTGAAGCTGAGAGTGAGACTGTGTATGAGGTTGTTCACCACCCTCAGAGGCTATTTGTGACCACAACAAAGAAATAGCAGAGATCAAGATACTTGCAGACTCAGAACTGAAATTGAGGGCTTGGTAGAACAAATGTTCCGGAGGTCAAAATGCTGCCATGGCTCATACAGCATCTGTATGCTCATGCATGAGAATTCGGGACCCAATTTATTTCCTGATGATATTCACAGAGAGGAGACAATTTTGAACCAATATTGTCATTGCAGTTTCCTCATTTTGAAGGAAGAAAAGAAAGCAGCCAAAGCTGTTTTCTAGCCAATGCATGGGAAGGAGATAAATGTGCATTCCCAGAACTGCATTGTGCCAGTGGAAGGTGGCACCTCCTTCCTGCCAGCCCACCCAGCTGTTCACTAGCAGGTGGTGCTGGGGATTTCTGCCTTCCTCAAATCCCCTTCCATCAAATCACACAAAGACCAATCTTCACAGTTTGAACTAAGACAGATAATTTTGCTTGATTTGGAAGGATTGCTCACTTGTACAGCTCAGCCAACAAAAATGAGGGAGAATGGCATGGGGTGGGGAAAACAAGGCAGGTTAGCAAGCAGAGGTTTCCTGCCTGCAGTTTAAGTGTTGGTGAGATGACACCATTTATTTTTTTTTTATTTTTATTATTTTTTATTATTTTGTTTGTTTGTTTGTTTCTTAACCATGAAATATTTCTCCAAATTAACATCTCAGAGTTAATCTAATGCTGAAAAACAGTGTTGAGGATTTTATCACAAGCAGAGTATAGCCTATCTTTTTGAAAGGGTAAGTACTGTCAGTGAGCCAGCAGCTCAGGGGACATGCAGGAAAGATGGTGCAGCTTCACTGACTTTGTCCTTTAATGCCTACCTGCAAGGATCTTCTGCATTCTGCATGTGTGATAGATGATCATTCCTCAACCACTATGGGAGGTGGTTCTCGTTATCTTCATTTCATATGGTACATTTCCCAAGGTATTTATATTATTTTTCCTGTATCTGATTTAAAAAAAAAACAAAACAAAAAAAAAACCCAGAGAAAAAAAGTCCCAAAATTCAAAAGCAAACAAACCCCACTGTCCCACTGTTTACCACAAATCAAAACATCTAAACCAGCAATGAAAAGCTTTATTTCAATTATAAATTACTGCTGTTATGCTCTACTCATTGATTTTATTAGCAGAGAATTAAAGTGTATTATAAGGTTATTTGTGTCACTTGCAAAGTTGGGACTTTTATCTTATTCATCTCTTGAATGTGTAACTATGTTTACTTTCAGTGTAACCACATTTGCTTTCATCAGGAGGGAGTCTGGCTTATTATCTCAAATGTTATTGCCATGAAGTGCATGAAAATCCCAGTAAGAAGTGCTTTCAGAAAACAGAGATTGTTTTGCACTATTGAACTTGCTTCTTAGTGGAAAAGTGAAAAAGGTAAGAAGTAATAGTGTCCTTCAAGGAGGAAATAAAATAAAGCTTCCATACGTGTCGCCATGACACTTTTCTACAAATAATGATTTCTGTCTATGATATCCTAAATATCAAAACCACTTCTAATGCTGTTGCTATAGCAAAGCACTCTGCCTCTACTGTAGGAAAGATCTTTTACCCCCCTTTTTCACCAGTGGTTTGTATACAGCATGTCTTCAAAACCCCATCAAAGCCTGAAAAACACAGCACTTACTCACTGATGATTCCAATATTGATTCAAAGGCATTCAAGTTATTATTAGTCTCTCTCTGTGGATGCACCACTACTACTAGCTGACTTCCAATGGTAGTAGTCCACCTCTGTGAGACTGAAACTGTCAATATCTCAAATCAAAACAGCTGGCTTGAGACCAACTTAGATCAATAGAGCTGATGGATGATGCACACTCCCACCCCACTTAGACTGGTAATATAAGCAATTTAAATGTTTTTTTTTTTCATTCTTTAGTTCCTACAACCCAGTCATTAACACTCTGAGATAATTGGGGTTGATGGATTATTGAAGTGAGCACTGTACAACTGATCCAAGGTGACTCTTTCCCCACACTTGTCTCCAACCCCTGTTAGATGTACTACAGCCTGAGCAGCTGCTGTGTTCAGCCCATGCCAGGTATGAAGCAATTCAGCTCTGCCTTTAGTTGGTGATCATTACAGCAGGTCAATGATGTTGCACACTGAAGCAAGAGAGAAGCAAAAGGAAGAGACAGAATAGAAAAGGAATAGAAAAGATTGTAGGGTAGAAAGAAAAGTCCACCATCAGCTACTGTGTTCCTTTTCTCCAGCCTTCTTTTTGTTATTATTAGCTTGCCCTCCCTTTACAGCTTATGACACCCTTGAAATTTCTATGTAACTATTTATGAATTAGGCTTATTCTGTAATTTTTCTAACAGTTTAGGAACAACATAGAGACTCTGGAATCCTGCTGAGCCTGAGAGTCTAGTTTCTATTTTTTTTTTTTTTTGTCTGAATATAAAAGGTAGTTTCTGAAGACTAAGGAAATGAGAAACGTCACTGTGAAACAGAATGATTTCTGATGCAAAAAAAATCCTTTTTCTGCTTTTAGATACCAGAGACATGGGTTGTTGGCATTTTAATATTTGGTTGTTTATTCTTCCTAAAAAAAAAAAAAATCACTTAGAATCACTATTTTCTTCATATACTGATTACTAATGATTATGTATAGCTATTAGACTGATACAGTTTGCCACAGGTTAAATGTTCCCAAGCTGTGGAATTATGTTAGAAGTAAGCACAGAAATATCTGCAGTACTAGGAATATCTGCAACAGCTGACACACTGCCTCTAAAAAAGGATTTTGTACAAGAAGATTAACAAAAAAAATTTAAAAACCCCAACCTTTCCAGTTTTGAAGGCTCAAGGTATCTATGAAGGCCTAAACCAACCCAACTCCAACTCAGATCCTGCTTCAACTGCTACAAAAGCAGCTTTGCATGCTTTGAAGTCCATGACCTAGTCCCAGCTTTTACTTACGATTTATGCTCCGTGTCACACTACAAAAGATAATCACAGAAACAAAATATTTGGGACTTATGATGGGCATCAGCTCCTCTCCACCAGCACCGAGGTTCAGACCAAAGACAGTGTCATATACTTCCGAAACCAGATTTCACTGGGCTGCATTTGTCTGCAACAGTGTTTCCATTGACACATCCTTTTAATTTGTAATGTGACTAATTTTTAAATAGAACCAAGGTCTCCAAGAACAAGTACTTTCATCTCTGAAACTTAAACCTCAAATTATTTTTTTCTCCCATCTTCTCAAGGACTCTGCCAGCCATTTTCCTCAACACTTTAATGCCTTAGAGCATCTTTGATCTTGCTCCTATAAGAGCACTGCTTTTTTAGTCTTATGCAGACATTTAAAAAGGTAGCATCTTATCAACATACTATGTGCGTAGTAGGAAGTTCAGAAGGTCTTCTCTCCAGAAACCTTCTCTACTTCTCAGTTTTCCCTGCTGAATTCAACATCGGTAACTTTCCACAGAAGGGCTTGCCATTTTAACATAGTTGCAAGATCACAAGCAGCAAATGTCGTCTAACATGAATATAGTGCTTTTCTCTTCAATCAGCAGCAACCCCCACCAAGCCCTCAGTACTCCTTTTTTTTTTTTTTAAATTTTTTTATGTGTATTTCAGAACTGAGAAATCAAAGTCAATGCCTTTCAAAATGAGGTCATGTATAGCTCCAAAATTATTTTCCTGCCAGACTTCCATTTTCAAATAAAAATAGAAGAATTTATTTTTACAGCAGAGGAATAGTCTCTGCTCAGGGGTAGAAATTTTGTTTTTTCAAACATCTGAAAACAAACATCTGGCTCCAAAGGGAAGGCCGAATTACAGAAAAATATCAGTTCAAAAGACGAAAACAAGAAATCATTGCTGGCAACTGGAAAAAGGAAGCTGAACAGAGAATATTATGCAGCTGATGCTAAAACAAGTCCTGCCAAGCCCCAATAGTAATACTTCACATTCAACTGGTTGTGTCCTTAGAGGCATGCAATAGTGCACACAGAAATTTCTGCATGGAACTAGAGCTCCGACTTCAGCCTTGGAGTGTTTTACTTCAGTATAACATAATAACTCAATTTTATAGTGCTCTTGGACATTGTAGGAGAAAGTAATTTATAAACAGGAGGACATGATGTGCTCCAACAGGAAGCCTGCTACCTCACAGCTCCGTCTGATTTATTAATTTCAAAGGAAAAAGAGAATGGCAACTGCAGCCATAACAAGTATTTTATTTTCTTTTCAAGTCTACCACTCATTAATAAAAGTAGAGAAAGAAACTTTCATTGGTCATAATATAATAATATACACCTCAACATATCCAGCACACAAAACAGTGATGGCAATGCTTGCACAGGCCCTACCTTGAAACAGCTTATTTTGTACTGTCGAAAAACATTTTTGTGCCAAAATGATAGGTGAAAGTATCACCAGCAAGACAATTTTCAGTAAGATCCCAGAGTAAAGTGTTTCCACACAATGCCAGAGGTAGGTTCTGCTGTTCAGCCCTTCATATCCAGACATTATTTCCATCATTATCTCCACCATGATGTATGGAAATGGTTGTTTCAGTGGCATACAGGCGTGTGTTTTGTTATTTTTTTAATCTCTTTAAGAGTGGAATCAAAGATATTTTTTCTGTCTGACCTTTCTTACTGACTTTGGGTTTTTTCAGCTCTTAAGTTAGCCATCAACATCCTTGAGAAGCAGCTCCCAAATAGGCAATATGTACCTGTGAGGTCTTCTCAGAGCTGACTGGAAATCACAAGATGTAATGTAAATGTAATGAATGTAAACATTCATTATTAGTGTGTTACAGTTTTATGTTCCTGCTAGGTTACATCTGGGTGAAGCTATCCTTATATCAGTAAACAGCAGCCTCCTGAAGTCCTCCTGAGGTTAACTGCTAAAACTGACTCTGCATCTTGTCCCTTTCAGATTCTTCTTCAATTCTTCTTAATTTTTATTTAGAAGAAAATGCTAAAGGTTTCAGAAGTTTTCAGTGCACTCTAATGCATAAAGTAGAATTCTTATCCATCTGTCTTAATTTTCTTTTACAGAAACCTTGGCCCAAAAGGAATCTATTTATTCAATCCTGAGTAAAGTAGTTTGTGACTGTGTGCAGTTTTGACAAACTGCAGTGCCATGTTGATTATAGTATCAAAGCTGGCTATCTGTATGTTCTATGAAGTGCACAGTCACTATGCAGTACCACACTCAGAGCTAACAGGCTATTCAAATTCTTAAATACCAAATGTCAAATACTGCCCTCAGCATCCAGATTGTTCTCAGCTGCCAGAACTATTGGCACTTTCTCCTTAAGCAACTCTTTCTCCATCTTTTCGGAAGCAAGGAAGAGATCAGCAAGAGTCAAAACCGTGGTTATTGCTCCCTAGAGGGATATAACAGAACCCAAATTTTACTAAGTTCCTAATGAAACCTGATTTCTCCTTCTACCCATCAAGAAAAGCCCAATGTAAATTTAGTTATACACAGTCTAACTTGCTCAACAAATAAAATATTCAATTTAATGGTCTTTATTGCAGCCATGGAGAAAATTGTGCTGAGGTTTTTTGATAACTCAGTAGTAGGTCCACTCACAAAGGATGATTCTGAAAATCAGCTGAAAATGTAAGGTTTCATAAAGTCCAAAGCTTTAATTCTTCATCCCTGACTTAAGAGTCTTTCTCTCCCCACACTGTTTCTCCCAGTTTAGCTATTAAGATCCACTTCCAAGAATAAATTTTCATAATGGCACCATATTTTTATAGTTCAATTTTCCTGCTTAGTGATTTCAAAACATTTTAGACTGTTATTTTACTGAGTGCAAAGTCTTGCAAACTGTAGAGCTTTGGCCCCCTTACTGTTTGATAGTGCCAAAAGCTGCAGCTCACAGACATGCCAAAAATATGTTGTCATACTTCAAATAGCATCTTATGCTTAGCATGATCAATCCAACAAAGAAATTATTTTGGGAAACAATTGGCACCTTTGTGTTCAACTTCAAACAACACCAGAGAGATCTGTATTGAAGACAAATATTTGCTGTTCTCTGAGATCAGAGGCCTATTCAAGGTCAACTGAGCAACAGATTTGCAGCAAGAAAAATTTGATTATTTCTAGAAACCTTGGCTACATAGCTTGAAGTATGTTGATTAGTGATGTTTTATTGCCATGAAGTTATGCTAAAACCATGACAGACATTGCTGCTTCTGTATAAACAATGCATGAGAAGCGATTGCTGTTCCACTCAGGCGCAGTGTGATAAGGCACAAAAGAAATGAAAAAACAAAATATTCCTACACAGCCATAAAAATAGTACATCACTTGCTTAAAAATTTTAGATATAATTTTAAATACATGCAGAGAGCAGATAACACAACCTTGTAATGATTGTAATAATTATCAAGTAAGCTTTTTAAAATTGTAAGGCTAATGGCATTGGACCTTGAGCAGAGACTAAGCAAAGAAAGCAGCAATTGAAAAGCAATTAACCTTGTTCTACTGCTGTAACTTTTTAGGATAATATTAAAAGCCACTTGCCATTTTAGACCTTTAGAGAATAATGAAAGACTAGGAGATATTATTCAACCAAGAGAAAATTTTGCTTAAATGTGTATTTCCCCATCATTGTTTGGAGGAATTAGATCCTACTTTGAGCTCAAAGAACAATCACGTGCTGGTGTAAATTGCTGGTGAGATATTAAACTTTTGTTACAGGCCAGGTTACACTTTGTTTGGATTGCTGCATTTAACTCTTTGCTCTAAATAGATAGCTTTCTAACTTCTATCTTTTGATAGCTAGACACATCACAGTTGAAAGGGCAAGTGCAAGGGACTTCATGAACAGAGTACTCTGGCTTGAGAGTCTCCATTAGTATTATATGAGAATCAAGGCAGAGAGGAAGCAGTAGAAATGGCATTGTTTGAACAAAGTAAAAACTTCATATCTGGGAGGGTCTATACACAAGTTTGGATGAAATACAAAAGCATTTGAGACAAAATATATTAATGAATATTATTTCCAGGCTTGGAGAAGTTCCTCCAGTGCAAACCACCTATGCAGCCTGAGTTGGTCTCTCTACTGCATCTCCCCCGATGACTTTGAGGAAAGAACAGATATAGCATTCATATAAAAAGTATGGAAAAAAAGGGGTATGTAGATGACACCAAGATGAAGAAGTACCAAAATACTCTGGAGGACAAAGACAGCATGACTATGATAAATTGGACAAGTGGTGGAAGAAGATGAAGGACAATAAAGAATTAAGTGATTGATTTTTCTATTGCTAGATTGAACACCTAACTGCAAAACAAGGACCATTGTCTCCAAGGACTGGAGTTTCAAGTGCACAAAAACTAAGTAAGAGTCCTTCTCACCAAAACCACCATCTAATGCAGATGAAATTGGGTAGATGTACTGCATTTATGACAGGCAGATGGTCTGTTCTACTTCACACTGATGACAACCACTGAGTCTCCAGTTTTAAGCACTACACTTAGAAACAAAGAGAGTAAAGTAAGACACCAAGGTGCTCATTCCTATTGTGAGAGGGGTCACCAGTGTGAGAGGGACCAGGCTGTTTGGCACCTGAAGGGTTGGGTCCTAATGTAGCTGCCATCTCTCCCACTCTTCCCATTTTACCGAGCAGCAATGATCCTTCTCCAGACATGTTCTGTCTGCCCTCACCCTCCTGTGTCTTTGATCTCTGCGTGGCCAGTGTTGAATTGTTTTATTTTCAGTTCTCATGTAAGTATGACTGTACTCAAATTGTACTTTCCAAACTGGAAATACACATTGAAATCAAGGTGCACTCTTAAGTCTGATTACCCCAGCTAGATTCATGTTGCTCAAATGATAAAAAGTTTTACAATTAGCAATGCTACTAACCAAAGAGATTAAATCAACTAATATTTTAGCCTTCTTGTGCTCAATCCCTAGAAAGGGGGGTAGATGTATATATCAACACAAATAAACAAATAGAAAACAATCTTCCTAGATTACTAGAATAACAGTTGGATTGCACACTACTAGAAAGATAGTTTTGTGTTTAAAATTTGTCCAACACTCCCCTTGGATTGATATTCATGCTGTATTCATGCAGTCATGCAATTCATGTAAACAGCCTTGAGGGAATTAAAAAAAATACCTAAGACACTCTGGTTCAAATATTTCGGTGCAGCAGCTTCCTGTCCAATTAGATTTTCATGCCTTGGGTCAAGTTCTATGTCAGATCAAGCTTTTTGTGCTGTTCTGTACACCATCAGCATTGCAATATACACCTCTATCTTTGAATTTTATGTCATGATATTATTTCATTTGAAAAAAATAAACAAACCTCTTTTCATGGAGCACTGTTACAATTATTCTATACTCTAGTTTAAACTTCTAGTTTGTTTGAACAGCATTGTCAGCCTACATGTTCCCTCACTGCACAGCTTCTCTGATAACTACTTAATTGTTATAGCAAAATAAATTTTAAAAAGTGAAATCTTGCATGACATATATTAATGTTTTATATTTTTCTTGGCTATCTTACTATTGAAAAGACATCATCCTAGCATATAGTGACACTAATTCTTGTTGTGACCTTTGTCTGGCTTTGCTTGAAATATCATCTACAGTTTCTGCGTGTTCACTTCAGAGCAAAATTCTGCAGGGCCTTTCACATAACTATATTGCACTCAATGATGCCATTGAGGTGTGAAATAAATGCACTTCTTTAAACTATAAAACAACCTATAAGATTCATTTTTGAGGAAAAAAAAAATCTTCTATATCACCACAAACTTGTATGCTTCTCTTCACATTTGATGCTTTTTACATCTTTCCAGAGACATGGAACAGCAGAGTCCAAGACCACCATGATACTCTCTGTGTTCACATTTTGAGGAATTCATGTGGCTCAGGTATTACCCCAACATTTTCAGAAGGACCATTTGTCTACTTTTCTTTCTAATTCAATGTTGATATAAATTATGGTTATAAGCATCTTCAGAAAAAAAAAAAAAAAAAAAAAGCAAAGTTTGGAGGGGGTCAGTGTCCACCTTTCACCCCATTTTTAAAGATATCCACTACTCCCAAATCCAAGTGGTTTGATGCCTCCCTGAGCAGAAGTGAGACAGAAAAGTGGATGGGATGGGAAACTAAACACATGTCCTCCTAGTCCAGAGCCAGCTGGCTCAATCCCTAGACTGAATTTTTCAGGGGTGAACCAGTAACACTTCTCCACAGGGAAATTGTGGAGAACTTTTCTTTTTCCTGTCTGTCCTCCACCCAAACTTTTAGCTAGTCTGTAGCTACAACATAAAGAACTAAAGATAGTAAGATTTTCATTAGCTTCACCCTGCCTTGTATAATTTGTCCCAAATGACCAATACTTCAGGGACCTTGAGCAAGCACTGATTCAGAACATGAACAGAGGCTTTATGAAGGTGGATGCTTACCTTATCACACAGAATAGTTAGGGTTGGAAGGGACCTCTGGAGATCATCTAGTCCAACCCCCCTGCCAAGGCAGAGTCTCCTAGAGCTGCTGACATAGGAACACATCCAGGTGGACTTTGAATGTCTGGACTCTCTCCAGTATCAAAGAACGGTTTGGGATGGAAGGCACCTTAAAAACCACCTAGTAAAAACCCAACCCCTTGCCATGGTCAGGGAGACCTTCCCTTAACCCAGGTTGCCCAAAGCCTGGCCTTCTACACTTCCTGGGATAAGGCATCAGCTACCTCTTAGGGCAACCTGTTCCAGTGCTTTACCACCCTCACAGTAAAAAATTTCTTTTTAATATTTAATCTAAACCCACTTTCTTCCAGTTTAAAGCCGTTGTCCCTTGTCCTGTCACTACATGCCCCTGTAAAAAAAGTCTTTATCTATCTTGTGGATCCCCTTTTACATAGGAGAAGGACACAATAAGTCCACCCCAAAACCTTCTCTTTTCTGGACTGAATAATCCCAATTCTCTCAGTCTTGCATCACAGGAAAGGGGCATCATCCCTCTAATCATCTTGGTGCCCTCATCTGGACTCATCTCAGTAGGTCAATGCCCTTTCTGTGCTGGGGACCCCACAGCTGGATGCAGTATTCCAGGTGGGGTCTCACAAGAGCAGAAGAGAGGAGCAATATCCCCTCCCTCACTCTGCTGCCCACGCTGCTTTTGCTGCAGCCCAGGACACGTTTGGCTTTCTGGGCAGTGAACACACATGGCTGGGTCGTGTCCAGCACCCCCAAGCCCTCCTCAGCATGCCTGCTCTCAATCTCCTAATTCTCCAGCCTGCATTGATGTCATGTGTTTTCCTTGCAGTGGGTCATCTAAGAAGACATGAGATTGCCATGGACCCACTTCTTGAGCTTATCCATGTCCCTCTAAATGGCACCCTATCCTTCAGGTGTGTCTGTGTCTCTCTTGTACTGCAGGGCAATGGGACACAACACTACTGGCTCTCCATAAGTGTTTTTGCAGTACCAGGCTAAAACACACAGAACGTGGCAAATTGTCTGCCATGATTTATGACTTTCTTGTGTGAATGCTGCTTACAGTCTTCCAGTTCATATTATGCTCTTAGTCTTTACAGTCATTCAGCATTTGGGCTGAGCAAACGTAACAGGTTCTGTTACAGACACCTCACAGTGTCTGCCACTGACTTTTTTTTTTTTTTTTTAATTGATAAACCTCTGTCTTTGCATTAAGCAGGACATGGAGAATGTTCCATTATGGCTTTCTCTAGCAATACAGCAAGAAGTTTGCTTCTTTTAAGCACAATGACATTTTACACAAAGCTAGGCTGCACACAAGAACTGTGGGCAGAAGTCAGGGCCTTCTCAAAAAGATCCACCAAAAAGCCCAGTTAAAACAAGAGCTGACAGAACAAAAAGAATCAAGTACTTGGTAATAGCTAGTTGAAATGCTGCTTCATTTTACAATTCTCTAATGAGGTGTACTATAACAGAGTGACCAAAATAACTTCAGGTAATGGGACTACCTCTATTAATCTACTTATAAGGAAGTTATTCATTAATTAGGGCGGACAGAGCAATCACAGGGTTGCTGAACAAAAGCAATACCAATTCACACTGTTGACAAGTATCTAATTAGAAATTAATGGCAGAAAACTGTCCAAATATATAAGCCCCATCTATCAGAGAAGTACATAGCACAGGTGTACATAATGAGAGAATCTAGCACATCCATCTTCAAAATAGATTCAGGAATCTGTTTAGAAAACATTAACCCTTCATTACACAACCAGCTCAAAGCAAGAGCCTTGTTAAAACAATCTCATTACTTCAATTGTGAGTCCTTTGTAAACCTCCAGATTTTTACTTACTTGAAGATTGACAACCTCAAATTCATTGAGCCATAAAAAAAAAAACTCCAAAAGACAACCTGGCAACCAAACCAAAACCAAACTAAAGCACAAAACCCAACCAAACCCATCAGCACACAATACTCAGGAGTTACCAAGCACTCTGAGCAAAGATGGTCAGGAAAGAGGATTTTTGGAACTCCTAATGTTTCTGTGTACAATGAGGAGTCTAATATAGTCTAACTCAATTTAATTAGGAGACACCTTTACACCTCTGGGCAGCATGCTAAGAAAAACTGTTTATGCAAGACTAACCTAATGAATTGTACATGTGTTTAAATATCTGGATTTGTTTGGGGTTTTGCTTAAACTTTGAGGAAGTTGAATATCTGGCAGTCGTATTTTCTGTCATCCATCTCAAGCTGGGCACAACAAATACTTCACAAACAGTTTATTCATCTGGAAATGCTGATATGCTTTAAAGATTGAAAGACCAAGGGCTTGATAAGCAAGCATATTGCAGTGCATATCTTACCTCCCCAAAAGTTTTTTTTATTTTTTAATAACAAACTACATTTATTAATCCCATATCTCCTAACACATCATGTGGAACTAAGTAATTAGTGCAACATCTTTCATAAGCTATATTAATAAACCCTAGCATCTCTGTGCATGCTTTGGGAGAGATTCAATAAGCAAAAGGACTTAAACTTCCAAATGACATTTGAGAAATTCATGTCTGAGGCAATTTGTCTTCCCTCACAAAAAACCTTAAGCCTGTCTTTCATTCCTGATGTCCTAGAGAAAGAGGGAGACCTGACTTGACCTCTTTGCAGGCCTCTGTTCTGGAAGTGCAGCTGGGCCAGACTGCTCCCCTCTGGGGACCACAAAAGTATGCTTATTCCCTTGAGGTGTGTTAACCTTCTCAAACAGGACAGGGATTGCTGCCCTTCAAAAGCCCTAGATGCTGACAAAGCCAAGGTCCATCAGGACAACAGTGTATACATTGGCAGTGTTCATGACTTCAAGTCAGCATGAGGCACATCTTGCTCGCTCATACTCGAGGTACACTCTTCCCACACACCACTAACCGTCTGTACTTGTGAGGAGTAGGGCTTTGGTACGCTCTTGATCCCTCTTCTGGCTTTGTTCCTGTGACAGATTAGGATTTGAAGCAAATGACAGGGGTATAAGGTACCTGAAGAGAGTTTTGTAGATCCTTTGGACTAGGCAAATACTCTGGCTGTACTTTACATGCAGGTGTTTGGGTGCTCAGCCCCAGAGGTTTTCAGTTTGAACTCTAGTTTTTTTAGGATGAACAAGAAAGGATTTGGTTCTTCTTTTTTAAACTGAAGTTTTCTTTTTAGTAGATGCCTGTTTTCTGATCTTCGGCTGTCCAGAACTTGTTTCTGCTAGTGCAACAGACTATTCTCACAGACAGAAGCAGCTTCTGCTGTAAGGGAAGGGCAACACCTAAGCCAGATTCTGAAGGTGGGAGGCAGGGTGCCAACCCATGTGGAGGCACAGACAGACTCCAGCTGCATCCCACAGAGCACACAGCTGCAGTAGCACTCACTTGGTTATTTCTGAATCCTTGGCTCAGGTACCAGCTTTTCATCTATATGAAGGACAATGCTGACAAGTTGGTGTTTTTGTTTCACCTGAAATAGAAGAAATTTTCTTTCATATATCTGGCACACTGCTATGTTATCGACTTAGTATGACAATGTTGAAAACACAACTGATGTTTTAATTGTTGCCAGGTAGAGCTTCCTCTGAACTAAGGTATTTTCTGTTGCCCAGGCTCTGCCACAACACCAGGAGGGAGGCACAGCCAAAACAGGTGACCTGAACTGAAGAAAGGGATATTCCATACCATGGAATGTCATTCTCAATAGGTACACTGGGAAAAACTCACTGGGAGCCACAGAGAGCTGCCCAGGGACAGGCTGGGCATTGGTCAGTGGGTGCTGAAAAATGGTATTGCACATCACTTGTTCCTCTTGGATTTTATTCCTCTTTTTTCATCATAGTTTTAGATTTATTTTTGTTTTGTTGCTTTTGGGTTTTTTGGGGGTTTTTTTATTTGGTGTTTTGTTTTCTGGGTTTTTTTGGGGTTGTGTTGTGATTTTTGGGGGTTTTTTGTTTGTGGTTTTGGTTTGTTGTTGTTTTGTTGTTTTTTTTTTTTTTTGTTTGCTTCTATTGTTAAATTTATCTCATTGCACAAGGATCATCTTTAGTTTCTGATTCTCCTCTTCACCAGGGAGGGAGGCAGTGAGCAAGCAGCTGTGTGGTACTTGATGGACATCTGGGGTTAAACCATGACAGCTGGGTAACTTCTCCTAGCCTGGAAGCCAAACCACTCTGCAGTTAGCTGAGTGCCACTTACACTGTAACCCTAATGCAGATTTGACAGCTTTTTACCTTGTTTACAGAAGCCTGCAGTAGGAAGACAATCAACTTTCCAGCACTGTTGTTCACAGATGTCTTAAATCAAGGCCAATAAATTAGTCCCCTCCTTGCTGTTCTTTGCACACCTTTTGCAGGCTATGGAATGCAGTGACCTCCTGTCCTGGCTCTGTGATACTTGGTTATGAGAGAAGCGGTGCAGACTTCTCTCCTCCCCTCTGAAGGTGAACAGAGAAAGAAGAGAAAACTGCATTTTCCTCACTACTGTAGCCCATCCTGCTTCATGCTTGAAATTAAAGGTGGGGGAGGAGGCAGAGGGAAAACAGACCACTAACTGTGAATGTGGTCTCAGCAATTTACTTTGTGCATTATTGTGAACATATCCCTCTGTTTAAGTGCTGTACAGCTTTACTTCATTATTTGTAGCTAACTGTGATGATGGAAGATAATGATTCTGCACTGTAAATTAGATACTATTATATGAGTTGTTTCAGATTGTCATCTTGACATTAAGACAATGTTACATTTTTAGAAGTAGACAGGAAATCTGCTCTTTTACTTTGGAAACTGTAAGCAAAATTCTGCTTTTTCAAAATGCGTGCATTCATGAATGGCTAAACAAATCAATTTCCCCATGGACATGCATCATTTATCAAACATACTGGAGAATCTGATCCTGCAATCCCTGTCACACAACAGTCCCACAGAGGCCAGTAAGGTCATTCTTAGAGCTACAAGACCAGGCTCTGCATTTGCTAGGAAGCAAGAATTTTGCAGACTACACTGGATCCACTCTCAAGAAATACCCTGAGTTTCCAACAGTGACCTTTGGATAAGCCCTCACTGCTGATCTGTCCTGACAATCTGGCAATAACCTCCAATCTCAGCATTTCAGAATTGCAAGTAGAGATTGAGAAGGTGATTTGTCTGTCTACAGAATGAGAGTACAGCATGTTTTTCTGAGGGATGCAGTTCATCCTAAGAAAAAGGCACACCTAGAAACAGCTAAAAAAGGGGTAGAGAAAAGAGAAAAACAAAGGAGATAACACTGAAAGCCAATGGAAAACAGAAGAAAGAGAGCATGAGCTGCACTCAGATGCAAGAGGAGTGGTGCTGCCCCAATCATTTATTGTTGGGTACAAGCCATGGACAGGGGTGAAAGCAGGAAGGTGCATGGTTACAGCCATTCCTGTGCATAAGTAATCTGATGCCACACCAACAGCTGCTACTATCAGGAGCAACCCACATTTCACCAAATTAATATCTTCAGATGACCCAGTGCTTTGTTCTTGAGCAAAGACTGGCCGGGTAAACATCGTCAGATTTATAAAGCTTCCTTCAGAGAGAAAGTCAGTCAATTCTCTATATGGGCAATGAAGACATAAGGGCTTTTGAAGAGTGCTCCAGAGTCCTTCAGGACGTCACTGCCTGTGGAGTTCATCTTCTGAAAGACCTCAGAGGCCATGAAGGACAAGCAGCTGAATGTGAGCCAACAGCATGCCCTGGCTGCACAGGAGGTTACACAGCAATCTTGGGCTGCTGGTATCAGAAGCACAGTCAGCAGACCAAGAGAGGGGTGACCCCTTTCAGATAAGCATTCTTTATATTGAGTTTGGAATATTGAACACAGATTTTGGGTCCCCCAACACAGGAGTTCAGCAAAGGAGAGCTAGGTTGGTCAGGGTTAACACATCTGCCCTCTGAGCAGAGGTTGAAGGACCAAGGCACGGTCAACCTGAAGACAAGACAGCTCCAGGGGCATCTAAACAGGAGACCCTCAGTACCTTTGAGGTTACCCAGTAAATGGAGGCATTCTCTGCACAGTAGTGGACAGTGGGAAGACACTGGGTATAGGGGCAAGTGAGAGGCACAGACTGGATTCAAAGAGAGACTTTTGCACCCTGAAAAGAGCTGTGCACTGATTCAGATTGGCAAGGAAAGCGCTGCAGGATATTTCTTGTGGTTTTCAAGACCAGAAATCCCATAGTAATCTGATCTGATCACTCTGCTTGGAGCAGAAGGCTGAACCAGAGATCTGCTGAAGTCCATGCTCTCAATAACACCTTTTTTCTTCTGTGTCCATAGAATGACCTTGAAAGGCAATAGTACTCTAGCTTATCATCCTCACAGAAACTCCACCTGGATGTCATAGTCCTTCTGTTTACTCAGGGGACATTTGCTCAGGCTGGTAGCTCATCTTCCTTCCTTTCTTTCCTCACCTTCCTTCCTGCACAAGCAGGTCTCTAGTAACTGGGGCAAAACCTTGAAGCTGTGAGTTGTCAGTCCTGGAACAGAAGGGGCTCAGGTCCAGATCTCCTGCTTCCCAGAGAGGTGATGGACAGAAAGAGCAACAGCAACACTGACTGCTCTAGTGGTTTCTCCAGCAAAACTGAAAGACTAAGTGGAATTTAGGTCTGCATCAAAAGCAAACTGGCTGATAACAAAAAATACCCGAGCCCAGATTATAAATTTTCCTCATCAGCTGAAGAGGATTGGATCTGTTCAGATTTGGGGGGTCATCACTGCCAGATGACACCATGAATAGGCAGACTGAAGAGCATTCTTCAGTGCTGGAGACAATATTTCACCTAAGATGGACTTATGCCCCTCTGTAGGCAATCCATAGCTTTCAGTGGTTTGGGGTGGAGAACTTGTCAAAATTCAGTGCTTGTGGCACAGCAGAGCTCTCAGGAGAAAGAAAAATCTCATACTTATATTTAGCAAGTGAGCAATGAAGCAAAATGGCATAGCAAATGCTGACGGTAGTGGTGAGGCTGTGGAGGTGGGAAGGGGGTGTGAAAACTGGCAAGAGCTTCAGAAGAGCAAGTTTTGGTATTTCAGATTAGGTGGTAAAGGCTAGCTGCTCTGCAGCAGGTACTGAAATTCCAGTGCTGTAGAAATTTAAACATCATCTGAGCTTTCTCCTATCTCCCACCCTTCTGTCTTGTTTGAAAAATATTTACAAGGGGGTGAAAGGCAACCTTCAGACGTGTGACCATAGCTGTGTGCTGATGGTTTCTATAAATATGGGTTTGCTGAAGCACTAAACTATGTTCTGCTGCAGTATAGCATTATGGCTTCTGCTCAGCAAAAGCTGTTCTTATTCTCATTTCAGACCCCTGCTAGTGTTGGCATCTGGCTCTCAGCTACATGACTTTTTTGCCCTCCATCATCAGAGCAGAGAAAAGCAAATACTCTCAAGTCAATCTTTGACTTGAGGAACAAAGTTTGGGTTTGTAGCTCAGACCTACATAATCAACAACAAAATAAAAGTGATTTTAAGTCTGATGATTCCAGACTTTATTCTGGGCACTGCAAATAATTTCATGCATAGCCATCACTCATTCTGTGGTTTTGTCTGTGTCCACTCAGTCCTCTGGAACAGAGACAGAGCAGTAAAGACAATTTGCATTTTATTTCCCCTCCCCCCTTTTCACAGCTTACTCCTTCCCTTTTTTCAATAATCCTGCTACCTGCATGTCTGTGGTAGACCCATTTGAAACCAAATTGCCCTGGGATACAAATTTATCTGCACAGCTCTTCAACAGTGGCAGGAGGCTTGCAAAAAACTGCATTTTTTTTTCCCCCCCCAAAAAATCATATCTCTTTTACACCTTCTCCATACTGTGGAGTGGCAAGTCCAGTTCACGTTACAAAGAGAAACTTCCTAATTATAGGAAAGGGATTGCACAGATATACGTGCTGGAGAAATCATTTTATATTGGTAGGCTTGAAACAAAATGGCTGCAAGGTCTAAAAAAAGTCTGCAGTTAGAGTTATATATGGAATCAGTAGCCAGGAATTTATTTTTTTTCCTTGATTGCATCATCATCCTCCTCTATTTAGAAATCAAATGAAGTCAACAAAGCATGCAAATGTAAGACTCAAAATTTCCATTTTACTCCTGCTTTTCTTCTATTCCCTTTCAGCACTACTAAGTACCCTATTTTTCCCTTGTATTTTTCCCCTTTTAAATGAAAGGGAATTTGTTTATGTGCTTATCTCAGCCTTATTTGAGCTGCAAAAGTAAAAGACCCAAAACAATATTTTTCACGCCCTTTGTTATTGAGCTTCTTCAGTTCATACACTGTAGTTTCACAAAGCCTAAACTGATCACCATGCAGATTATTCCAGACTAGATAGTATTGTGTGGACCTGGATGTGTCCACCCATGAAATAACCTCATGCCTGACCTAGAAGCAAAAATTACTGCCAAATTCTATTTTTCTAAAGGCCTTCCTGCTCTGGCATCTATGCTGATTTGCATTGGTAATTTGGGGAGCAGCCAAGAGGGAGATCAGTGTGGTTTTTTTCTTTTAAAATCTTCTTCCCAGAAGCATCTGTTTCAGACATTCCTGGAAAGAGGCTGTTGGACACAATGAACCTCTGTTCTGACCCAGTACGGGTGTTCTGCATCCTCCAAGGGCAGAAGTTCGTGTCATGTCTAAAGGGCTTGCAGCTAAACAAACGCTCATTACAAAGAGCGTTGAGATACGCATTTGAATCAAAATATGACACAGGCTGTGAAAGTCAAGGAATTGGAAGACCTGGTCAGGAACTGATAAAGGTTTTGTAGACAGACGTGCAAGGAGCAACTAAAGCAAGAGAAAGTGGTGAAAGTTGTTAATCCAAAAGTTCGGGGCTTAATCAGTGAGGCCAAGCTTACTAATTAGACTTTAGTATTCCCTCCCTCCCAGCTGTGCTGTTCTTTTAATAAAACCTGTTCTAATAAGCAACACAATTTTGAAAATTAAATACAAAGGTTATGAGTATACCTACATATTTCAGATTTGTTCATGTTATTTTAACCTAGCAGCAAGGATTTACAGAAAAAAATAGAATCTGAAAGAAGAGATAAATCATGAAAAAAAACCAAACCCTAAACCAAAAGAAAAACAGCTCTACAAATTCAACCTTGAAACAAGATGCCTTTTCTTAGCTGTGAGGATAATTAGACATTGAAAGAGCTTATCTGGTAGGTGGTAGACTCAGCAGAGGCTGGAGCCTTTAAAGATTAAATATTTAAAGAGATAACTCAATCCAATGTAGGAAATAACCCCTTGAAGTCCATAATGTAAAGAAAGCCCCAAACACTAGATGACCAGAATTGTCTCTTGTGACCATAACATCTGAACATATAGATAAAGCTATATATTTCCTCCTCCAGAAACCATGCAGTGGACAGTTTCAGGTGCTTTGGAGGCAGCAGAAAATAGAACCCTTCCTTTCTCCTGAGCTCTGTATCATGCTGTGAGACAGGGGCTTGCAGCCTCCATAACCCTGCAGAGAGGTCTAGGCTCGCTTCAGGCACACACGCTCGGGAGCAGAAAAGGCTCACCCAATCTGTGTCACTGGGTGGACACACACCAGAACTTCCATGTGGCACTTTCCCCCGGCAGGAAAACCAGCTGGATGAAGGCTGGATTGGGCACTGTAGCCTCTAACTGAAGAGCATGATGGTTTGGGGCTTTTTTTAAGCAGACACACTCACTCCAGCATAATTCTACTTCTCATACAAGCTGCATATGCCATTTCACCAACTTTCCTGCCATTTTGGGAACATTGTGAGCATTGTGAACAGTCACACTTGCTCTCTGCCTGCAAGCTTCTTTTCCAGGGACCAAACTATACAGGGCTAATGAAAGTACCACAAGTTAGGTCATCTGAGGGAAACTGGACAGCTTAAAGCTCAGAAGCCGTCAGCCAAGCCAACAGAGAGGTTTTTGTAATTTAAGACCTGAAAAGCCTTTTTAAGCTGCAGGTTTGCTTTTCACTATAGCTTTCCTACAAATCATGAGCAGAGCAGCAGCAGCAGGAAAGCACAGTGCTATTCTTATGAATCACTCCCCTGTTCTGCTGCATCTCTATTTGTGCTTAACATGTGACATTAAGACCTTTTCAGAGTGTCTAGAATCACAGAGAAAATGACAATAATACCTCATCAAACAGTCTCCCAAGTATATAAATAACATTTCATACAAGTCTTCCCATAGCATACATTTACATAACTTTAAAATGAAAAAGCCCACAAAAATTTACCTGTCTCACACTGTTCTTCAAAACAGTAAAAAAAAAAATCTATTCAAGACTCTTGGGAAAATGAGTGAGTACGTAGCAGACTAACATGCTGTGAAGCAACTGTTCTCCTGGAGCTACTGGGGACCTAAAGATATTTTTATCCTTTAGAGCTGTGGATTTTTTCTTGCTCTTTTGGAGAAGGGCCACTGTCAAGTCCAGGTTTTGCTCTCCTAACAGATGTAGGCAGCAGTCAGCCTAAGACTCCACTTTCTTTTCCAGCTGTATCCCTCAGCACATCCCCAAGCAAGGGCAAAGATTGGGAAAGCTCATGGAGCTATCAAGGGACACAAGTGACACACATTTCATCAAGGGCTGACTAGGCGTCAGGAAACACTTAAGTCAATGATAACAAAAAGCTGGTTATAAACCAGATAGAAAACAGAAGCTGATTATCTTGAACCAACAAATGTTAGAGGATACTTCTAATTTAAGAATCTTTGACACTGGAACATCTTATTGCCTCAGTGTCCAGGTTTATGTCTGCCTCAATTTCTGCAGCTCCTCTAGGCCCTCCTGCTGCTGGAGCACTGGCCTGCCTTTCCACAGCAAAGATGAAGTCCAGTGCAAGCCAGCTTACGGCACTATTCCAGCCTCAGCAGCCTCTTGGGACATTGTCCTTGGCAAGAACCCCACAAAAGAGCCCCCTGACAAGAACAACTAAATATATGGGGTGGGGAAGAAGTTTGTCATGCTAGGTAGACTCCCTCTTTGGGAAGCTGATGCCCTCTTATTCAAAATTTAAGAAGACCGGGTGTTGGTAAACCTGATCTCCTACCCTTCAAGGATTGACAAGTCTTCATAGAATGACTCTAACATGCTTTTGCCCAACATTTTTTTGAACATCCAATTATTAAACTCAATA
Organism: Pseudopodoces humilis; assembly: GCF_049639895.1. Taxonomy (NCBI): domain Eukaryota; kingdom Metazoa; phylum Chordata; class Aves; order Passeriformes; family Paridae; genus Pseudopodoces; species Pseudopodoces humilis. The sequence goes on from NC_142200.1 coordinate 48,977,731, forward strand.
ATTATTAAACTCAATACCATAACCTTTAGGAAAAAATCACAGATTTTTCAGTACTGTTGCCAACTTGACCCCAAGTCCACATACTCATGCCCCAGCTCCACCAAAGCAAAATCACATTTGTCATCCTTCCAATAGCAACAAGCATCATGGCTGTCCACAAAATAAAAATTTTCTCCAAGTTCTTAAGGGAAGAGATGGGGAAAAAAAAAAAAGTCACCTGGTAGATATTAGTGATGTGCTCTGTTGCACAGGTAAGTCATATTTTGCTGTCACACACAGCAAGAGTGGGGATGCTCCAACAGATTAGGGCCCAACAGTTCATATGGTCCCTACCTCCATCCCTTCCTATCCCTTGGAAAGGAGAATATGGGAAAGTTTTAGTCACTTCTATCCTCCAGCTTAAATTTCAGTTTTTTAGGTAAGTGATAATCAGGAGAGAGTTGCAAATCAGTTTTTACCAAGAATACATGCACTAAGAATAGAGTCACCAGCAATTTGGATACATCTTCCTTCTAACATCCCCGAGCAGCTAGAAGTTGCTTCTAGCTACTGGAAACTACACTTCTGTAGCTTCCCCAAGAAATATATTCAGACATTTTACAACTCTCAGCATTGATTTGTCACTGAAAATACATGGATTATCAAAAAATTCTTGCCTGACTTTCATTTTTATGAAATATAGTTTCCCACCTTCCTAAACCAGGAGGGATTTCTGTTTAATGATTATGGTTATTGAAAACTCTGTGCAAGTCAAGCTAAAAAGTTCTTTGGCTTCCAATTTAGCTATTTCCTCAGTTGCTTTTTATGACCTCTGAAACTGGCCCAGAATCTAGATAAAGTTTCGGTTTAATCTTTTTTACTGTTGTAACCAGGATTATGATGTTAGTGTCTCATCAGAGGATGGTTTCATTTGGTGCATCTTTCTTCCATCCTCAAAGGGCTCCTACTGAGAATTGTCCCACTTGCTATGGAATGGGTCCTTTCATTATTCCTTTAGTGATTTTTGAATGGCCGCAGCCTGGCTCCCTGAATGGTCTTGACCTGGTCAGGAGTTTTGATTCTTCTTTTTGTCCCCTCCCTGCAGTCACGGAGGTTTTGGGACCCCTGTGCAGTTTCCTCTGACTAACCCCCAGAAAAACTCTGCAGCTTATTACAAACTTGGTAAATGGAAAGTATTAGGACAAAGATTAGAACAGATATAGAATTTCAAACCCTGTTGTTGACCTCAAAATTTAGAAACTGCCCTTGTCAAGCCATCAGTGTCACTGCCAATAGCTGTGACAGACATCTGTCCCTGACACTTCGGAAGGAAAAGCAGAGAGAGGAAACACTCTTATCATACAAGTGCTTATTTGTTGCATACTCTTCTGTGGCTGACCAGCTGACCTCCCATATCCCAGTCAGATGTGCCTGCTAACATTTGCAGTTTACTGAATATTTATTTTTCTGTTAAAGGAAGACACTGAACATCCTGAAAACACATCCACTGGAATTTTCACCCCTAACTATGCTGTCTCTTCCAGATACTGATCTCTGTTGGAAGAAGGCTTCTGCTTTGCAAGTTTGTGAGAATTTCTGAGCAAGAATTAAAGCAAATGGACTGGAGACATCTCGTATAAGTAATTTAAGCCAGAACATAGGAAAGAAAATTAAGAGTTGCAATACAAGTTTTTCTATAGTAATTCCAATTAGCAAGATTAAAGAAAATAAACAAAACTCAGTCAGCTATTTCCCACTAGACTAAATCACAGTAACTCACTCCTAGTAGTTGTGTTACTCACCCAGGTAAGCTGTGTCTAGAAAAATCTGCTTTCTTAACACACCTCCAGATTCAAGTGCTTGAGCCAAAAGCAGGTACAGATGTGGCCAAGATATTTTTTAATCAAAAATCCAAGTTGTCTGCTGATACATATTCTCATTTAGCACATGAAGCCACTTGACACCTCTTGCAAACACATTTAAGTTTGCTACATCTTATAATTAGCACTAGCTGATGAAGAATCTGCAAAAAAGCTTTTTCTAGAAATGTTATATCTTACTTCAAATTCAGATCCCACAATCCATGGTCTAATTATTGGCTTCTACAAACAAAATAGAGTAATGAAAGCCTAGGCTAATAGCATTTTGTATTTACTCAAATACCACATTCTTAAACTGCTTTCTAAAATACATCTACTGAACAGCCCAGGCCATTGCATGTCTAGGTATTGGACAGACTTGATTTATCAGACAAATAGCCAATAGTTTCAGACATTCAGCAGGTCTGGGCCCAGAGCCTAATATTATTCTTTTAGCTTTTGCCAAAGGAGACATATTTTCTCTACAAAAATATTTTTCCAGTAAACCACTAACAAGACACAGCCAACACAGAGATCTAGGGACCCAATACAACCAGCTGGGGTTGACAATAGTATATTATTTGCTTGAAAATTTAACAAAGTCTCCAGGTCCAATGTGAAGATGTCCAACTGCATTTGCAGTCAGGGGAGCTAGTTAATCCTCAGTAAAAGTCCAGCTGGAACAACCTGAAAGGCCTGTGCAATGATAAAGTCCATTTCTGACTGGATCTTCATATGTATTGTTTCCATTGACAAGTTCTTCTAAATAACTGCCTGCTGTTGGATTTACAACACCATCTTCAATTCCTTTGCCCTGCTCTGGGTTTGCAGACACTAATCCCTGTACAGCTCCCTCCACACTCCCTGCCTCATCTTCTTAATCTAATATGGGAAAGGTCCATCACCAATCTATTCCCTCCTGAAGTTACTTAACCATTCTTCGGGAAAAAAAAATTCAAGCCTCAGTTTTCACCCTTTCCTCCTTTCTGGCCCTCTACTAAGCCCTGATTCTTTCTTTCTATTCCCTGCTATTTTCTATTCTTTACTGCACTTCAGCTCTGCTCACACCCCCTCTGCAACCTACTGGATTTGAGCAGCTTCTTCCCAGCTGAGCATTACCTAAATATAGTGGGGCTGGGGAGAAATTAAAAAAAAACCAAAACAAAACAACACAAGCCAATCTCTGCTCAGTAGACACCGTCAGTCTTGGGTGCATTAGCAAGGAAAACAAATGCTTTCAAATAGGGAAAAAAAATCCCAATGACATATCAGTAAAACTGATACATCAGATGTATCAATGGCATTTTTATAATTGTAGACAGTACCCTGGAGGGCAATCACATAAAAATAAATACAATTTTTAAAATCATATGGGTTATATATCGCTATTTGGAGTGAGAGCAGCCATCTAAGATGAATGTCAACACAGAACAACTTAAGCTTTTTAAGCTCCTCTTTCATGTATATTTGAGCTGCATATAGCCAGGGACACACATCTTAGAAAAACATTCTTCCAACACAGTGAGATTACTGCTGCCTGGAAATTTTTTCAATCCCATTTCATTTATAGCTTCTGACAATGTTAGTGACAGCCATGTCACAAAGCCTTAGGAAAAATTGTGAGAATTAATTATGTGCTATTTGTTTAACTTCTCTTGTCATCCATCTCCGCTCCTTCTATTTGCAAATTCACTCGCTCACCTAAATCATCTTCCCCTCACTCACACTGTGTGTTAGCCAGTCCCACATTTGCATTAAGCACTTATCTCCTTTTTTTCAGGAAAGGAACAAATCTGAAAAAATGGAAAACCTTTAAAGTGTTTATGCTCCATTAAAACTTAATTCTGCTTTTAATCCCAGACCTATCTATTGATAGATTAATTCATATTAAATGGAACTTGAGTCTCCATAGTACCTTTTTCTCTAATGAGAAAGCTAGCACAGAAAGAGGAAGCTACTCATTGTGAGCAAGAATATTGCTTTCTGGTCCCACTATTTAATTCTACCTTATTATGGGTGTTCAAAACCGTACTTCATTCTCTAGCTCCCATTTCAACTTTCATTAACTACATAGTCACAGTTCACGGAACAGAATTGGAACAATTACTATGAGGGACACAGTTATTTAGGAAAGGAGAAGCAGTTGAGAATCTTCCCTGGCTGTTAAAACATAGCTCTTTGGCTCAAATATTCCTTTTACCATGCCAGGCTATTTCTAGACCCCACATACAGGTCCAACATTTACCTTAAGACAAGCTGTAATACTGGCATGCTTGGCAATATCTGTTAGTGTGACTTGCTATTGATATGATTCCTCAAAATAAGCCCCAAGCAGAACATCATTGAAATGTCAATACATCAGGTGCTTCTAATTTAGAAAAACAAAACACACAGACATGTACAAGCACAGTTCAACCCATTCTGTTTCTATTTCTTAGTAACATTTAATAACTTTATGCACCAAGTTGTCTTTCTAAACATTTCCATTCCTTGTTTGAAGACATGACATGACTGTGCAGAAAGTCTCATTCTCTAAACCCCTGCAATGCCAAATCCTTCCCTTTGCACTTGGGAGGGGTCATGGAGAGGAGTCACCACAGAATGAATCTTTGCCCTGCTATATCACAGCTCTGCTCAAAACAATCCCACACTAGACAACTTTCTGGGCTCGGCTCTGCGGTGCTTGCTCTGGGGTCACTGCAGTCTCTGGAGCAGGCAGCAACACCACCAGCTGCCAGGGGCCATGTAAGCACTTTCCTGAAACACAGTTTGCTTCCATCCACACATAAAAGAAATAATTTCCCTTGTTAACAGCATCATGCTGACAATGGAGACAGCATCTTGCCTGCCAGTCAGGCAGCTGCTCCCACTCCTGTGGAGCTGTGCATCAGCAGAGCCTGCCTCTCCCCACTGCCCACAGCACACTGGACAGTGCTGCCTGTCTCCCACAAATATCCCTTGGCTTTCTGCACCCCTCAGGGCAGGATGGAGGATTGTGTGTAAATTGTGGTATCTTTGTCACCTCTACACTTTCACCAGCCCTCTGGTAGATGCCAGACCATATTTCCTTCTGCTGCAGGATTACCCAGAGGAGTATGCAACAGGGCAGACCAGGCTGTGTATTCTGTTAAGGACAAAAGCCATGTGGGATGACCAGGACTTGATTGCCACACAGATTTTCTTAGGCTTTTCCAGGAAAAGTATGAGGTATTTCCACAGAACAGCTCAGTCTAGCTGAGGCCTGATTAAGCCAGCAGCCCTTGTTATTGTATGAGCTTCTGCTAAACCACCCCATAACACCAAATTTAATGGGCAGGATTTAACTGTGCTTTGCTGCCCACCAGATGTGTGTAAAAAACAAGCACTCCAGCTCCCCAAGAGAGTAAACTCTACTGGCAGTCTGGAACTTTTAAAGCTTCTCTGAAATATTTAGCAAAGAGTTCACCTGAACACAGAAACACAAAGTGCTGCTTTCCCTCTGGATAGAAGGTCACAGAAACAAGGGGAAAGGTAAGTGGAAATAAAAAGAAAACCAAAGATTAACTGTGGGTTTAACTGCTCATATTGTACCTTGCAAGTTTACAACTGTCCTGGTCAGCTGCAAGTAGAAGCAGCAGGGTACCTGGATGCAGAAAAGAGCCTGTGGGCGCAGACAGTGATCCCTTGGAAGCTAACAGCAGGAACTAATAGGATAACACATGAACAAACCCAACTAAGTCCATATACAGACATTTAGGTGTGCCTGGAAAGGCATAAGACTCAGGCCCACAATCCTCACCACTGCAGCACTTAGATCACATAGGCTCTCTGACTACTGTGGCAACATCCTCAAAACAGTTTGCTTTTCCACACTAGTAAAGAATGGTGATTGAGCCAGTAATTATTTATTGCCTTATGCCAACCTTCAGGAGAGAGGAAAAGGTATGTTCAGCAGTATGGTAATGCGCAGAAGGAAAACCATCTGCACTGCCAAAGGCCATGGAGCAACCTGTAAATCCTGAGTTACAAGTAACAAATAAAGCACAGAAGCATCTGAAGTGACTCAGAAACCCATTAAAAATAAAGGAGTCCCACAATACTATCCAATAGAAGAAATTAATTATCTGGTTTGGGTAATTTAAGTAATAATTATGTTTTTGAACAAAGTCTGCAAAGTGATAAATGCAAAAAATAAATCACAACTGACGGATCTTTTTTGGCAGCACCAGGAAACTTCCCTCTTGGAGGTGGAAGAGGGGGGAAGCCTCCTTCTCTAATAAAGATAAACTGGAAATCTTAATCATAGTCAGGTCAAAATGCTATTTAACTGTTTTGAAAACAGCATTTTACAAGCTTTCTGTAAACACATTTGCTTTTGAATTCATCTATCTTTATAAAATGTCTCCTCCCCTCTAATCTCCCTAGGTGAAACTTCCTTCCACTCCACTTCTGCAAACACTTGCAGACAGCATTACACCAAGCAGCTTTAATTATCTGTCAGCAGCTATTAGCAGCAACCATCAGGACAAGGAAGATGAGAAATGGGAATATTTACCAAGCTGCAGCCAGCAGTGCAGGGTAGGCAACCATGGCCAGTTTGTAGCCCAAATCCTACACTTTTCATCTCTCACCTCATTAGACTGTTGGAAAAACGCTTGGACAAGCACCTTGGCACTTCCTTGTGTTTGCTGACAGCACATCTTTATTCTGACCTATATGGTATTAACTTTTCCTTATCAAAACAGGGGTATTTAGTCATTTACATCCCTGGTGAGAAAGGAGGAGAAAAAAGGTAGTGTTCCTACTCAAAAGAGATCATTCTGTGAATTATATCAGGTACTGTTCAACAGCTTGAACACTAATCCAAAAAGATGTACAGAGAGGCAAGGGGTTGCAACTGCATACAGCAAAGCTGAAGGGATTTCAGTGTGACACATACTTTGCTTTTGGTTACCTCAGTTATTGAGCCATCTATCTAAACACAAACTGAACAATCCACAGACAAATCCCCAGTGTGAAATTTAAAGGCAGCTGGTGTAAATAATGCATAAGAATAACGGTGGAGCTTCTGGCCAGCACAGGGCAATTCACGTTACACATCCTCACACTCCACTCTCAACCTGATGTACAGAAACCAATTGCAGTTTCTGAGCTGAAATATTTGTGACACTTCACTGCCACCAAGAGCTTCAAAGGACATACTGTGCCATTTCCTTTTTGAAATAGACCTTTTTCCCAGATTCAGGGAAGAAGACAGTGACAGACAATTAAGAGATAATGCTATTTTGGTGGGAGTAATTTTTTTTCTTTGCCACTGTAAATGTTCCCTCTCCCAGCCTGTTAAACATTGCTTTACACAGGGAAGAAAATGTTCCACTTCTAGGATTTCCTCTGCTTCTGTTAAATGTGACTCTTAATTCCAGTGCAGAGATTGTTACGATTAAAGCGGATTAGCACTTCCAGAAAGAGTCATCAAGAACACATTATTTGTACAGGAGCAGAATACCATTAGCAGGGATCAATTGTAGCAATATAAGTCAGAAGACAGGAAGGTTTGTACAGAAATATATCAGGATGTTTGGTAGCAAATCCTGCCCAAAATCGATAGGTACTTTATGAAAAGGATGCATTCACCTCCACAATTTTAAGTATAAAGAACTCTCATTCTAATTACATATCCAACACATCTTGCAAGACACCTGCCACCATAGCAGGATGCAGCAGCAAAAGGGTGCACTCTTACTTTCCTACCCATTGCTCAGGTATATCTTTTCTCCTCACTCACCCACATGAGATGAGGGCCCACACATTGTCCCAGTGGTCTGGCTCACCACTCTGCTGCCGGTATTACTGCCAAGTCATTACATAAATTACTAGAAAGGCAAACATGTGACAAAGCACTACAGCACCCTAACAACCAAACTCTTCACAACAGCTGATCTAGAGTTTTACTTTCCAAAGAGCAAGCATCCTGTATTTGTTAAGGCAGAGTGAGGAAAAACTTGGAGAAAATATCAGTTGTCAGATTCAATGCTATCTGGGTTCTTTTCAGCATATAACAAAACCAAAACCACAATGTGACTCTTTTGTTTCTTCCCAATCCTCTTTTTAAATATGGGATCTTGCATATATCAAATTGAGGTTTCATTTTAAAGCATCTTGCTCTTCGCAATTTTTTCTATCATTGCAAGTAACACAGAAACAAAAATTCTGCTTTCTGTAACATCACTGTTTCCTGTGAGGCTTTCCACCACGATTTGGAAACCTCATGGTACAGGACACAATAAGTCACTAAGCTGTATACCCTAGTTATGCATTTCCAGAATAAGTAGAAATCATTTAAATGACAATTTCCCCTTCTAGGACTTTTTTTTTTTATTTGATTACTGCATAACAACTCCATCTGAGAATTTCCTCCTTGCTTAAGCTGACAGCGTAATGTCTGCTGTCTACGGTCTGGAATAATTCAGACAAATTCATAGTTCTGATATTTTACAAGCACAACAAGAGGAAACAATTTTGAATGTTCCTTAATTAACCACACGTTGAGTAATCATTAGTTGTGCAAGTGATAACAGTAATAAGTCATCAAGTACGTGAAACAACATTTTCACTTCTTCTGCATGTTAGAACAATGCCTGAGCGCTTCTAATAGAAATTCACTGTTCCAACAACTCACAAAGAACTTATCCTTGAGAGGCTTTAGGATTCAAATGCATGAGAACAGCAGAGAAAAGTAAAAAAAAAATAAAATAGGATAGAAGCAAAACAAAACAAGAGTTATGACACACAAGTATCAGATTTTTCTTAACTTCTGCTTCATGACTCACTTAGAAAAGGAGCATTTTAAGAAGACATAAAGCCTAACAAAAGGTAAGAAAATAAGGGAAGTAACTAGGAGAAGAGAGGAGTCAGCCCAGGGCACAGGAAGAGAGAAGCTCCTTTCAAAAAGACAACCAACCCTACAAAAAGCCCCCCAGACCACAAGTGTTCTGAGCACACTACTGGCAGCCACAGTACCTCTTCACTGGTTGTAGTTTTTCCCCTGGATTGCTTCAGTTAAACTTTAAGAACCAATTCAGTTAAGATAGACAATGACTACCAAGCCTCCCAACAGAGGCACATCCTGCTCTCTTGTAGCTGTGGGTGGCAGAGAGGTGAGTAATCCCAGCTGGAGCCTGTTGCCTGAAGTAGGTCTGCACACCTGCTTGCCTTTCTTCACAGGTGGGTATAGATCTATTGTGCTTATTAAAGAAAACATTCTGAATGATTCAGTATAGACTTATTATAGAAATGTTGCAACAATGAAATCATGTAATTAGACTATGCTTAATTAATACAAGCCCATTGAGCACATTTATGCTCTTTATCTTTTCCTTCTTTGCTTTCCTGGGTGATAAAGTGATGGAGTGTATCAGGGATTACCAGATGGTGCACAAAGGGTGAACAAGCATAGGCATGTGTGTGCATTGAGAAATGGGCAGCACAGTAAGTGCAGTAATCTAGACTGTGATGCTAAAAACACTGTGGGGAAAACAAGTGCGAGCCTTGAGCTCTGAAATGTGCTTGTCTTACTTTCCAGAGAGGAGTAGAAAGCAATTTGCTGAGATTTGCTGTTCTAATAAAAAAGAGGTTGCACTTCAAATCTCTGGCTGCAGCATGCCCAGATGTTTAGCTTATGGGTTAGGAGCAGTTAAAATCTTTCAGAGTGAGTACCACCAAGCTGTAAAGTAGCATGATGTCTTCAGGTTGCCTGAGTAGCCAGGGGCTGCACTCCTCTGCTGTGTCTGCACCTGTATTTAACTGGTACCCCAGGGATATCTCTGCATTCTGCTTTAGGACCTCAGGTGGCCTCTCCCAAAGCAGTGTCTGTGATGGAAAGCAGATTGGGCAGCACTGCACTGGGGCTGCAACTGAAAAAGCAACAGTGAAAGCATGACAGGAAAAAATCAGAATAGAGCTGAGAAAAAGAAGCACATGAAATGTCAGCAGTGACAGCTCAGGCAGGCCTATGTGTTTGGTAGGCAGGTGCAATGTGCATTATATCAGAGGGAAATGAGGCTTCATGTGGCCATCACTCTAACAAGAAAACTCTAATTGTCACATAAGCCACTCATGTTTTATTCAGGCTGAAATTACAGCCTCAGAGTGTGGTTACTTGCTGATAATTGGGCTGTGTCTTCAGCCACTTTAAATCTGCATGACTCCACAAATGCCAGAATAGTTGTGCTGGTTTAAACCAGCTAAGTACCTGTCCCTGAACACAGACCAAAGAGGCATCCTGTGCCTGCTGGATTTATGGACATGCTGTGCTAGCATGGATGAGCTCCTCCTTACAAGTCACCCCTTTGTGTCGTCCTGATGCTTTGAGCCTGGGCCCAGCTGGGCCATGCCCGTGCTGTAGAGTGTGCTGAGCTCAGGCCAGAGCTCCCTGCTTGTGCATGTGTCGTGCAGGGAGGCAGGCACAGTGCATCCTGATGCCCCATTGGGATTCATCTGAGGTACATCGTCAATCTTGGGGCTCCCTGGTCCCTTCTGTGACCCTGCTCTTGCCAGGATGAGGAGCATCCCTGTCCAGCCCAGGTTACCAATGCTACAGTGGGAGCCAAGGAGACCACAGGGCTGTTGTGCAGCACTCCACAGTATGCACATCTGGGTCTGGTCATTAGCAAATAAAAGAGAAGCATCAGAGGTTGAATAAAAAGTTGCAGTTTACCTGGCTATTTTCATCTCAGGTTCCTCTGCATAAAGCCCGCTTGGTGCTGGGTCCCCTACAATGCCTATTTAATAAAAAAAAAAAAAAATGTGGCTTCTGTTCTAACCCAAAACCTTTTCTCTTGGCAGAAGGAGGTTGAAAAGTGCACCTTGCTTTTGAAATCTGTCTCTGAACATTTCCTTTAGCTGCAACCACCAATCACATCTCATGAACAACCACATTTTTCAATATAATTTGTCTTTGTTGGTTCTAATTATTTATAGAAACACCCTTTTCCTGTGATCCATAATCTTCTCCAACTTCAGTAGGTTTCTTGCTGTGAAAAATTATTCACTCTGGGCTGACTGTATGGTGCTAGCTTCATAATGGTACATTGTAGGGCAATTTTTTATTCAGAAAAGTAAGTCTGGAAATGATTCCTGGGTAACAGCTCCCCTGAAGAGCTCAGCCAGTAGGCTAATCCAGTCTCCAAATGTTTAGGATCCTCCTGAAATTAACTGGAAGTGATTGCAGAAGTGTGAGCAAACATCCTCAGCTTTTTCTGTCAAATATTTATTGCATCTATTTTCTCCTCATTGACAAATTATGCAACTGGTGCTTCAGGACATTTACACACATGAAAGATTAGATCTTTGAATTTACAGAGTTAATTCTAGTGGTTGGAAGGACCCACACAAGCTGAAGTTTGCAGTCAAAATAAAAACCGGAAAGCTTAAATGCTTGTTTGAACGCCTATCAAATCTTTCTGATCCTTGAAACCAAACATAGACCAGGTTGCCTGTGGGACTGCAGCTACAGTCCTTGCAAGGCAGGGGGTAAATGCAAAGGAAAAGTCCTTGGGAAGGAAATTTACCCCAGTTTTGGTGAGCTTAATGAGCCTCATTCAAGTCAAGTTTACTGCAGAACCACAGCATTGTGCATACAGTCAGAAAGTTCTTTCAGATTTTTCGTGGTATATTTTTTTATAGTATAGCTTAATAGTCCTCTTCAAGGTAATAGCTTGTAACCAGGGTTTTGTTTTTTTTTTCTTTTGAAGGTAGATTTTTACCTTGGAGTTGAGAAAGAGGCATATTTTTTTCACCATAGAGAAAGATCCCACCCATACATTTCAAAGGATGGAGTTGTTTGTTACAAGAAATCACTTGGACAATCCCTATTAACATATTAATTGTGATTCAACAAGTTTTCCATGGCAGCCTAACATCAGTGCTAATTTCTCTGGGTAAGTTTTGTTACGAACTACTGCGTCATGGCAAACGGAAAACAGATCATTGCTGGAAGGGTTTGCTTTGTCAGATGTCATCCTAATTGGTGACAAATGCAGCCTCGTGGGGAGCGTTAGATGTGCTGGGCCAGGAGCTGGGGAAGGTTTCTCCCAGTTGGATTGAGCTGGGTTATGTGGCCCCAGTGCCCTGCAAACTGCACAAAGGAGCATCACAAGGCGGTTGTGTTCCTGTCAATAACTGGACTCGTTAGTGTTGCATGGTGAGTTGGCCTCCTGTTTACCTGCAGTAGCAGAGTAATGAATTTGTGTCATTTCTGTTTTCTCCCCTCCATGTCACAGCTGCTCAGTGTAGGCACTTTTTCCCTGGCAATTAGAGAACCTAACACAGGAACCAGAGTCAGATGGAAAACACTGTGTGTTAATTAGGGTTTTTTCAACTAATTGACCCAGTCATGAAAAAGGAATATATGAGATTTGGTGTTGCTTTTGCTATTTTCACCACTCGCATATCTGAAGCAATTTTCCATCGAATTGACTTAAAATCTACCCCAGATATGCAAAAGTTCAATAATGAAAGGTTTTGCTCTGTGGGAGTTTTGATGTGGAAAAAAGGAGCCACTTACCAACTATATCTAAAATACTTGAAAAATTCTACAGCAAAACAGTATTAGCACTGTTTTCTAGAGCAGGGGATTATGAAAATATACAGTGAAACAATGAATCGAATTAAACATTCTAGTATTTTTACCCCCGTAGTTAAAGGATTTGTACTGTGCTTAATTTCCCTAATATAGTCCCTCAGATGAGTCTTTGGTGGCAAAATCCTGTTTCCTATCCAGTCTTTCGAGGTTTACAGGGGCACTCAGTGTTTGCACATGCTACAAACCTTTTGGTTTTGGACTCATGTGATCTTCTTCCACAGGCTTCATTTCAATATCAGAACATGTATCTTTTGTCCAGGTACAATGATGAGGCACTACTTCATGCTATGCTGTCTAAGGCCTACCTCTGTCATCTGGAAAGCCACTGTCACCACTCCCAGGGATGTGTGACTTCTGCCCTGGCAGTAAGGCTCTTTCACCAGCAGAAAGGGGACAGACTTGTGTGAGCAGCCAGATCAAGCAGAGAGGCTGAAGAATTAACAATCAGAATCTGTGGGTTTGCCAGAAGCTATTTAGATTAGATTAGAAAAGGTGTTAGGAGAGATTAGCTGGGCATGGGCTCGGAGAGAGTGATAGGGGTCAGTGGGGACATTAGAGGGCACCCAGGGACAAGACTTTCTGGACACTGGCATTCCCCAGTCTCAGGGGAAAGGTTGTGTCAGGTATTGCTCAGTGCCTCGGAGGAGGAGGTGATGGACACAGCCCCAAGTGACCATGCCCCACAGCCTCTGGCAGAACATTACTACTGTACTCCTGTCCCAAACTGTAAATTGTCCCTAGAAATCAGCTGGTTAGATACCTTCAGGATCCTTGAAGACATTTACAGCAGTCCTGTGAACACATGGCAATGTTGAGCACTTCCCTGCTGGACTTGTGTTCTCTGGGCTTACCCATGAAGGGACTTTTCCAGAATAGGCGGCTTTCTGAGGACAATGGAATTTCCATCTGGACATCCAACAGGAGATCATTACCTTCCACAGTGGCATTGTCTTCATCAAACAAGATGATCTTCACTATGAACATTGCCTGACTTTTCATCCTCTCCCTTAGCCCCTATTCTGTGTTATTGGGGGTCTACCCATGCTGCCATCCCATGGTTGCAATTCTGCCCCATCTCTGACTTAATCTGGATATAATTCTTTTTCTTTCCTCTGCTGCTCTTCCATCTCTCTCCTGGAGTTGTTGTAAATGAACCTGGAGGGGAGACACACCTGGCTTGTTTTTCTTGGTCCTTGTAGACAAATGACTGTTGAAAAGAGTCCTCCATTTTTTTATACTTTCCTCGAGCTAATATTCACCTGCTTCTTGATCCTGGATCCTCCTTCCACATGTTCTCCTCCTGATATGTTCATAACACCCCCAACAATTACAGTAAAGAGATCTACCACAGGGTGGGACAGGAGACTTGTGAATTTGCAGTTTTCACTGCTGGTATCTGTAGTAGTTCAGGAGGCTTAATCCTTGCTCTGCATAATACACTCATGTCTCAAAATCCACCTATCCTCTAGTTAATGTGGAGAAACATCAGCAAAGTGACTGTGTGGACAAGGTGGTCCTCATATACAGAGGCCAAGGTCAGCCAAGTCGGGAGAAGCATGACAGGTGGATAAAGGGCACTCTGCATGGAGGAGAAGCCCCCATATCTTTAGGTCTAGATAAAGATTCCTCACAACAGGCCGCCTTGAAAAATAAGGCTCAACAGACTGGGAAGTAAAATGCTTTAACAAATTTAGAAAATTGAAAATGTAGAGACTGATTTTTAACAGCCTTAGCTCTGCCCTCAGCATATAATGAATGTAAATTCCAACTGGACAAAGGTGGTAACAGGAAAAATGTAGGACATGCCAAACATTTTGCTGTTTCAAAAAATGCAGATGTTGCAGTGAGCATCCAAAGGACTGTGAGTCACTTCGTTCAAGTATCTCCCCAGAACAAGGGGGCACACAGAGGACAACAGCCCTGAAGCATCACCAGCTCTTGAGGGAATGCAGCCACACCACAGCAGCGTGGTATCTCCACTCCTGCACATCTGATTTTTGGACATAAATTTATTTCATAGAGCTAAAAAACAATAAATCAAAACCCAAAACCAAATCAAGGGGGGAAAAAGGCCAAAGCCCAAATGAAACAAATATAAAGCTATACAAAATGTAAAACTGGGATAGCTGGGCTGTTTACACCAAAACAACCACAGCACTTTTACGGATATCAGTTCAGAAGAGGAAAAAATTATTTGGGACAGATAAAGGGAAGAAGATAAAGTTTTCAAAGTAACAGAATAACAAAGCTCAAAAACACAGTAAGTTTTGCTGAGGATGCGCACATTTTTATTGGACTGTTGTTTTAACACTATAAAGAATTTCTAATCTTGACAGCACAAGAGCTGCCGGCGTTGCTTTCGCTCCCGTCACGCTTTGCCGCCGATTGTCGGAGGTGCTGAGGGCAGCGCCGAGCTCGCCCCGCGCTCCGACCCGGCCGGGGAGCGGCGCTGTGTCCGCGGGCGGGAGGGGACACACCGCGGGCGGGAGGGGACACACCGCGGGCGGGAGGGGACACACCGCGCGGACACCGCGCGCGCACCTCGTGCACACCGCGCGCACACCGCGCCTGCGCAGGCGGCAGCGCCGCGCCAGGTGGCGCCATCACACCGCCGGCCGCCTCCGCGGCCCCAGCGCGCCGGGACGGCCCCGCCGGCATATCCCTGGCACCCCGGTATGACCCTGGCACCCCGGTATGGCCCTGGCACCCCGGTATGGCCCTGGCACCCCGGTATGGCCCTGGCACCCCGGTATGACCCTGGTACCCCGGTATGGCCCTGGCACCCCGGTATGGCCCTGGCACCGCAGGCACAGCCCGGGCACCCCGGTATGGCCCTGGCACCCCGGTATGACCCTGGTACCCCTGGCATGGCCCTGGCACCCTGGTATTGCGCTGGGACCGAGCTGCCATCTCCCTGACACTGCCTAGCATCGCCCTGGCATTGCTCGGACACTGCCCTGGCACCGCTCAGGCCACACCCGCATTGCCTGTTTTTGCCCTGGCATCACCCAGCAGCAGTGCAATGCCCAGCAGCACCTGGTACCACCAGCGCCAGTGGGCATCACCCTGGCACCGACTCGCCAGCACCTGGCACTGCTGGTCTTTGCCCTGGTGCTGACTTGGCAGCACCTGGCTCTGCCCTGCCCGCCACTCTGGCACTGCCCTGCACCACTGCAGCTTTGCCCAGTATCAGCTGGTACCAAGCCTGAACTGCCCTGGCATGGCCCAGCAGCAGCCTAGCACTGCCCCGGCACTGCCCCGGCACTGCCTTGGCATCACCCCTGCACTGCTCCAGCACTGACCTGATCTGGGGAGACTCTGCAGGACCTGGACATTTCCTTCCACATAATTAATACAAACACAATTTATTAAATGCATACATTGCTTTCCATTTTTAATCCAATGAATTATTCAGGGTGAGTACTTTATTAGGCTGTTTGTCTTCTCTCCTTCCCCCTTTTGCTGGGTGTCTCATATTCATCACAGGAGGGACGCAGCACTGCTATTTCTGCAGAGAAATACTTGTCTGGGGACCGGTTCTGGGTTTATGCTGCATGGGCAAATTTTCAAATAAAGTTAAATTTTTCTTCTTCTAGAAACAGAGGTGGGGTACAAAAGTTTTGTGTTGGAAAGTTGCAACCCTGTTAATCACTCAGTGATGCAATTCATTGGTCTGTGGTGCTTCATGTGACTTGTACCTTAGTGCATCCACATAAATCATGGAATAATTTAGATTGGAAAAGACATTTAAGATCATCAACTCCTACTATTCAGCCCAGTGCTGCCAAGTCCACCACTAAATCACATCCCCAAGTGCCACACCTACAAGTCTTTAAAATCCCCCCAGCATGGTGACTCTACCCCTTCCTTGGGCAGCCTGTTCCAGTGCTCAACAACCCTTTATGTGAAGAATCTTTTCCTAATATCCAATCTAAATATCCCTTGGTGCAACTTGAGGCCATTTCCTCTCATCCCAGCCATTGTTACCTGAGAAAAGAAACCGACACATACCCTGCTCACAACACCCACCTTTCACGTTATAGAGGGTGATAAGGTCCCCCCTGAGACTCCTTTTTGTCAGACTAAATAACCCCAGCTCCCTCAGCTGCACCCGTAACACTTGTGCTCCAGACCCTCCACAACCTCCACTGCCCTTTTCTGGACACACACGTCAACCTAAGAATAACAATGAAATGTGCAAAATAACTACTTTCTCCCTGAGCAAGTTGTTCTTGGTTTTCTAGTGCAGACTCCAAAGTGGCTATAAAATATCTGTTTCTGATTTAGGGGAAAAGCTGCCAGATCAGGAAACAGTTTGATGGGATGCTTCTGTCAGCAGTGCTGGGTGACAGCAAACATGGGCAGACACAGCTGCACAGAGCTCAGTGGGATTCTCTGTGAATTTCATCTGGCCTTCCTACACATTGAGACACATTTCAAGAGAAAAAAAAAAAAAAGGAAGAATAAAAATATCAGGAATTAAAATATATACAACTGCTTATATATTTTGACAGGTTTTCTGTGTAAGTTCAGTATGTTTTTTCAACAGCTTTGTGAAATGTGATTGCTTAAAGCCACTTGGCCACAACTCTTTCCCTGAAGAGAAAGATTTCTGAAATGCTTCTCAGGGTCACAGTGGAAATAATTTTTCAGCAGAGGATTGTGAGGATTTCCATGTCACAGCAGGCATAGAAGGAGCATCATCCTGCAACCTCTTGTTCATACAAATACTAGATTATTTCCAGAGGGTCCCTTCCAACTAAACTATTCCTAGATGTCTATCCCCTTCCCATTGCTCTGTTTTGCTGCTTCTGGAAGGTATCACTTATTCTCTGTGCGTGGTAAAGTTCATGGGACCTGAACCATTCAGTGCTGCCCTTTCCCAGACTGAGTTCAAAAACCCTACAGCTAAGCAAGTCTTGGAGAGTTATTTCCCAGAAATGGTGTTGAAAACATCAGTTCTTTCAAGAGCTCTCAAACCACCATAGCAGTGACCCATCTCAACTGGGCTGCCCAGAAATGCCCACAGAGAGCAGCTGAGGTGCCTGACACCTCAGTGAGGAAGGACAAAACAAAGCGAAAAGGCCCAAACACCAAAACTGAGTTTCAAAGGAAAGTGAGCTGGCCCAGCTTTATGCTTATGAAGCATTAACTAACCAGTGCCAGCCTTGTTTATACAAATTCCTCTCCTTAAGGGAAGTTAAATATGCTCTCTAGCTTCTACAGAGAGATCAGCAAAGATTTATTCTTTCTTTTAAGCATATAGTAGAATGGCCTTGGTATGTATATAATCAGTAACCCATAAAACCTTAAAGGGATTTTTTGTCCCAGAGACTCATTTCTGTCCTTAATGATTTAGTTGTAAAACTACAGTCAGGCTTGGGACACATGGGATTATGAAAAAAGATTTAAAATATTTCTTAAAATGCCTAATAACACAGACTCTTAAAGCATTTTGAGAGAGGAATTCTGGAATCTTTTGAAGTGACTCTCAGTTAAGCTTTTAAATGAATTAGGATGTTATTTCTATGTAACAGCTAGACCATAAATTTAGTTTCTAATTAAAAACTGTGTGAAAACTTCACATCACACATCACTGCTTGCAAATTTATTAACTGTTGGATTTGACTGAAGTTACTTAGAGAAATTCTCTTTTCTTCTCTCAGGGGCACAGCAACTGCCCTCTGGGAAAACAAAGGAAAGCTTCCATTGTGCTGTTCTATGGGAAAACAGCAGTTTCATTACTACAATAACCCAACTCACAGACTTCTTTTGCAGTTCTGGTCAAGATGTCACTCAAATTTCTCTGTCATAGTCCCCCAAAGCCTGTCTCTCTTTGGAGGAAGCCACCAGTTCCTGGTGCCACATTATTCCACAAAGGGTTAATGAAATTCATTTTTTACTGGACCATTTTCAGTCATATCATACTTTAAGAAAAATATGAGCAGCTTTCACTAATTTGTCAAAAAAGCTAAGGAGCAGATAATGCCAAGTCCTATTGGCAGCATTATGGGGCAATGTATTTCTAATAATTACACATTATTACAGGTATTACTATTTCTCTGAACATTAGGCCTGATAGCTCTTTTGTCTCTGTCCTTTCTTACCCTTTATTCCTCCATCTCTCTACTCATCTCCTCAATTTCTTCACCTAATTTAAATTAAACTACCATATTTCTGGCTGTAAAAATAACCCTACCCTTTTAATTTTGTTCTCTCTTCTCTGATTCCAAATGACATCAGTTCAAAGCAAAAAGTTGAACACTTGAACCCTTTTTTCCAAGGTAACTCTTAAGTATTCCCAGAATTTAGTGATGACCAGTTACCTGTATAAGGTTAATAGTTCACTGTGACAAAAAGAACATAAATTCCTTCCTTTCCTTCATAATTTGGTGACAGTAGTCACCAGAGAATCACCTGAGGCTGTTTTTTGAGCTGCTTAGTTAAAGAAATGTGTGTCTCTCCATGAACCAAGCTGCTGTGGTTCTTTCCCCTGGGCCATCATTTTAAAACCTTGTGTCTGGCCAGCGAGGTGAGTGCAGTGTGAGCAGGAGCATGGCACGGGGCGAGGGACATGGCACAGCACAATCCCTGCCCCTGCCTCTTGCAGCTCCCTATTCAGAAGTAAATCACCACCTTAAGATGGCATTGCAGAATTACTTGACCTGACACACCAGCCTGCAGCCTTCTCCGGAGGTAACTTGGTGATACATTGCTAAGAAGCTCATGGAAACATCAGTAGCACACATTACTTCCCCTGTGCTGAGCAATGCACTATGAACTCTACCCTGAATTTCTGTCTGAGGCACTCTTGCTATCACAAGCCTGCAGGGTCACCAAAGACCCAGCCACAGGTTTATGCTGCTGAACATTACACTGTCCACTTGATCTGCCTTGACCTTGATTCAGAGGGGCTTTGCATAACATTTCACAGTTTTTGACCTAAATCTTCTCATGAGTCTGTGGTTTAGGATTCCCCATGTTAACCATATATAAAGAGTTTCAACAATCACTGTCCTTCATCCTTGAAGCCAAGGAGTAAAACTGCTTTTGTTTTTTGTCCTAAAAGCAATAGAGTACAGATGGTTGTTAATATTTAACTGTACCCTAATCTTTTTATTCATGAAGACTATTTACCTGTACTCCATGAGGGTGAGAGATGCCTGAAACAATCAGGAATTGGAAACTGTCCTGTACTTTTCTTTTTAAACAACTGAGCTGGAAACAGAAGTGTTCTCAGTCCCTACCATGCAATATAGCCTAATGCTGGAAGTGTGTGGTAGACACTGGTCTGAATAATCAAGCACCCGGAAGCAGACCTTTGGTTTAGAGATGCTGTAGGCAAATATTGTCTTAAAAAACGCCTCAACTGGGGCCTGTGCTTAGACTGTGATGTAGAGCCCCCCAAAAAGCCTACATAGGTGTTGTGCCTGAGGCAATTACTGCAGTCTAAATCCTACCACTCTTAATCAACATTATTTTTCCTACCTCACAGGCTTCACAGTTTTCCTCCTTTATTTAAATTTAATTTTTATATGAACATAAGGCAAAATTTCAAAACTGTTGACTGATTCTAAGTGCTTGATTTACCATCTCTCCAAGGTCCTTATTTTCCTAGTAGGCGAGGCCAAAATTTTGTGAGTTCAGACCACATTAAAATGTCAGAAGTCAGACAAAATACAGGCTCTCAAAATTCAAATGACAAATGGAATCACTAGCAGACTCATAAGTGAGATGAAGAAATTTTATTACCAGAAAATATCATTACCAGGTTCCATTAAAAGAAATGTTCAAATTAAGGCTTTTCTAAATATGTGTCTAAAAAGCTTTGAGAGCAACAGAAATGGGAAGGTGAAGTTTGCTGTCTGCTTTCATTTATGTTTAACAAAAGGTCTAGCAAACAGAGAAATTAGGCTCTTGCAAAGTCTGTGAAAAGAGCTAGCTGCACAGACCATTCTGGGGAGTCTGCAGTGGGAGATGCTACATTACTAGACACTGGAGAATGCACTTAAAAGAGAGATTTGTCCAGATGCCATTGCTGGGTTTTTGGTGGTGGTGGTGGTGATGGTTTGTGTTGTTTGTTTTTGTTGTTTTGTTTTGTCTGTTTTTTAATACATCAGCCGTAAGACTCCAACTCTGAAGCCAGTTCTATTTAGCATTATGCTTTCAGAACAAGCTTTCCAGCTTTACAATAGTTCATTATTCCAGAATTTTTCCCCTAGATATCTTCTGAGAAGTCCTTTTTCTGGCCAGCATTTTAGAGGATGTTATATTACTTTTCAGGGTAATGCAGTGACTTTGTTGCCACCCTGTGAAAGTCACAGAAAGGCAGGTTCCAGCTGTACAAAATCCACTACATAAATGAAATGGCTGCTCAGATGTCTCTCTTGCCATTTCTAAAAGGACTCAACTTCTACTAGAAATAGTGCACGTACATGAATCTGCTTATTGACTACACTCCTGCTGACTTTTTGCTTGAGACCAAGTCTTTCCTGTCATGATATTTACCCTGTGCTTGGGTACACAGTTCTCATTAACCACAGGGTGGTATCCTCCATCTTTATCGTGGAAATCCCTCTCCCCTCTTTCACAAGCTTTCACCAGTCCATCTTCTGGTGTTTCCAAGAGGAAGAAGAAAAAACCCTCTCTTTCCCTTATCCTCTGTGTGAGTCATATATCAGAATTAGAAAAAAAGATTATTCTAAAGAAGTAGCCCAGTGATGTCAAAATAATTGAAATATTTTAATGTTCTGTTTGAAAGACTTTTCAGCTGAAAGATTTATGTTCTTTTATCTACAGAAGACATTAAAAATACTCAGAATTGTGCTAAATATACAGAATTAGAATGATGATTTGAAATATCCTGTGGTATTTCAATATGCAGTGGCAAAAAGTGGAAAAGGTGTGTGATGTGGAAAATTCTTAATTAACATTTGAGTAAGTATCCTCTGTCTACTTTCTTCTCAGATCACTGTGCAAGACTTTAATATCTTCATGTATCCTCTGCACTATAAATCCTCAGTTCTACATCAGGGAGTGTCATGAATGATCAACAGTTTCTTATTATAAATTGTGATGGGTACTATTGAGCTACTTACCAACAGGATACTTGCCTCAGACTTAGAATGAATATTAATAAAACTGTTAGTCCTCTGTCAATAAAGTAAGTACCTTCTCAGTTTCAGTAACTGAGCACAGTAATTGCCATCAGTATCCCTAAATGTCAAATTCACTACTTCACCTCCAGAGCAGTCAACCTAAAATGCAATTTAAACATCAAAATGATTTCATTTCATTTTGAGGGATCTTGGAAGCACCTTCTCTGTTTCTCAGGTGGCGAAAAGAGGTACCAAACACCACTGAAAATCTGTGTTTTCCTCTTTGGCTTTCTATGCTACCAAGGCTCCAACTAATTTCTGATCTGTGAAGACAACAGTAGATGAAGAACAAAAGTGAAGGATATTTCTGCAGCGCTGAGAGGTATCTACCACATAATTCTGTTGATGTTGGTTTTTTTCTTTTTTTTTTCCCTATGTAAAATAAAGGAACCCATGGCTGGTGATCAGGATTGCCACCTGTTGCTGGTTTCCATTAAAAAGCCTTTCACTAGCTCTCCCAGTTTTGCAGCCCATCCTAAATTTTCCAGAAGAGACAATTACACGTTCCAGAGGTGCAGCCATGAACACCCTGGGGCTGTTGGGGCAGACTGGCAAAGATGGGATAGAGATGTGGGAGGCTGAACTGCATCTGTCAGAGAGGCATGAGACAACTCATACCACTCCTGTCTCTTTTCAGCTGGATACTTGTCGGGGTTTTGAACCAGTTACTAAAAAATTACTTATTTTTTGCTGTGAGATATGGATTTAGAACAAGAGCAAAACAGGCTTAAAACTTAAAAGGAATAAAGACAGTTTGTTAACAAACTACAAGAATAAGAACACCAGAATAAACTTCTAGAAAACCCTTTTATCTCCCACTACTTGACTATTTCTTTGTACACATGACAACATAGAGACAAAAAAAACTTTAGAACTTTGGTGGTTAAAAACAGTCTCAATTCTTGCTACAGTCTTTTCATCAGTCTTTGTAGAGAAACAGAAGTCTCTTTCTGCTAACTTATGGATTTTCTCACAAGAAAACTATTGCTGTTATAGTTTCCTATTGCTCTGATGTCAGCTGCCCGGAAATCTGTCATCAGAGTTCTCTCCTCCCATTTCACATCACTCTGAGGTGTGTATGGGCCATGAGTTTAGGGATGTCATTTTAAGGATGAGTTATTCAAAGGCAAAAGTCTTCTTCATCTGTCTCTGTGAGCTTTCCTGGAAAAACAGTTTTCTTTTTGCCCCCAAGGCTTCAAAATCTTCACTCTACCCAGTGCCAGCAACTCACAGTATCACAAGTACTCTCTTTTTCCTCAAAAGTCCACACTTTGAACACTCTATTCCTCCCAATACTCTGTCATGAATTAAAGGAGTCTTTTTAAACTACTATTGTCCATCTCCATAGCTTTAACAGAAAGATATTTCATCTGTAAGCATCTCCTTATTCTCTCTCTTATTTAAAACTTAACTCTTTTCTTCACTGTTTTTGGTGGTTTTATGATGTCTTCTTCATGTTGATTGTCTCTCTCTTTCTCTGTCTTTCTGAGAAAAAGGAGTAATCTGCACGTTTTATCCAGGTAGTAAAAGAATTAAAAGCTTTAGAAAAGCTGCAAGAGTTCATGGTGTCAGGTTTCAGTCCAGCAGCAGAAACTGAAAACTAAACCAGGCTGCCATCTCTGCTTTCCTTTCCTCCCCACCCCCCCCTCCCTTTCGTCCTCTGCGGCCTTGTCCGGCCTGGAAGGGGGAGGGGGGGGATGGAGGAGGCTACCACAGAGCCTTGTTACCTTCTCAAAAGCCGGAAACAAAAGAGGACAAGAGTGCTCTGACTGTACCTCTTAAGGGGGTGTTCACAGGTTGAATTCACTTTTTAATGGTCAAAACTGCTGTCAATTTTAGAAATGACTGATAATTAGTCAGGAGAAAAAACTCCCATCAGCCACCAGCAGTTTCAACTTCTTTAGCTCTCAAAACCACCTTAAAGGTAAAGCTACCCCATGACAATACTCCACAGGAATCAGAGACAATTGGGTTAGAATCCGGGAGAGTGGTTGAAGTGGAACAAGAAAAATAGCCTCAGAAATGATGGTAGGAAAGGTACCCAAAGAATCACAGGAAATCTTCCTTTTCTTTCTAGACAGTCAAATTTTGAATCTAATTTTCACATAAACTAATAAAAAATATTTAGTTTACAAGACCTCAGACTACTCTGTAAAAACACACACAGAGTGAGCAGAAAAACCACAAAATTTCCTGTGTTCGTAGATGAGGAGGCTAATTTAGGGATCTAATTAATGGCCAGTTAATGTCTGTGCTGTGCTCAGAGAAGCTATGCACTTTTCAAAACCTCAGCTATTGCCTCACTGGTTGGTGAGAAGCTCAACATGAGCCAGCAATGCACCTTCACAGCTCAGAAACACAACCATATCCTGAGCTACATCAAAGGAAATGTTGCCAGCAGGTCGAGGGAGGTGATTCTGCCCCTCTACTCCATTCTTGTAAGAGCCCACCTGTAGTTCTGCATCCAGCTTTGGCATCCCCAGCACAGGAAAGGTGTTGGAACTGTTGGAGTCAGTCCAGAGAATGGCCATGAAGGTGATCAGAGAGTTGGAGCACCTCTCCTATGAGGACAAGCTGAAAGAACTAGGGTTGTTCATCTTGAAGAAGAGATGGATCTAGGAAGTCCGTGGAAGGCCTTAGGACATCTTCCAGTGCCTAAAAGAGCCTACAGAAGAGCTGGAGAGGGACTTTTGGTAAGAGCATGTAGTGATAAAACAAAGGCAAGTGTCTTTAAAATGAAATAGGCTAGATCTGGATTAGATATTTGGAAGAAATTCTTCAATGTGAGGGTGGTGAGGCACTGGAACAGGTTGCCCAGAGGAGCTGTGAATGCCCCATCCCAGGAAGTGTTCAAGCCCAGGTTGGAAGGGGCTTTGAGCAACCTGGTCTAGTGGAAAGTTCCCCTGCCCATGGCAGGAGGCTTCTACTAGGTTGTCTTTAAAGGTCCATTCCAACCATTCTCTGATCCTATGATACAGCATCAAGAATAATTTAAATTTAATTAATAAAACATATATATAATTTAAATTTAATTTAATATTTGGCCTGAAAAAGAGTGAAGAAGGGGACACTGAGAATGGCTCATGAGCTGCCAGTGACAACTAAATTATCAGATCAAAAAACTGCTTGGGGTAGAAGCAGTGTTCTTGCATCCATATTTTCAGGTCTCTTTTCATCCCAGGAAATGGTTCCGAAAATGCCAAGACTGTGAGGGCAGCCAAGGCAGAAGAGCAGGAATTCGGTTAGAGCTGTATCAGCCAAGTGGGCCAACCAAACGAGATACTGCTCCCTGGGAATATTCTTCCTGCACCCCCATGTGGAGCTTGCTCTGCAGCAGCAGCCTTTCATCATCCTTATAACTGGTATGCCAGTTGTGCCATTTTGAACAGCTCTAAAATAAATCAGACTGCAGCCACATTGAAAAAAAAATTATACAATATGGCTGTGTCTGAAACCTCACTACAGTCTAATTTCTTCAAATGTTGCTGTCATGTCTATATCACAAGAAACTGTTCTGCAGCAGCAGGGATTGATTCCACTTCCTCTCTTTTCTCAGGGAATAACCTTTGAAAAACTTTCAAAATGATGGTAATTCACAAAGGCCAGACAAAACAATTTTTTAATAAAAACATTTGCCCCAAAAAGGAACAGGCTGTTTAAAGAGCTTAGACCTCCAAATTGTCACCCTGTGTGCTCTCTGTAATTTAATACTGGGGATATTGGCTAACTTCATTAAGAGGATGACAGTGAAATTGAGATAAATTATCCTGTGGTGAGGGAGGGACTGATACAGAGAAAATTACAACCAGCAGGACAAATAGGTTATACTATCACACAGGTAACTTACTTCCCCTTTAGTGTTAGAATGAATTTCATTAACACAAAATATGTATTTTGGATTTGAGACCATGCCATTGTGAAATCAAGCACATGATTCACACAAATGCATCCACAAGATGCTGGACCATTCTTATGTTTAGTTCTTGATTATTTTCATCCTACTCATTGAGTGGGAGCTTTTAAACTTTTTGTAGTAACTTTTGAAAACATGTTGAAAACATGACTATTTAGATTTTTACATCTTTACTAATATCTCAAAAATATATTTGCTAACTCTGTAGCTCAATCTCAGAGTTTTTAATTCTACAATTGGCTTGTGTTAAGTTTGAAAGAAATTCCACTAAGGAAATACTGCCTTTCTCTACTATTTCCTAATACTCATACTAGGCAAATTCTTTTGAAGACTTCCCACATAGTTCGGTTCTTGGTGGCAAGAAAAAACCCAATATTAAGAGGTTTAACCCATCTCATAGAGTTTTAGATCTATCTTGTAGCTGCTGTCTGTTTGAGGCTTTGTTTCCCCTGCAGGGAATATCAGTGATTCGTATACTTTTCCTCCAGAAAACTGAGTCAGTTTTTTATTAAATTCATTCAGCATAAACCATGCATTTTAATAACAGTTTTTCCATATTTTGATGAAAATTGCACTGAATAACCTTCAATTCTTCCTCCCTAAAAATAATTTAGAATTAAGTAATTTAAAATTTTATTTCAGGCCTTGTAACAGCAGCTTCTGAACTCCAGCCCTCCATTGTACTTCATTTGTTTGTGTCCATTCCTTTCCAAAGGCAGATTCTTGATGCTGAGGGAAAGGCTGCCCTGGCTCTGACATTCTTGTATCTCATTTTTGGGCTGTTGGTGGTGCACATCTACAGGACTGTTTCCATTCCATTTTTTGGAGGTGACCTGGGGGGGATAGGTGTGGATTGTTTTTGGCTGAACCCAGCCTTTCTGCTCTCATCTTCTCCCCTCTGCACTTCCCATGTGTTACTTGTCCCCTCTGGATGGGAGTCTCACTGGGAGTACAACTTTTGACAATGCATAAACACTAAACATCACAAGACAGAGCCCCATCAGTCATTTCCCAGTGCATGATGCAATGCTGCATTTCAGATGGCAGCTGCCTGACACCCTGCACTTTTGGACTACAAACACAGCTTTAGAAAATGAATCAGTTTAGTCAGTACAGCTAAGGAGGACACACAACAAAACGAGTTCTACTCCTTATTCAGTCCTACTTATGGACTCTGTCATTGTGAATTTACTAATTTCCTGAAATAAAGTTTATATTTCAGCATAAAATACTGTAATGTAAGACTGAATGATGCCCAAGAGCCTTGTCTGGACTAGGAAATCTCTTTTTAATAGTTTTATCCCATTTGCATTGAGTTAGAATACATTTCCTTTAGTACAGGACACAGGAAAATATTCTTTTTATAATTGATTGATTTAAAAGGGTTCTGCTCTATATCAGCAAAGGGGAATAATACAGACCTGTTGTGGCAGACAACCTGAATTTGAAATAAGAACACTAAACATTAACAACTGCAGAAGCTGACCTGTCACATCATCTACATAAAAAAGACTTGAACAGTTATTTTTAATCAAAATTGCAGAGTGGAGAATCACTGGCTATGTCTGACTGATTCCTTGCAGATGGGTGCTTATGTTAAAACTGGAGCAGTCACAGGGGTTACACAAACTCTTATCTGCTATCACCAGCCATGACAGATCTCCTGGCTCTCTCTCATGGGCATCCCCCTGGGCCACGAGCTGTCCTTTGCTTTCCTTGGACAGGGACAGGAGGTGGCTGGTCCTCCCTTGGCTCATGCCTGGGGGGAGAGTCTGTGGTGAGCCAGTTGCCCAGGATAGCATCTGTGTCCAGATGGCCTTTTGGTATCTCCTGGGATGGTGACTTCACAATCTCTCTGGGCAACCTGTGCCAGTGCCTGGTCACCTTCACAATGAAATGTGCAGAACAACATTAAATAATCACAGAATAAATAATAAAAAAAGTCTGAAAAATTGCTGGAAAGGTTTCTGAACCATTCTGAGGATAGGAGCAGCTGTATCTAGGGTGGCACTGCCACAAGGGCTCCCTGAAATTTCCACACAGAGCTACTGGTCATGCAAAAATTCATGAGACATCTCTGGGTGTTCTGTGATATGGCATGGCACAACACAGCAGAGTGCAGTGCTGCCTGCATGGCTGAGGAAGATGCAGGGCTCTGTGATGGAAATGACACGGGAAAGGTAGGGCTTTTGAGGTTAAAACAATGTTAAAAGGGAAAACTAAATTGAAAACCTTTGCCAAAAAGCCCTCTGAGATAGTGATCTTGTTTGGACTGCTTGACTTCAAACACAGATGAAAAAGCCTTTTTTTCTAGCATCCACAAAAAACAGAGCTATGTAGGCTGTTAAAAAACCCAACTTGTTATATTGCTGACATCTCTTTATAGAAAGGAATTCAAGACTTCGTTAGCAAAAGCGTATTCCTCTGATGCCACAATTCACAGAAAAATAAAATATTCCTAAGAGTTATTAAAATATTTATAAGAGTTGAGAATATTTACAAATTTAGAGAATGACTACATTAATTTAGCTATGGCAAATCAAGCATCAGTGACTAATAAGGAAAGAATTTTCATGGGAAAATATGGTGTCATCATTTGAATTTTCAATCATTTCCCAACTGTTTCAGACCACAAGTAGAGTTTTGTTTAAATGTTCAGAAATCCTGAGGCATATCTTTACTGTCTGGTTAGTTTAGCATTTTCAGCTAAAGGATCTTAACAAGTTTTCTGTGTTCCTGGGACTTTTGCCTGTGCAAAAGGTAAAAAATGTTTAGCTGCAATTTGTATTTTATATATTAAAAGGATTGCGAGTAGTCTTCAGTGAATAAATGGATAAATAAATAAATAAATAATACTAGTATTTTTTTTACAATGTGAGAAGTTACTCTGGATGTTAAGACCAGTCAGAGCCTGTATTTGCTGCAGGTCATTATGCAATGCAATCTTTGAGGAGTAAGCTTTAACAAAGATTAAATAACAAGTTCTTTGGTTGTAGATACATCTTCTGGCTAAAAATCATAATTGCAATGGGGAAGAAAGAGAAGGAAGTGTAATTCATTTGTGTATCTTGGTACTAAGGAACAAATTTGATTCCAGCAACTGTTTCTGATTTGTGTGTGTGTCTTACAAAGTCTTAGGCATTCTTGAAGCCTGATAAAAGCAGGAAATACCATGTTTATATGAAGAATATTATATGCAGTGAATGATTTCCCATATTTTAGTAACGGATTGTTCTCTCCTTTTTAATGTGTGAATTTACTCTCCTTTTCTCTCCTTTAAAATGTGTAAATTTTGATTTTTCCTTTCCTTTGTTAAAGTACCTATGAGAGAATGCTTCCCTGTTGTAAATATTTGCTCAAATAGCAAATGTTGCTGTTTAGGTATCAAATAAAGAGTGCTCCTGTAATTTATGTAAAGAATTCAAAACCTTCAAGAAAACTCCCCAATCTCCAAAAGCCCAGGTGTATGGAGATGTCTTAAAATGAAATAAGACCTGTTACAGATAAGCTGTAGAATAATCGAGTTATATGTACAGTGCATAGCTCAGACATGCTCATGGGAACTGCTTTTTCCTTAAAGCATCCCTCAAAATCAGACCTTCCCCACTACTTTTGCCTGGATGCTCCATCTTCAAGCAGGAAGGGGTGTCATGTCCCAAGACCGTTCTGTCAGGTTTCGTTGCATGGGCCAACAAATATGAAGGATTTCAGGAGGCACAAGTCCTGACAGCTAATGTGAGCGTGTAAACCTCACTTTCTCAGGAAGTCAGGCAAAGAAAACTTCACCACTGACCCCAGATGATCACATAGATGGGTAACTTGGGTTCAGTTGAGCTCATTGTGTGTTGCTGCATAAGGTTTGTTGCCAAGATATGGACTGCAATTTGTACAATGTGAAAGCAGCAGTCACAGCTTTGAAGCCAGTGTTGGAAGTGTAATTGGGTAAAATCCAGGCTTCTTTCAAGATGGTGAGAATCCTGCCAGGATTTTTAAGAGCCTGGGTTCATTAACTGTAACCGAATTCAGAAATAAAGGCAGACTAATATTTTCTCAGCTCTTAGGAAAAATATTCTATAGCTCATTCAAAGTATTGATTTATTTACATGACTCTTCTAAAGCAATAACAATAATTTTAGAAACATGTAGACTGCAGACTTCAAAATGGGAATGAGCTAGAGCCAGTGCCCCTCCAGGTGCTGTTCTTACAGGAACATCATGTACCTTTAATGCAATTAAAACATACGCACATACAATTTCTAAACCCCAGCTGGAGCCTTTGGCTTTTCTTCTTGATTTGCCCTGAGTGATGCATAATGGCTAACTTGGCAGGCTGCCTTTTTTGCAGAGAGACAGGTAGAGCTAGCATGAGAAAAGAGATGACTTATAAAGTCCCTTACCCCATTTGTTAGAGAAAAAAATACTCCCTATCACTGATTTATCTCTAGGTTCAGTTGAGAATATATGTTGAACCAAGAAGCTGCTCATATGAGATTTTAGGACTACTATGGATGATAGAGAGTAAGACCTTAAGAAGTTCATTTATAGTACCAGGAAAGTTGCCTGTCAAAAGTAGAGCCTACTGAATATTTATCAGCTACTCCTGCTCTGACATGTTCCAGAAAACACCCTTAGAAATCATTGTGTTTTGAAGTTACTAATGGCTTCTGAATCTGTCCATGTACCAAATGTGAACACAAAAGTGCAGCTGCTCCCTCACCCCTTGATTTCTTTCAGTTTCAGCCAGAACAAGTTTTCTTTGTTTCCAGATAAGTTAATGGTTTCCCCTTAACCTCAACAGCAAAAGAAAGACATTTTTAAAAAAAGACAAGGACTGGCACCAACCTGTCTCTCTCTCCCACAGTACAAGCAGAAAATTAGTCAGCAAACCACCAACAAGGAAGAGAAGTGTGCAAGACTTTTGGAATGGAGTTGACTATAAAAACAATTCTGACAGTCTGACCCATATGTTTAGTTGTGGGTTTCATGTCACATAATATCACAGGCTTTCTGCTTTCATGCATTAACCCTAACAAGAAAAAACTAATGGGGATGTGATTTGACCCATCACAGAGTGTTCACAACAAAATTACTGTATTTGGGTTTTGGGTTGTTTTTTTTCCATGCATAATGCAAGAAAGACTGAGCAGTGAGGATTTGCTCTGGTCTGGGCAAGTTTCTGTTGGAAAGTAATTAATCTTCCCAAAAGAGACTGCTGTTTCATTTACCCCAAAACATACTGTGATTTATGTTATAAAGGAATAAGGATTTGTAGGATGCATCTGTAGCACAATTGTTTTCTCAGAGCACCCCTGTAGACCTAATGTCCCCTCAGAGTTTGGACGGTTTTCAGGGGTTTTCACTGCCCATTTATGGCCTTTTTTCCTGTTCCTTTCAGTGTTGGTGGTCTGGTGGTGTCCTTCTATATTTTGATAAGGAAGGTAATATAACAGAAGAGGCCAGGGTCCCCCAACCCTGTTGCTTCATTAGTGCATGCCAGAAAGACTGGGTATGAAACAGAGTTTTTAGCTCTGCTCTTGGGCAGCTAGGCCAAAAATGTGGTTTTATCATGTCTCTTTATAACCCTGTTGTTCTCCATGTTACTGCACTGTTGGAGTCTCAGACGAAGGTAAAGGCAAAATGACGACATGAGAGACATATTATAGTCTAATACCCAAAGTGACAGTCACAAAACAAAGAGGAGTCGTCTGTCTCCTCTAGGTGTCTGCAAATGTACACTGAAGCCTTAGATTGATGTGTTGTTCCTCTAGAGAGGCATACTGTGGGGGAGATGGGTTTCTTTTGGCCTTCTGCAGAGCATTTGGCATCTCCCTGCGTGATAGCAGCTCAACAACACATTTGTTGTCACCAACAACATGAAAATTCTTATGTGAAAGTATTTTTTGCCTCTGTAGATACGAGTGCTTGAGTGAAATGAAGTGATCACAAAATAATAAGGAACATGGCAATTACCAGCAGAACTCATTTGTTATCTGTTGTCAAGCCTCAGCAGTGGAAAAAACAGTCATCTGGGCGCCCTAATGAAATGTGACAGACATTCAGAGAGCGAGGGCTGATATTTCCTGACAGCATCACCATCTGCACTCTGAAGGATGTAGTATCTGGACATCATAATCTGTTATGGGCTGTTTATCATCGTACCTCCACGTCGCAGGGCACACAGATCCTGCAGTTACATGTCATCAGCTTTGTTTGCAGCCCCCTCTCCTCAGCTAGGATCCTAATCCATGTTCTCTCACCATGCTCCCTCGTTGGATGTTTAGCTTTCCAAATAACCATGTCAATAGCCTCAGACATAGATATTTGAAAGAAGCAGGTAACAAAAAAGGAAAGAAAGAAAGAAAAAGTCTTCTAGCCTGCCAGCAGGCAAAATAGATGTTAACCTAATTCTTATAAGGGCAGATGGAGTTGTATAATCTGATTTCCAACAGTAAGGGATTTTTCAAGAAGTAATGCTTTAATATATATGATATTACAGCAGTTTTCGCAGCTTCAAAATTCTAATGTAGCAGTGGTTTCTATGATCCTACTGCTACGCACAACACAATTGTTAAAGAAAATTGTTAAAGAATGAAAGATGCAATAAAAAAAGGGTTCTGCCTAAATAGTGGCAAAACATGTTGCCTCAGATATACTGGAACACAGAGATTAAAACAGAGACTAACCCAATCTTTTTTTTAAGCATTTTTTTCAGAGCAAGATAATAAAAGTGACCTTGAGAAACAAAAGTATGGCCTAATTAAAGAAAAAAAAAATCAGGGAAAAAACCAAAAAAATCTCAAACAGTGGAGGCTAACATTACCTTGCATAATTCAGTATTTCCCTGCATTATAAGGATGAGGGGGAAAGTCTGAAGACACAAGTCAAGTTACCAAACAGTTGTCAAGTTACCATTTTGGCCTTGAAGCAAATGCTTTTTTTCTGAGGTAACTTACCCTGAAGAGTGGCCTTGAATTTCCAACTTGTTTGCTAGTGTACGGTGTTTGCTTTCCTGCCTGGTAGTGAGTTTGTGAACATGGGGCACTCAAGATCCTAATTTTTACTCTTTTAAATTAAACAAAACTGAACAGAAGACCAACACAATCCCCCGGAAGGAGGGTCTTGTCTCGCTTCTCTCTCTCATGGAGTACTCCTATCCTGATCATATGAAAGCCCAGTGTCTTCTGCAGAGCGTTACTCCTCAGAGCCCAGCTTGAGATGTTGCTTTGTCATTCACTCAGCTCCTCTGAGCACAGCAATGAGCAAGCTGTCACCTGACTCAGGCACCCATCTTTGAAGCCACCTTTAGCAACTAGAAAGAAGTGTTTGTGTTTCCTGAATGGAAACAGCTCTTCACTTGGTCACATCCCAGTGTCTCAAGTGCTGAGAAAAAAATGGAGAATTCAAGTCTTGTGTTCCTTCAGCTAGTTACCAGAAGGAGGTACAACCTGGGGATGATTTCACAGAATCACAAAATCCTTTCGGTTGGAAAAGATGTCTGAGACTATAGAGTTTAATCTTTGACTGATCACTTTGTCAATTAGTCCATGTTAATAAGTGCCATGTTCAGTTGTTTCTTGACCATGAAAAGCTATAAAATTGAGAATGATGCAGGACATACCGTTTACTTGCACTGATGGTATCTCATATCCCTGTTTTGTGGGTCTCCTGATTTGACTGATTTCTGGAAGTGAATGCATAAAAATAAAGGACCATGAGGTCAAGAGAAAAGCCACAAGAGCAGCTCAGCTCTGAGAGGGTCATTGGCATAAACAGTGCAGCTCTGACACTCCCTGCAGATTTCAGTGATCAAAATAGAGGAGGACAAGACTCCCTGTTCCTACCTATAGATTTAGGAAGTGTAATGCTCAGTGAAACAAAGTGGTTGTATAAAAGTATCTATCATCCTGAATGATGATCCTGAATGAGAAATATGATGGGAAGAATTACAAGATTTAAGAAGTTTTACTTTAAGTTGTACTTTATGAATATATATAAACCTTTTCAGCTGCTGGAGTACCAAGAAAACTATTGGATCCTCCTCAATGTAGATATTAGACCTGAAAGTCTGCTCTTGTAATATAGGGGATAAAAAACCAAATCATGTGTCCTCAGCTGAAGTCAGAAGGGTCTAATAAACTGTGACAAGTCAGGGCAAACTCTGTTCCTGGAGCAGTTTTTGCCTTCTTTTGGCTTCTACAGTTCATCTTGTAGCTGAGGATTTTTAGAATGAGCTGCTTCATGGGAAAGAAATGAGGGGAAACACCATTAGTAGGAGTTACGTTTACTAAGCAAATACAGGGGAAGGGCATCTACTATAGCAACTGAAGACAGGGGCTAAACCTTCTGGGATGCACATGCACACAGAAGAGCAGCTAATTCGCTCCTTAGGGCAGGAGCAAATGGGTCACCTTGCCAAAAGACACAATTTGAAATTTTCCACAGGCACAAGGAGTAGCATTTAAGTCTTCAGAACAATACAGTAGTGCTCATTTTCCAATTCATACCACAAAGCAAGCAATTACAGTCTTCACTACTTGGTGTTTCTAAATGGGATTCAACTCTCAGAGCACGCATGGAATATTTTCCTTAAAGCTATCAGGAGTGTCTTACTCTAACATTTTAGAATCAGCTTAGAATAGCTGGGTTCAGTTTCCAGCTTATGTAAGAGTTAATTTTCTCTCTTTCTGTACAAGTTTTACAATGAGCTACTGTCACAGTGCGTGTGAATGGTTTATGATGATTTGCCCCATGTGGCTTTCTGCTAGAGGCAACTGAAAGAAAAAAAATGAGCCACAAAAATGCCAATACAACTACAATCTCCACACAAACTCCCTTTTCTTTAGAACATCATTTATTGTTACTCATCTTTAGTGAAAGAAAAGACAAAAAACCACACCAGTATGGAACATGTAGCACCATGGGGGTTCTAGTCAAACCCAAACTATAATGTGAACAATTGTTGCTTTGGTGTTAAAACTAGCAAGCTAGTGTAACAAAATCCAAGTAGCAAGTCACTGGAGGAAAAGTGATGAGGAAAGAAAAGCTGCTTATGTTAATTAAACAAAGAAAATCTGCCTGGCAGACAAGAACAGCTTAGAAGCAAATGAATTTAAAATATGTATCTATTTCTTGGTGTTCCCTGAGCACACAGAAAATATATGTGCTCACTCATTCAGTCTTAGGGATTAAAGAAATGGCTGGGCATGTTGACTAAATCCAGGGAAGATGATCTTTAATAACAAAAATTCATGCATGTCCACCTCCTGGTGTTGTGAATGAAGTTCTGGAAGAAAAGAATAGAGATCTTGTACTTCTTTTGAGCGGCAGGATACATCACAAATTAAAATATATTTTTAAAATTATATTATTACCCAAAATAAGGAAAAAAGATTCTGCCAGACCTTACCATGAGGCACCAAAACCTCATGAAGAGAAAGCCCATTCATCAGAAACCAGGCTCCATCAGTACAGCTGCTCACTCCTTACTGAAGTAGTGAAGAAGACATTTACCTCAGGTTCTGAGCTCAGGTAGCTCAGGTTCTCCCCCCACTCCCACAAACTCTTTTGCCAACTT
Organism: Pseudopodoces humilis; assembly: GCF_049639895.1. Taxonomy (NCBI): domain Eukaryota; kingdom Metazoa; phylum Chordata; class Aves; order Passeriformes; family Paridae; genus Pseudopodoces; species Pseudopodoces humilis. Next base: position 49,012,835 of record NC_142200.1, read on the forward strand.
GATCCCTGTGTTACAGGAACCCATTGTGAAACATTAGGTTATGTCAAGAGTCAGGTTTTCATTAATTTAATTTCTTCTCAGACTTGAGTGAATAACCAAGAGAATTAGTGAATCCCATACACTTTCAAGAATGCATTTTACTACCTTTTACATTTTTCACTAATTGAAATTAAATATTTTTTTTTAGAAAAGCCTTCAGTAATGACACATTAACTGTGTATTTGACATAGGCACACATTTAAAGAACAACTGCAGCATATTCCATGGTAATCATATTGAGAATAGTTACATAGCAATTTTATATACTTACCATTGTAGACGTACTGTAATCTGAGACACTTAAAAAATGTTACAAAAAAAAAATCATACATGACTTGAGTAGAGACAGTAAGACTTCTAGGTGATTGTTTGCTATTGAATAAACAGCCAAGAATTTCCAACTCATAATATTATCACAGAATGCTTTTATTTTTTCTGAAATGATAAAATTAATATGGCTGTTTCCAAGTCACAGTTGTTGGTTTTATTTATTTTAGAGCAGGGATTTCCAGTGTAACCACACAGGACCAAAAACTTGATGTACAGTGGCATTTAGTTATCTGTTACAACATCCTGCTGTGGCCATGTGAATCTCCATTTAGGCATTTCTACTTTATTAACCTTACAAAGAAGAGTGAAATATGGTGCAATAAAATTGTTATAATCAACCTGAATGACAACATAGCAAGCATGGAACAGGATAGCCACACACACACGATTCTTCTGTTCTTCTGGAGTTGTGATAATTTCACATATTTGTACAACACTTTACCACTATAAGTGCTAATAAGTGGTGAGTTTGTTTCAAATACTTATAGATACCTTTTTGATTACCTTGTATTTCTAAGATATGAATTATTTTTTGTGCTGAATAATGCATACATTACTACAAACCTCATGAGCACATTTTACTTCATGAGATTTTCTGGTAAGCACATAACAAGCCAAGTCTTCCAAAAGCTTTTGATTTTCCAAGATATTAGACCTCTAATGGCATTGGTATTCTGCCAATGATGGCCATGGCTATTAAACAGGTGAGTAATAAATAGTGTGCTTAACAGGACTAGGACAGTAGCAAAGGGACTGTAAAGAGATATTGTAGAAGCACATAGTGGGAGGAGGAGCAGAATAGGCTCGTATGAAGCAGTGGCAAAAGCCCAGATTCACTGGTTTTTGAAATTCTTCTTTTGCCAAAATGATTAATCAAAAAAGAAAAAAAAGCCATACGAAGAAACAGTTTCAAAACTACATGAGGGTTATTAACAAAATTATCAGTAACAAAAACCAAACCAAAACAAACAAAACAAAAGAACGAAAATACCCACCCAACCAAACAAAAAACCCCAAACCCAAACATATTTCAAATGTCTGGGGACAAAAAGCATTATAAAAGTAAAATAATTTTGAAGAAGTGGAAATGTTCTCTCCTTCCTGCAGCACTGTGAGTCCAAGGCAAACACTCACAAACCACAGAATGTCTCCAAGTTTGCTGTCTCTCATCCACCAGACTTCTCTGCTCATCAGCCTCAGAACTGAGCCTTTATTCATGATCAGTTTTATTTGGCTCTCAGAGAGCAAAAATGCAAAGAGTGCTTAGAAAAGAGTTACCTCCCAAACAAAAGTGAACTGGTGAAAAAGCTAATGGTAAAAAAATTGCTATTACAAAAGCACATACATACCTCAAGACCCAACTACTTTCACCTTTCAAAGTTTGCTTGACTGTAAAAATTCACCCAGTGTCTACAGAAGTGAACCACCTGAGTACTTGCAATTCAGGTCAGCTTTCATTACTAGATGATTTGGAGCACTTTCAATCATGCTGAATTCTTCTTTGCATTTTTAAGTGAAAGAAGATTGAGCTAAATCACTATCTTGTATGAGTCAGTGCTGTTAAATTAAAAAAAAAAAAAAAAAGAAACCAAGCAGATTACAAAGACTTAATATTACAGTATGCGGTTATTCATGACTAAGCCTCTGTCCAGGAGAACGGGAGAAGGAATCCCAAAATTGTTTAACACAAGCAACAAGACACAGTAAGTAATAGCCAATTATTTAACCCACAGTCTCTCTGAGGATCATCTAGCTGAGTAGAGAAGCCATTAAGAAAGTTTTGCAGGGCATCTTTTTCTTTCTATTTCCAGGTGTATTACTACAGGAATTCATTTGAAGCAGAACTACAAGCCATTTCTAGAATTAAATATACTGTTATTCATTTCAGATGTATAATAGTGCAATCATCATTATACAAAGGGAGCATAAAAGTGAAGGGTACATTTATTTAATTGGTATTTTCAGGAACATCATGGATTTCTTCAGCTCTATGGAGCATTTGAAAGGATAAGCTCTGTATTACCAGCTTCACGCAGTGCTATTTTAGTTGAATCTATGTAACAACTGCAAATATCTAAAGTCACATTACACCCAGCAGGTGAGAAGTACCTACCATGACAGAATTCAGATACTGTATATTTTCATCCTTAAAGATATTAATATATTCAACCCCCTTTTTTAAAAGACACTTCAGTCTCCACTTTCTGTAAATCAAGACCCAGCAAAGTTGCAAAACTGGAGAAAATGCTGGCCAACTCCTTAGCATCACATCAGTTCCTTTTCTTTCAATATCAAGAAAATTAAAAGGAATAGTTGAGGCACAAGTGAATTTTATGCAGAAGTATAGAAGTATTTCAATAAGTAGGCTAAAACTTCAGTATCTAACTTCTTTTAAAAAAAGACATAGATCATAGGTATATGATCATAGTCATAGATCACAGTTGCTGCAGTCTTACTGGATTGCTTTTTTTCTTCCCCTAAGATGAAAAAATAAACTGGTTCACAGAACTTACCAAATCCACTTTATACTGCCATTTCACATAGTTCATGTCTAATCAGAGCAAAGTACAAACCCATGCTTCAAGGGCGCCTGAAAGCATTCTGCTACCCCTGACAATGAACTATTTCTTCAGCGAAGACAGCTTCAGTGAACCCAGTAATGCAGCGGAGAGTCCATCCAGCTGAACTGACGTAAATGTAGCACGTAAAACTTAGCATGAAAGTGCACTGGCAACAAGCTTTTGGGAATAAGCTCATATCATAAGAGCTTGTGCTTGAAACTACTTTTACAGCTATGGTTATTTTTTCTGTTAAGAGGCACTGCATAAATATGGAGTCATTCATCTAATGCACTTATTATTTCTCAGATGAGGACTATTGCAGTTTTACCCTATGTCTAGGTGTGATAATACTTTGGTTTGCTTTACAGCAGTAGCATTGCACTAGCAACACAGCTGATACTAAAGAGAAGGCTGAAAACATTGCAGACTGGAGCTGAAAAACCCCAGTCTGCTCCTTTACTTCTTTTCATGCTTCTTGGTTAGTTTTCCTCGTTCTAGTTGGAGACTTGTACTGGTGTTTGTTCGCTTCTCCTTTTGCTGGCTCTCCTGGGAAACTTGTTGCACTGCTCGGAGGATAGCAGTCTGCACAATCTGCTTGCTGGCAATCTGCAGCTTAACTTCATCTTGCTCCGTCCCTGGCTTCTCACCTGCCAGAGCCAAACAAAAGAGAAAGGAAACTAAGAACTTGGGGCTAGTCCATGAAAACATGAAGGACAGAAAAGGTGTGGGGGGGAACCAGAGAGACTGGGGACAGTTTATTACATAGGAAACCTGTCAATACTGAAGATGAATTAGGGTGGAAAGTGCCTCTGTGTGCTCAGCACCACAGGATGAATGACAGGGGAGACTTTGAGTCAGCTCAATTACACACTCCCAAGCTCTGGGGTAGCTGTGACTTCACAGCTGAAACAAGCACAGATGTGTTTTGCAGTCAGACGGGAAAAGAAGGTTTCTCATCCAGCTGTGAATCACATCCATCTTGACTTGAGATGTGCTTCTGGATAGGGAATTGGACTTTATTTTGCAAGCCTAACATGTACTCCCTCACCACCATATAGAAAAAAACTGCTTCATTAACATTTTTTACTTTTACTTCAGATTGAAAGCCCTCATCCATCAGATTCCAATTGACTTGAAGGTACAAAATTTTGTTTAGTGCAGTTTATTAACCCTTAGACAGATTTTAAAAAATATCTGCAAAACATTAAGGAGGTAGGTAAAACAGAGAACATTTTCTATGGCAACCTGACAAATATGTATTTTTATGTGAAACTTCCTTGTTTGGCTAAAGTGTTAAAATCTGGATTAAAAAAATGAAATAATGTAGTGTGATTGACATCTGGTAATGAAGAAGAGTAGTTTATTTTAACAGGTTTCTCTTTAAAAGTATTTTGACTCCTAACATAAATGGCAATTTGGACTATAAAGAATGCTCCGTAATGGTCAAAGCTGACACTGATTTTAAAAACATTATTCTGACATACACTTATTGGCATATAGGAAACCAGTTGCTAATTGAAATGCTTAGACTAGGTGCTATTTACACCACTAGATTTGAATTTAAAGTTTTTGAAGGTATTCATCTCAGTTCTTTCTTAATTGACTGTTATGCTTAAGCATTTCATTAAATAGGATTTTTAGTTTACTGTCTGTTTTAATGACATATATTAGGGATTGTGTCCTGAGAGAAATCAGAGTGAATTAAATGTCAGGTGCTTTTATGAGAGGCATATATCTGAAATTGTGATAAATTTACAATGTTCTTTCAGATTTATTTTTTTTCAAGGAAACTTAAGATAGGAAGAAAAGAATCACTTGTTTCCTTAGAGAATATGCTATATGCTTGAGGGAAGAGACAAGGTCCTGCACCTGGGTCAAAGTAATGCCTGACATCAATGCAGACTGGGCGGTGAATTTATTACCAGCAGATTTGTGGAGAAGTACTTGGGGACACTAGTAGATAAAAAACTGGAATTGGGATGGTGTGTAACCCAGAAATGTGTGCTGGTCTTTACAAAAAGAGTGTGGGCAGGAGGCAAGGGAGGTGATTCTATCCCTGTGCTCAGCTCCTGTGAGACTCTGGTGTACCATGTCCGGGTCTGGGGTACTCGTGATTATAAAGACAAGTAAGAGGTTAAAACCTGTGAAAACATAGAAAACATGTTTTAAACTGGAAAAGCTGACTGAAAAAAATCACTTGAGTTCTTGGCACAGTCAGCTTTCCTGATTCAGTTTTTTCTGCTCCTCAGCACTTGAAACAGTGTGGTTTTGGATGGAATTAAATGTTACTTAACAGTTACAGTACACATAATTCTTTACTACTCAAATACAAACTCACATTTTAGCGCACAATGAATTAGTCTTCTTGCTTGGCTGAAAAAGATTAGTCAACACATCTGATGTTCAGAAGATAATGTATTAGCAAAAGCATGGATAAACATGAAATTTGAAATACAAATGAGTATGTTGGAATAGGCAATGAGGTTATATGAAATGTGAAAAATGTGCCAATTGTCAAAGCCACAGACCCCCCCAGAATTTATTGCTGAAAACATACTGTCATTAAGCACATCACTATGGAAAATTACTGTTTGCTGTCCTCAGGGATGCTTCATTATTTATTTGGTCCTTGCCAATTAATCTACAACATCTGATGTTTAAATATTTTTACTTCAGAAAGGTCATCCATAGCAACACTGAGTTGAAAAAAAAGTTTTCTAGGGCACTTCTCCCTGGGCTTTTCAGTTGTTTATTTAGGAGAAAAACCTGTTTGAAAGCACCACACAGATAAGTGAGATATAGATATGCCTTCTCAGCTCTAACTCATTAGGTGATTCTTTTATTTGATAACCAAGAACAGAGAACCCAAAGCCTGTGGACTACCTCTGCCCAGCCTCTGAGGGTTTAGGTATGCATAGAAAGGAAATGAAGCCACTTGAATAAACTTATTTTATATTTGTGTGAAATGGTTAGGATGATGGCAACCCAGATAACATAATAAATTGGCTTCAGGCACAGAGAGAATCAAAGCTGTTGCCTTGGGGTGATGTGACCAATGAGAACTTTGGCAGCTTGTGTGGGCCATCTAAATTAGAAAGCAGGTGAAAATTATAATTATTTTGGAGGGTGATATCTGACACTGTGTTTGACCAAGGTCTGAGCCTCTGTTGGGGTTCTTACCATTATTTGTAGGAGCTGGACTGCCAGAGATTTCAAGCAGTCAAACATGAACATCCAGTTTCCCTGGGTGTATGGTATCTATTACAACTGGCCCAACAGGACATGATCCTGGACAACTGATTCTAGATGACCCTGCTTGAGTAAGAATTGGACAAGATGACCTTCAGAGGTCCCTTCCAACCACAAACCTACTGCATTCCTGTGATTTTAGCTGGTTAGGCTGCAATAAATCACAACTTTTCCACTTCCTGAATGAGTAAACAGCAATCTCCCAAAAAGCATCTCCACTACATCCTCTTCTAATTATTCATTTCAAAAAAAGCAGTTAGGTGGTTGTTTTCTGAGAAGCTCATTTATTGATTGATACACTGGGCCTACTCTGAGCAAGAAGAAAGGGATTGACTAAGGAAAGCAGAGATGACTCATACAAGAATCCCAAAGGGGCTGATCTGGAACATATCAATATCCACCTTGCTGAAATACAGACTGCTGTGGACATCCAGGCAGAAATTTGAGTGCCTACAGAACTAATTAGGCACTTTAAGAACTGCACATTTTCAATCAAGTGAAAAAAAAGACATAGCACCTGCTGGCTAGGTATTTGGTGTTTACCTTATCAAAATGAGAGTTACTAGGATGATAAAATACAATTAATTTTTATCTACCATTTTTTAAGATCTGAAGTATAACTAAGTTAAGTTAAAATTCCGTGGCAAATAGGTAATTTGAAGTAATTTCTGGGAAAAACTTGAACAACATCTGAAACGTACTCTGCCTATTAGTTATTCTTATCTAAAGACTACATTTTTCTCTTGATCTTAGAAAATCTTTACTTGTTTTCTATCTTTAAATGCTCACTCCTCATATGCAGCACCCTAATTCTGTAAATAGAGAACTGAAATATCTGAGTTAAGTGATGTTAAATACAAGGCAGCAATGTTATCATCAACACACGATGAAGCCTCTTTAGCATGTTTTTATTACCTTGTACTACTCTATAAATTTTATGTCAACCAACTCAGCAGATGATAAGTAACTATTAAACTCTGGTTCTGCAATCCAAAGTATAGTTTGAGAGATCCAAAATAACATTAAAATCTTGGACTGGCTGGAAGAATCAGTCACATATTCCACTTCCACCTAAAACTAGTGGCATGTATCAGTGCCTTAACATTGGCTTGCTTGAGGGATGTTCCCCTTGAAGGGAAATATGGTAGAAGCTTGGAAAAAGAATAAAAATATTTGAATTAAATTCTAAATATGTATTTCAATTATTAGAACTATTAGTTTAAATTCAAGAACTCCTTGTGTGTAAGACTTTACATCCTCCAACATGTTTCTAGACTATGGAATATTCTAGAAAAGTATACATGGAAAAAATTAAAAAACTACAGAGAAAAAGCATTGAGCATATCAAATGTTTAAGAACTTCATTCTGGTTGCACATGAGCCTGTTCTCATTTACACACTTCACTTTCTTCAAAGTATCCTGAGTCACTTCCTCTCCAACCTGCAATCAAAGTAGCCTCCTGCACTTTCTGTTCATATCCCCTGGGGCTATTTCTTTTCAGCTTACTAGAAGTTAAATTTATTACACCTTATAAAACCTCCTTATAAGTAACACTCAATAATGGGTAATTTTTTTGAACTAATTGCTAAGATCTCTACTGTACATTTTCATAGGATTATTTGGAATGTTATCATAGAGATAAACTATGACAGGCATGAACTTGCAAAGATGCAAGTCTATCCCATATTCACTAATGCTGTCAGTAAACAGTGGGGGAGTTAAACACCTTTTCATTCATCTTTCCTCAAAGCTTGTAACATTTATTCTTCCTGTAGGTTGCATAAACCACTTAGAACTTAACCATATCTAAAACAAAGAATAAAAATAATATTCTTCTAAACAAACTTCTGATCAGTTTAAAACTCAGAATTACCCAAATTGCATTCCCCTATTAGCTACAATTTAAATTTATGCAACCATTCTGAAGCTAAAAAAGCCAAGAAGTATCTTCTCCTTCAAATTTACATAAGATTATGCAGGTATAGTCTTTAACTAAAAATTTACCGCTAGTTTTAGCAATATATTGCTTTGGATTACAATAATTAATGATTGTTCTTTTCTGCAGCACTGCAACATTAGAATTAGTTTTTAAATAAAAATTGTTATTATTATTATTATTAATTCAACAAAAATATTGATCTCTGGAAAATCTATTTAAATTCTATTGAAAATTACTACTATAATTTTTATAATCCAGCTGACGGTACTAATGAAAAATTTAAAGGTACTGAAAGTGTAAGTAGACAAGACCATGATGATTAGACTTCATCAGAAGGTCCAGTATGGACGCATGGGAGCTGTGTATACAGAAAAAAGCTGCATGTTATTACCTAAATTGTGTTTATAAACTACAGATACTGAAAAACCTTACAGAAACTGGCAGGTTTGTAATGACATCATTTATGTGTGTATGTTGTAATAATTAACAGTAACAGTCTTTGCATCAATATCGACATTCTACAAGAATCCAAGTTCAGTTCTTTAGCTTCCCTTTGGCTTTGGGCAGTGATGTATCTCTCCATCTTGTTGGCCACAGCATGGAAATTTCAGGAGAGCCTTCTCTGGCAAATATTTTGTAACCTGTGAATTGAAGTGGTTAAAAAGTCTCCTTCTTTTATATTTGCTTAAGAATTTTTTTTATATATATATTTTTATATTTTGCTGGGATTTCAGCACAAGAAGCCTAATTTGAAGAGAGATCCATAATCAGGAAATGTTGATGAGTCATGTTAATTACATCCAGAATGAATGAACATGGCAATCAGCCAGGGCTGAAGACTTTCCAACACATGTGCATAAACCAACTTTGCACATGAGAGTCATTAAACTGTTTTACAGAATTAGAGACCCAATTTGTCTCAATGTTAGTAATGATGCCAGCTGAGAGAACTAATGAAAAGGTCCTACAATGAAGTTGCAAATTTAATCTTTAAAAAAAATAAATAATAAATGTGTTCTTAACTGCACTAGAGTTAATTCTGTCCAGTACCATTTCTGATGCTCTTAAATAGAGCCTGGTGAGGTCCTGACTAATAGCTGTCAAGCATCAGGAGGCAATACTCACCCTGATTCCTTGAGGAAGAAGAGAGGACATTGAATATATCAGAAATGCCAAAAGTACTTTAATGTAGGATCCTGTGTTTTTCCAATTCCCTGACCTGCTGTGTGCAGGGGATGGCAACATTGACTTTCACTAGAAAAGTTAAGGTTCAGTTCAGGTTTATTTTCTGCCCTAACCTCATTCCCAATTCCTGCTGTTCAACCAGCATGGAAGAGGAACTGTATCATGAAGGGGGCCAGCACAGACTTCTTTGCCCTTCAAAATAAATTTTACGAATTAAGCTGGAATAACTCTGCTCTGAATACAAATGTAGGAGGAATATAAGGGGAAAAGAGAAGAGCAGAAATGCAGATAAGCTGTTCTCGAAGGACGTACTAGTATCTCCAGAGCAGTACTTCTTTGTATCTTTTTATCCAGACATTAGCTGTATCTCATCTCAGGTTGCATAATTTTTTTCCCACTGAGTTTTTACTCTTTATTAAGAGAAAAGAAGATCAGGAATTCTCTTTGGGTTGTCTTTTTTTGTTTTGGTTGTGGTTTTTTGTTTTTTTTTTTGGTTTTGGTTTTTTTTTGCTATATAAAGCTATCTCTTTAAAGACTCCAGCAAGTTATTTCACACTATTTGAAATATGCCAGTGAAAATGATTTTTTTAGATTAAGAAATTGCTGAGACCTACATATTCTTAAGCATTTTGTCAATGTTTTAGTAAGATTTCTTGCTGTAGTTCAATAATATTAACTAAAACCAGATGATACACTTCAATCTACGTATTTTCTAGGTATTTGCACATATAGCAATAAATTCACTCCTTAAGGACTGTGTCTTTCAGCTTTGAAGACTGAATGTAGTTCAAAATATTATTCACTGACAATTTTGCCACACCCAAACCCATAAATATGATACTTGGATTTTGGTCTCAAAAGGAATATTTCTGGATTCAAGACTGTAAACTAAGATTAATTTAACAGCATTTTTGAGTCTTAGGTGGCAGTGCAGTGTATTAAAAATAAGATATTCCCTAAAGAGCATCTGGGACCAGCTGCTTCAAAGTTAATGAAAAATTTATATTCTCTTCATCTGCACAATTTTTTTACTTCTTTTAGAGAGCATGTTTCAAATACTAAAATAAGAAACCTCTCTACATCAAAAGCTGTGATTCTTCCAAGGCGGGAGAAGTCCGGTGGCACAGATAGAGGTGACCCATATCCTAGAATCACAGATTGGTTTGGGTTGGGTTGGAAGGCAGCTTAAAGAACATCTAATTCTAAACCCCCTACCATGGGGCATCCAGAACTTCTCTGAGCAACCTCTTTCAGTCTTTTGGTCACCATCCTCACAGTGAAGAACTTCCTAACATTTAATCTAAACCTTCCCTCTTCTATTTTAAAACCATTGTCCCTTGTTTTATCACTATCTGCCCATGTAAAAAGTCACTCTCCCTGTTTTTTATAAGCCCTTTTTATGTACTGGAAGGCTCCCTGAAGTTTTCCCCAATGTCTTCCCTTCTTCAGGCTGAACAACCCCACTCTCTCAAACTGCCTTCAGTGGAGAAGTGCTCCAGCCTTCTGATCATCTTTTTTTCCTCTTCTCTGAACCCACTATAACAGGCCCATCGCTTTCTTATGTTGAGGATTCCAGAGCTGGATGCAGCACTACAGCTGGGATCTCAGCAGAGTAGAGTGGGGGATCCACCTCCCTTGACCTGCTGGCCACACTGCTTTTGATGTAGCCCAGGATATGGTTGGGTTTTTGGGCTGAAAGTGCACATCCAGTTTTTCACCCACCAGTAGTCCCAAGTCCTTCTTATGGCTGCTTTCAATGAGTTCTTCTCCCCATCTGTGCTCATCTCTGGAATTGCCTCAACCCATGTGCAGTACTTTGCACTTGGACTTGTTGACTTATGAGGTCCTCAAATCTGTCCAGGTAATTCAAATGTCCAGGTCCCTCTGGACAGCATCCCATTCGTCATCTCATCATCTTAACCCCTCTGCCTTCTATTTGCTACCGTTCAGATGCTCAGAGATTCCTATCTGAAAAGAAAACATTAAATACAGAAATCTAAATAACATTTATGTAGGTCTTCTGAATCTGTATCAAAAAGCTCATTTTGATCTCCATTGAAACACATCTTTTGTGCTAGAAAACTTTCAGTACCCACCACTGTATAGCATAAGCAAAGGGCAAGTTTTCAATGGAGGCTTATTTTGCTAGCTGCTGTGTTTGTATTTCTACAACCTTTTGTGGGTTTTGGTCTTGAACTATATAGACGTTAATTAAAATTTGTAATACATGAACCTGTTTTCCTTTTTTAAGTGTAGAAAATAGAGAAGAGGTTACACAACCCGTAAAAAGTCAGCAAACACCCTGCTTTAGCCAGTGAAAACATCCTGCTATGTTTTTCTATTTCAATTTATATCAGATTATTCAGAGTCAAAAATTGTCTGGCCAAATGTCAAGTGAAGCAGAGCCCTTCTCTAGCTCTAAAATAAACCCCAAACTCCACAACAAAAACCCCTAGGAAAAATAACCCCCCAAAATAGCCCTAAATTTGCACATGCACAGTAGTACAGAGAAATTTCCCTGCTTATTTTAGAATGTGAGTGGAGCATGAAAGCTGTAAATACAGCTATTAACAACTGAGGCTGAGGTTATAATATACTCATGTATATATAAATGTGTATATATATATATTATATGTAGAATCTCAGAATTACAGAATATGCTGAGTTGGAGGGGGCCCATCAGGATTGATTCCAACTCCTGCCCTGTTCAGGACAATACCCAAGAGTCACACCATGTGACTGAGAGTGTTGTCCAAATACTTTTGAACTCTGTCAGGCTTGGTGCCATGACCACATCCCTGGGGAGCCTATTGCAGTGCCATGACCACCGGGTGAAGAACCTTTTTCTAATATCCTACCTAAAACTCCCCTGACACAGCTTCAGGCCATTCCCTTGGGCATATATACATAAATGTGTATACACAAAGTGATAGAAACTAAATCAAAGTTTATATAAACCTAAAAGGCACTTTGAAAGAGCAAACCCCTTTTTTTTGGTATTTTTTATTTCATAGCTGTAATCTTGATGGAATCTGTCTACAACAGGATGCCATCACATGCTGTTTTCCACTCTATGAACCGATTTTCTGTCTTCCCAGAGAAATATTTTCAGCTCTATTAAGAAAATTTACTTCAAGACAAAATGTAATGTCAATCCACAAGTATTTAACATAAGTGTTAATGGATATCTCCTCTGTACTGATAAATTCTGAGTAAATTCACTGCCCAAAGACAGAAAAGACAGGGTTATTCTATCAAATATTCATACTACAAAGTGAAGCAAACACAAGTAATTCACAGGAGGTTATGTCTGCCTCACCATTAGAGAAATACCTGAGTAGAATATGGCTCAATTTACTTGCTCAGGCAAAAAATTTCAAACTCTCTTGAAGTAGGAAAACAGCATCTTCTGGAAACACAGCTACAGGATTTACGAGGGCAGACAACAGCAACACAGAGCTCACTTGCCCTGACTTCCCTGGCAAGGCACTTTAAAGGAACCTGAAGCATTTTAGGGATGTTCAGGTCAGCTTTTCATTTCTGCTAACTTCAGTAAAGACTCTGTTCCAATTGATATCCACTAAAGTTCTGTAGAATCTTTCAAGTTGTAAAACATTGTAAAAAACAGAATGCAGATGGCCAACTAGTAGTTAAAAAAAATCTCACAAAGCCTATAAATAAATTTAAATGCATTAAATTGCAAATGTTGCACATAATTTTTGCTTAACCTAGTATTTTTAACATAATACAATGTATTATGTCCTTAACAAGATCTTTAATATACAAGATTGGAGGTATAGAAATAAATCTACCTTCCACTCTATTTTACAGCAAGGGCATTTATTTCCAATAGAACAATAAAACTTGCAAGATTGGAATGATACTATATATGTCTATAACAAGTACAAGAGAACAATTCACCTGCAAGCATAATGATTTGGAGGGACAAACTCTAGAGGTCAGTGTAATTCATTCCTTTTCTACATTCACCATTTGACTGTCCTGCTCAATAAACAGTTCCAGTAAGGATGTTAATAAGAACTGTATCACTTACTACCACTGTCCTCCAGCTATGAACAACTCCTTCTATATAGGCCATACACAGCCACTGTGATAACAGAATTCTTCTCACACCTAACCTGAATAGGATTCAATCCAGTGAAAGGGAAGTGAAAGGTGCCAGCCTCACTTATTCAAGCCTTCAGTTCTGTTAAAAATAATTTGAAAAAATAAATTCTGTGCCATTTTTAAACACTGTGTTGATTCATACTTTAAAGAAAGATTGCACTTAGGACTGTTGATTATTTTCTTAATTTGCTAATTTCATCACATTTCTGAATATCTATGAACTAAATTTCTTTCACCTCACTAATGAGGTCTGCTAGTGGAGTTTCACAGCAGGGGAAAGATCAATGTGTCATTGGGTAAAGGTCAGAACAAGAAACATTTTTCCTCAGCAAAAGAGAATAAGGAATTCCCTCCTATATGATTTCTTCCTACCAGGTGGCAAACACTTTGAACTACTGTTGAGAGCTGTAAATGCATTAAGACATGTTTGGGCAGCAACTGGCCTCCATACTCACTACCAGCCATAAAAAATACTGGACAGAACCTCCATTATATCGGACTGCAAGAGGTTGCCAAGTAGTTGTGTTTTTCACTTCCAAATTATGTCCTACATGTGGACTTTATCAACATTAAGATATTAAATAAGAATCCTACATGTATATACTTTTACATTTTTTATTAGGGATTTTTGGGGGGACTGCAGAACTTAGAGCATGAGCAGAATGTAGCACAGCAGTTAATAAGGACAAGGACTGTGTCTTGCCAAATTCTCATGGATAAAGACACTTCATAACTGAGTGCCAGAGTACCACAGTCAGTACAAACACTAGACATATCTCACAACAGGGTACCTTCAAAGAAGTAAAGTTATTGATAGCAATTTTTGCATTCATGAACAAGCCCTTCCATACTGTCTTGATCTGGCCATTGTGGTAAGGAATCTGCAATAGTACCTGCAAGAGGATAATCAAAAAAGAAAAATTATGTCAAGAAATTTCACATCTTCACGTTCTGCAACACAACAGGTTGTTGCTATCCCAGCTTTTCCACTGGAGAAGATCAGGACTATTCAGACCAGTAAGCACATCTGTTTCAGTATGCAGCTGCTATGTCTTCAATTACAATGTAATGAGATTCCTAAAATGTTTGGTACAGGATGCGTTTCTGATCTTCAGTGTCATTATACAAGTCTGTTATGTTGCTCCCAGTTTAAAAATGTTAAGAACAGCTGCGCTGATGAAAAGCTCGTTGAAAACCTACTGGTGTTGCTGTTGCACGAAAAAGGCGCTGAGCTATGAATATTCTGACTTCTCTAATGTCTATTTTTAAACTTTGTGTTCACACATTTTTTTAACACAATAATATTGATACAAAAATTAATTCTATATCTTCCTCCTTCTTTTAGAACTACAGGGTGTTGAGTAAAGCATCTGAGTTTCTAGTTCTAAAGAAGCTGTCAGGTAAAAGGAATTCTTCAAATTACACTGACAAATAAGATTCACCTGAAAGATGAAGTCACACAATTCAAAGCTTAAGACACAAACTTAAGAAAGGGAGTGTTTGATCTGAAACAACCTGTCAGTATAAATATTCCAATTGTTCTGGAGGTATTCAGTTCAAAATTGACTCCTTTCTAAAATAAACTATGCCAACAAACAAACAAACAATCAAAAAAACCCACCACAGCTTTGTACTGGATGAAACAATTATGGCCTGCAATGATGAGACTCTGTTATTTGGTTATTTCATTTATGGTTTTACAGAGTAAAAGTAGTGTAAAATTCTCAGAATATACTAAGATGATCACGGAAATTATAGTCTAGGAAGATTTGCCTAGAAAACCCCTTAGGTAGCTCAGACATCCTTAGCAGGTTTCCAACTTCATTCCCAAGATAATTTAAAAAATGGAGGCCATGGCTGTGCTATATCAGTACATACATGTAAGGGCAAAGGCCTAAGACATAAGTGTTTGAGTGATTTGTGCAAAATAGCATCAGAAAAAAATTCTTGAAGCATGAAAAACCCCTTTGTAATTTGCTTGTTCAAACAAATCATAAGTAAAGAGTATTTTTTTTAATCTTTGCACTAGGAAAACATTTTGGGATTGAAAATAAGCAAGAAATAGCCTCAAGGTAATTTTTGAAAAAGTAAATGAAAGTCTGCAAAAAAGTAGTTTGATTAGTAACATTTAAAGTTACTGTTAAATCTGGTAAATGCTGATATTGGAAGTGGTCACATCTTTATAAACTAATCTGCTATCAGCAGAAAGTTCGCTGCATAATCTAATTTTTACTAATGTGTTAGAACAAATAAATGTTTTAATACCTCTTCATTTCCTAGCTCACAATGGCATATATTTAATCTGTGGAATTACTTATAGTTACCAATATTTTATAGGGTAATCTGGCCTTGATATTTTTTAAAATTCTGGAATATACTACCTTCTAAAGAAAATTTAAGAAAAACTTCATAAGAAGGTCTTCCAGTTCAAAATTCACCCTGCTTTTTGATCTAATCCTTGAAATTTCACGCTTCTCTACGGCAGTCTCATATGTACCTCCATCCTTACATGCAATTTAAGATAAAACATTTTTATCTACTTCTCAAACTGCCCAAAGCATTTCAGTTAAGGAAAAGTAAAGAAGCTAAACCTTGTAAATGTAGCTTGTGTGAATTTCATGTGTCATTCCCCCCACTCTAAGGGCAGCACAACATGTGTGAATTATCCAGGGAAAATGAATGCCCAGACATCTCATAGAGTTTGGACTGCATTTCCTACACATCAGCATATCAATAATCAGTCATCACAGGATAGTGCAATGAAACCCCAGACAAATTAAACCAAGTAAGGAAAAAATATACTCTTAGTTTCTTTTCTGGAACAGTCTCAATTTTGACTTTAAATGGGAAAGAAGAATATGAATAAATGAAGAAAATTAAGAATACCTTTTTGCATACCTAGAAATAGCAGTACACTGTCTAAAATGAGTCAGGAGGTCAAATTTCGGCATGGAATACTGACCATTTTCTAATTTTTATCTCTCTCTCTCTCTCTCTCTCTCTCTCTCTCTCTCTCTCTCTCTCAGTAATATTACTGAGTAATATTATCAGTACTATTAGGAGGTTGTTTATTTTTGTGCTGCTTTGTTGTGTTCTTTTTCAACAGAGGAGATAGAAGTTTAAGGGAGTTGAAGGTTAACAGGAAAGTATGTATCCAGTAAACAGTCAGTAGACTTTGCCTTTTTTAAAGTTATTCAAACTTCATAAGCTGCTTCTACTTAACAGTTAATAAATATAGACCATTAATTCAGACTTCTAAAATCCAGGACCTTAAGAAAAAGATCATCATCTTATTCATCTGCAAAAATCTTATCTTTGTTGCCAGGTAAACAACTTCCATAATTTTTGTTTCTGGAAGAGAATTTCCTCTTGTCTGTTGTTTGGTTTTCTTTTTTCTACCCCATCCTGGAAGTTTATAATTCTGACCCTAGCCATTCACAGTTAGATTTATCTATAAAAAAGATAAATCTTTTACTTCTTCTTCCTGCACATCCCAACAAATAAATGGAACAGAAAACGAGGTTGTTCATCACAGTGAGATAAAATCAGAAAGTTAACTGAAGAAATGAAACTCAGTTTCTTAGTAAACCTATAGTATTTTTACATCATAGGGCCTTAAGTACTATGAAGACGCTAAAGATTCATAAACCTCTTAATTTTTATTTATTTTTTATTTTTATAATATCCAGAGAAGAGATAATGCCAGGGCAGAGCTGATTTGCAGGGAAGAAAAGCAATAAAAAATTGGAATCTATTCAGACTTGCTCTGTCTGAACACAATAGATCATTTTATCATCTCTTTTACAAATTCCCCTTTAATTGTCCTTTGTATTTTATGGCAGCATTTGCAAGGAGACCATGGGCTTTTCTTTGAGTAAAGGAAAACTGAAGAATAACTATATAAAACAGTTTTGGACAGAGGATATTTTTTTCTGTCTGTGGATTAGAGTTGTGAAAAGAACAATTCATGCAGTTATTAATGAGCTTTGGGGTTTGTTCTTTGTCAGCCTTTGGAGAAAAAACGAGGATGTTTTCATTATTTTAGCAGTAATCTCTTCCTGCAGTACTCCAGTCCCACAGAGCATTTAAAAAACTTGTACAGTTAATGGTGACAGTCTGACAGACAAAAGGAGTTCAGGAAAGAGCCGTTAATGCTGAAAGATTTATTACAAAAAGCAGTGGATCATTCTATTAAGATAAGTATCTTGGTCCCAATTTCAGAACCCAATGTAAACATGAACGTATGAAATTAGAGAGCAGCCAGGCAGTTAAATAGATAAAATTAATGAGATTGTTGAAAATAGATACTATTAAAAAAAAAAAAAAATAGACTCAATTGTGTTAGCAAAGTCAGTCTCAAGATATTTTTTTATATGAAAGTTTAAAGCTTTTGGATTCTTACCCTGTCAGAGATTGGATATAGAATTTCAAGGAAGATAAAACTTCTGTTAGCTTTGCAAAACAAAGGTATTAATACTTATTCATTGTCAAGTTGCAGTGTTTACTTTCCCTTTTCTATTGACCCACTATTTTACTGAAAGTTATACATCTTTAATGAAGCTATTTTCAAGTCATGTCCCTACAGAAGATATTATGCATGACTTACATTTACACCCTGAAGCTACTGGGCCTCTCGTACCTCTCATCCCCTTCTGAACAACCAACTGCCTATTTCCAAGCAGAATGTACCAAATCCAATAAAAATGTGCTGAAGTTTTGCTTCTTTTATGGGTTAACACAAAAGTGTACTATGCACTAGAGATCCTGCACCCTTATACAGTGAGATCTCACATTAGACATGAATTGCTGAAACCTTCAATTTTGTTCCATTAAAAACTGGACTGAACAAACTTTCTGTCCTCTTTCATTCAAATACTTATTTCGTTTTGAGGGGGAGGAAAGACAAAATTAAATTTGTAAATTACTGCCATGAGTTTCAGGGATGGTCATATTGGCGGCCACTGGTGTGCATGCAGACAGGGACTCACTCTCCAGTCACTGCAAGGCCACATCCCCCTTCATGACCCTATAGTGCAGTCTCTCAAGCACAGCACCCTGCACACTTGTATAGGAGGCTCCTGTCCCTGATGGGAACCACAGTGGTGACCCTCATAATCTTTGGATCCACAGCTAAAGAAATCCTAAGCTAAACCACATTCTTTGAACCTACCTGCCTCTGTCTGCTGGCAGCTTTGCCTCACCCATTACCCCCTCCCCACAGCAGCTCTCCGGCACGGCTGGGGCCTTCCTGCAAGACTACCCGGCTGGGATCAGGATGCAGCTGCCCTTACCTGGAGCAAACACCATGGTGCCGCCCGGGCAGCACAGCTCAGCGCCTCGGACAGCTCCCGGCCCCGCTGAGATCGGCACCTCGGACAGCTCCCGGCCCCGCTGGGATCAGCACCTCGGATAGTGCCCGGCCCCGCTGGGATCAGCACCACGGACAGCGCCCGGCCCCGCTGGGATCAGCACCACGGACAGTGCCCGGCCCAGCCGGGCTCAGCACCACGGACAGCGCCCGGCCCCGCACGGCGGCGGAGGCGGCCGCGGTCCCTCCCTCCACAATGCGGCGGGGCGGGGATGGGGCCGGGGCGCCCGCACGGACACACGCACACACACACAGACTCACATACACACTCTCACTCTCTAGCAGGGAACCATCATTGCCATAACTCCTTACCCTGCAGCGGCAGCAAGGGGAAGAGGGAAAAGGAGAAAGGCAAGAGCGATCTGCCCGGCAGGGAGACTGGCTAATTGCTCCTAATTACCTCTCGACAACAGTCCCGCTGCCTGACATTTTGGGGTGCTCTGCTTTCACTGCAAGCTGACAGTACTTTGACGGTACAGTGACACCGTACTTTGTCACAGCATTTTCGCTTCCAAAAGCTCAAATGCTGAGGAATTTATACTCTGATTTCACAGGCCCGTTAACCCAGCTGTACCCAAGAGCAGCACTTTAAGAGGCAGCATGGATATTTTGGCATATAAGAGATGACATCAAGGCAAAACAGTAAAGAAGATTATGAATAGTAATAAAATAAAGATGATGAGGGTAAACAGCAGAAGACTACATAAAATTACCTAGCATCTTTTATATTTCAGATTTAGTTTACTTTTGTTTGTACAACCATAGTCAGATTTCCTGCGGACCCTGAACTTCTACAGCAGAAGTGAGAAACACGCAGCCAGATGGGACAAGGTTTACAAAAACTAACTCTCCTCTTTAAGCTTAATTTGCAAGAGGGTTTTTGAAAAACATTATCAGTGCAAATTATAGAGAGTACATTTTTTTAAAAATTGCATAAATGTTTGCATGTAAATGTTTGCAATATGCAATATATTTTCCAATCGCATTTTCATAACCCAAGATATTCTTATAAACTTAGTTCATTCTTTTCATAATCAAGCATTTCACAAACACAGAATTCTCCAGTTAATGTCAATTCTCCAGTTGACCTGAAGTCTCAAAATAAGGCCTTATTCTTAAAATGCAGGTACAAAAAAGCACTGACCTCCTAAAATAATATTGCTTACATACTTCAGCAAGAACTCAAGAGTGGCAGCACTGACAAAGTGAAACTAATCATCTGGTGGCAGGCTTTTTTTGGTTGGGTTTGGGGTTTTTTTCCCCTTTTTTTTTTAATGGTGTGTAATATCATTTCTCATTGGGAATGCCTTCCAGATTTATCTTCACTTACCATTTCAAGAATTCAGTTTCTGGATATTCCTTTTATTCCCCTTAGTAATTTCAGCTTCTTTATTACTATTTGTTTCCCTCTCTGTCCTAAATTTCAGGGACTCAATTTCATTTCTCTCATATAGCAACTGAATGAACGAACATAAACATACCCCTGGTTGCTCAGGAATGGTATTCCCTTTAAGAATGTGACTTAAAAAATCTCAATTCTAACCTTTCTTCATCTATCATTATTCTCATTCACCTTAAGTATGGGAACAAACAGAGTGCCCAAGAACTCAATTAGAAGAATTTCTAGTAAAAGTATCCCACACAAAATACAGAAATTAATGCAGTCAGCAATATTCAGCATTCTTAAGAGAAAGGTGAAGGATACCCCATAATCTTTAGAAAATCATGATTGATCCATAATTTGAAAAGACTGCAAGAAAACTTACACTGGTATTTTTATGATATATCCATTATGTGGCCCTTAATGCTTGATTTGTTTGTTCAATGCAGAGTTATCCATCATAAAAACAGGTATTAAAACACTTCTCAAAAAAAAAAATCTATTTGGCGTATTTCTATTGCATACATTCTCAAAAGGAATTATATGGACGTTTCTAAGGGAAAGTGTTTTGAATGATGGAGCAGCTTGCTAAAAGATTTTCAAAACAATAAATATGATTCAGTGATATCAAAGTCTCTAAGTAACCTCCAAAATTCTAGGTGGGCATATGCAACTTGGCAACAGAACCTACGCCATTTTGGTGAAAGAATACAGTTCATTAACAATAACGTTAATGAACACATTTCTTTAACTGCTATCTGTATTTAATCTGATAACTCAAATCAGTCACATTTTACCCTAGAGTTTTCACTTTTCTTGCTCAAATTAAAAGCTAACAACAAATAATGATTTCTGCTAGAGGAAATGTTATCAAAAAAACATTATCAAAAAGTTTTTTGGGCTTCTTTTTGTCATAAAGTTAATTTCTGAATTTCTGACTGAGTCACAAGTTCAAATGCAGCCAAAAAATCACTGGAATAGCTGCACAGGACAAAGGTCTATAGTGAACTGTCACCTCAAAAAGACTGTGCAGTTCATGCAGTACAACTGCTGAAACAAGATTGCACTGCTAATTTTCTTTTCATTCAACTTCAGGTAAGTGGAAAACAACACTAGTTATGCCCACTTATACAAAAGATCCCTTGACAATGAAGCATATTGGCAGAAAGGAGGTTATATCATTAAAACACAGTACATTTAAAGATGTTCCATCAACACATATGAAATAGGAAGCATGAAAATACTTACAAATACATCTGTATATATTTTATCAGTAATTATATGGTCCCTGCCTTGTGTATTATTTAAAATCTTAATGTATAAATGAGGGATTACTGAGTTCCATATAATGTCAATGGATGTAAAAATTCTTCGGTATATATTTTCAAATGCCTTTTTGAAAAAGTCTTGGCTTACTTATAAAGTACTTTGTTAAAAACTCTAACACTTTTTTAACGGAGAGCTAACATTTTTAGACAGTTACAAAAATCATACTGACTGATGTCACTTGAAATCATGCATGCTATTCATAATTCCGTGGATATAGATCTGTAGTAAGCCCTTTATTTAATGGAGCTGAGAACAATTATTTGGTCAAGTTCAGGAGCTTAGTAAATATCTATTCAAGAAGGAACCCTTTCCACCCAGTGATGTGCAAGGTTTCAATGTTTTGTTAACAAGAACGTACAGCTAACATTTTACAGGCAATATTTTAAACCCTTTTCTGAAAGAATCATTCAGAAATAATCACCTAAATATAAGTGAACACATTTTAAAATAAAATTAATATAAAGATATAATCGAGATTTCATTTGTTTTACATCAAATGCCAGTATTATATTTTGTAATTTTTTTCCCCCCAACTTTGAGAACTAATTATCTCTGAGCCTTTTCTTTATTTCTTCCCACACTTACACATTATGAATCAATTCTAACTTTTTGGGAGGGAAAAGTAATACGATTAGGAAACTGCTTGAACTATTTGATATATTTTGCTAAATTGGTTAAGATCATAATGGTTTTCAAAAAGTGATTACAGACACTGTAATCTTATGGTTAAGCTTAACATTAAAATCTTTACTAGCCAAGATGCAATATATTACATCTGATACTGCAAGGAAGCTCTTTAGAGGAAATTGTGAATGGGTGTCATCAAAAAATATCTAAACATTGGATGAGTATTTGAAACGTCAAACTGCAATCTGTACAGCAGGGATCATAATAGTCAGGATCCTGGATTTAGAAATCTTATCTTTAATACCTCTCTCTTTTAACAGAAAGGAGAGAATAAACAGGGAAGGTAGAAAAGAAAAATAAAAATATACACAAGTGCCATTCTTCTGAAAAAAATAACTAAAGGAAAAGCCAGTTACCTTTCCATGAATGCTTCAGAAGAATTGCAGTGCACAGCAGCCAAAGAGATAACACCATGAAAGCCAGAAGCAAGGATATGCAACATTTCCCAAGAAAGTAAAAGGTGAATACCATTAAAGATAAGTGTGGCCAATAGTCTTTTAATTCACTGGTCTTAATTAATTTTTCTTACTTAATCTGATAAACTTCATAGTAGTCTAGGGCTGTGATTTACAAATATGAATAAATTTTAGAGTCTAGGAGATATAGCTGTACAGTTTTGTGGTGTTTTTTGGTTTTGTTTGTTGGGGTTCTTTAAAGTATCACAAAGATGCATCTGCCCCAGGACTTCTCACAGCCTGTAAAGATATCCCAAAACACTCAACGTCCATCTAGGTAATATTTTTAGCTGATTATATTGCCACCCTCACAACATCGGAATGCCTTGCACCCACCCATTAATGACTATCTTCCAACAGTCCCATAAAATGTAAATTGGTATCTTTCTGTTTTAGATAGGAGTCAAAATTGGAGAAACTGAACCCAAAACAAAATCCAATCAACAAGAAACAAAGACCTAGATAAATTCAGAAGGTTTAAATAAGAGATTCAATGACTCACCTAAAATATTACTACATACACAAATGTGCAGTGGAGCCAAAGTAATCGCTGTTCCCACCTGACATACCTCTTCTGGTTGTCAGTCCCTTCACCAAGACAGATGAATGAGTCACAGTTCAAAATTTAGTCTTTCCATCATGCAGGAATTCTTTTATACAGCAAGAAATTTTATTCAGTCCACTCAAGTCCTCGGCTAATGACTTTGGATCTAGCAGAGACACTATGAAACACAGGCAGGGGTTTTAAAGGACCTCACACACAACCACAACTGGTCCTGACATGGACCTGGCCATACCATTCTGCACCATACTGAAAATGCATAGGGTAAGTTGGAAGTCACCTTTGAGTGAAATTCTCATCTTCAAACCTTTTCTGTTCCTATCAGCACAACATTCATTATACTAAAAATGAATATTTTTGTATGTGTCTTTGTCTTTTCTATAAAAACTGTTTAAAGACTCTGATCATGCCACAGCTTATTGGTGTGTGTAACCTGACACACAAGTAATAAAATTAGGCCTTTTTCTCAAGTTTTCAAGGAACTTAAATGCAGAGAAGCATTTATGAGCCATGGCAGAATAGCTAGCCAATGAGCTAAGGAGAAGAAAAAGCTTTAGAATGAATGAAGATTTTCAAACTTGGGAAAAAAATACTATTAGAGTCCTCAGTCAATCAGTTATATATTTTGATAAAAGTAATCCTAAATATTAAAGCACATACTTAATGCTCAAAGAAAAGAAAAAAAAGGTCTGTAAAATGTAAATACCAAAGTCATAATTTGAATGTACTACTAAATAGCTTAGATTGTTCAAGAACTGAGAATTGAAAAACTATACTGAACTACAGCAATATGAAATACAAATGGTCAATACACAATGCAGGTTCCTAACTTGTCCTATAAAGTCAAAAGAATGGGGATTTCCTCATGCATGGCTAAAAATTAAGCAATGTGGAGAAATAAGATAAATATATGAATTCTACTTTAAGTTTGAAAACATCAACTTTAATACAAAAGAAATTATTTAAAACAGTAGAGTTCTATAACTTTAAATTAGGTTAGCAAGATTCTCAGACCATAATCCATGTCCATCTGGAAAGTATCTATAATAGGACAATCCTATGCTGGTAGAATTTATCACACCTATCAAATCAGAGCTCCCGTCTGACTCCATTTAATCTGTCCTTGAAACAACGGGAGAACTACAAGAAATTCACACAACTGGATAAAAGTTAATTATTGAAGTGGAAAATGAAACCTATACTTCATATTGAAAACATTGACTAAGTCTCTTAAAATGGGTAATTATTCACTTAAATTAAAACATTTGTGTCTAAAACACCTCTGTTTATGATGGCAGCAATGACATTTTAAAGTAAGCATTACTCATGTATTTCAGGGTTGTTTTTTTTGGTGCAGACTGAATTGAAAAGCTCTAGCATAAGCATAATACTTGCAAAGATTAACTTATGTTGAAAAAAAATCTATATTTTCATCCTTTTGGGATTCCAGTTCTGTCCTTCAGTGAATAAATACCTATTGTCTTTTATTAAGAACCCTTTCTCCTTAACTTGAGTAATTTGCTACCATTCCAGACTGTGTAGAACTGTTGGATAAGAGGCAAAAAGGAGCAGATTAATTTAAACAACAAAAAGGGGAGAGAAAAATAGCCCCCACAACTTCAACCCCCAAATTCCATTCTGAAAAAGCAGAAATGTCACACACAGGTCACCCTCTTCAAAATCCCACAAGTCTACCGGCAATGGATGCTGCAAAGAAACAGTGTGATCCCTTCTGTTGCCTGGTTGTTTCTCAAAAACACTGTGCAACATGTGCTGCACTGCATCACCTTGTATTTAATGTGGTGCCAAAGTTGGGCAAGTCCTGCTCCATTCCTTCTAACTCCAGTAATGTGCTCCTGGCACTTACTTTGGATCAAATCTAATGAATTGGTTCAACAAGGTAGGTCAGTTTAAAACTAACTCGCTTAAGCACTGAATTGCTTTCTTATGTAAGATTACTCCACTGGCTTATTCTAAAGCCACAAAAGTCACTAAATCTGAGGCAAACAAGATGAAGAAAACAGGTACAAAAGGTAACAGGAAGAAAGGAAAAGAGAAAATGAGATTACCCCTTTTAGTAACAATTGGCGGTTTCACTATGGTAGTGAAAACACAAAGCTGCTGTCTCAGGAGGCAGCTCCACAATTGCTTAAGCTCCTCCAAACTGAAGCTGTTCTTCCACTGACCCTAGTGGAAGCTCCGCTAGTGGGGCTCCACTGTACTCCATTCTCTCATCTGAGCAATTTGTAATGCCACTACAGTGCTTTGTTCATGTAAGCACTGCATGCGGTACCCTCTACCCTGGAATAAAAAGGATTTTTATTAGTGAAGAACGAAAACTTAGATGCAGGGAAGCTCAGTCTTTAGAATATTTTAAAATACAAAAACACTCTATGTTGCATGTGTATACAGATTACTTAAATGTATAGAGAGGCCATTGGGAGGAGGTCAGGAAACTGCAAGTGGAAGCACTGTAGGGTTTGGGTGGTTTTGGTTATTTTTTTTTAACAAAATGGGTTTAAATCAGAAAATACATTTTTGCAAACATAAAAACTTCCATGCTTTGGTGGAAAAAGCAAAAAAGAGCTCTCATAAATAGAGCTCTTCATAAAGATGATCTATATTAAATGCATCATATCTATGAATTTATTTTGCTTCTGAATGAAAATACAGCTTTAAATCTATTTATTGTATAATGTCTACCATGTAGTTACTGTCTTTTAGACTCCTTTAAAATGGCTTAGTATTATCAAAAAGAAAATATATTTGGAATTTTGATTCAGTAAGAATTCTGATTTCTTATTAGTACCACTTGTTTTACAAACTCATGCTCTCAAAATATAGACTTGCAATAAAAAAAAAATTAAAAAAAAAAAATCACAGAAGGAATCTGAGATACAGGTATCCAGAAGTTCTGCTTTGGCCATGTTTTTTGATTCCCCTGTATCAAAGAGATCATATGTAGTACATCTTTATTCATATAGTCCACATATTTTACAGGTTTACCTATAAAAAATTAGATGCTTAGCTACTAAACAGTAAAAGTACCAGTAAATTTAAAAATATGTATTAACCAGATTAAAAAAAAAAAAAAAAAAATTCTATTTTAAAGAGTTGCAGTGCTGCTCATATTGGAACCACTCAAGTTCACCAAGCTTCAGAGTTCTATAAATATCTAAATGAGCAGGGCATGCAAATAAAAATAATATAATAATATAGAAGGACATAAAAAAAAATATAGAAGTGTAGAGAAAAACAGTGGAAAACATATCAATACTATATAAATCACTATTCTTAGCTATTCTTAGTTATTTCAGATTTCTTGCATTACATTTAAAAATACTTCCTGAGAATAGGTGTCAACTCTTATGACACATATTTAACAAATCTATTCATGGAAATCCTCCATCTGTTCTGAAATGAATGTTACTATAATTGCTTTAGATCTATATGATGACAAATGACAGACCAACTGCTGTAATGGAATTTATAATGAAATGTTCACATTTCTGGATGACTGGGCACACTACAGTGATCTAAGGACTAACTGAAAAAGATGAAAATTCCTTAGATCTGTCTTTATCTTTCAGGCAGAATTATCCTGTTCTGTACCTGTCTGTAAATGTTTACATTCAGAAAAGTCATCTGTTGCAAGCAGCAGATGATACAGTCTCTTTCATAAATGCTTTGTCTTCTCTACAAACCTACAGACGTCTGCAGTAATAGAATACTTAATAAAAGATAATCTGCCACTAAAAGTATACTCTAACCTTAGAGTTTCTCATATAATCTGCTATTTTATTCTGTATTTCACACAACTCTATTAATTTTAAGTATCCTTACTTAATGGAATCATGAAAGCAATCTCTGTATTAGAAAACTGTTGCCAGATCTTCAAAAGAACTCCAGTTTGACTACCTAAATGGCAAGATTTTGAGGAGTATTTAGCACTCTGTACCTACCTTACTGGAACAAAAAGAAGCTGACCTCAACCTTTTGCTACTGAAGCGAGCATGAGGAATTCCTTTTCACAAAACAACCTTTAAAACACTGACCAATAGGTCTAAACCTTTCTAAAAGATTTAAGCAGAAAAACAAAATCACAAGTACTCACTCAATTGTGAGTTGCTTCATTTTCTAATATTTTTTAAAATATTGATAAAAACAGTACATAAAAGAAGGGCCAGGGAGTGGAGAAGGGCTGAAAGGTATTCTTTCCTGAGCTTCTGGTTTCCAAACTGAGTAGTGCCAAATAATGAGCACTATACCCATACAACCAGGATGAGAAATTAAGCCAATATTGCTGTTAAAAATCTGTTATTTTTGTTCCTTTTTCTGTTTTAAAAAATCCAAACAGAAAACCTCCTAAGGAATGTTAAACTAGTCTGGCCCCAATGGAAACAACAGCAAAATTTCCAATAATTGGACAGAATCTCATCCAGGGTCTCAAACTCTAAAGAAATGGCCATCCTTGTCTAAGCAAAAATAAAAACGTGCCCATTCCTCAATCAACACAACTCACAGCTTACAGTTTATCACACTGGAAAATCTCAGTGGCTTGGAGCTGATGCACACCTGCTTTCATACATGGTGTCTTTTGGCACAGAGAGGAGAGAGATGGGAGCAGTAGTGTTGTAAGATGCAGGCAAATTTACCTGAACTTCATATATACACCCCACAATATATAGGCTAACATTCCTTCAGAACACACAGACTAGTTTAGAACACATTAACAAGAATATATATACAGCTAAGGATAACTCCATGCCTCCATACTTGTAATTTTTACAGCTATAAGCTGTAACAAAAGCAGAATTTACTCTAATGTTATACACAATGTTCTCACACTTTCTGCTGTGAGTCTTCCAATGCAAGTCTGCTTTTCTGTAACAATTTCAAATTCACAGCCTGACTACTTGTGCTCAAAAGTCAGGAACAATTTTCTTTGACTGTAATACTTGAGTTCAGTCTTTCCACTCCAGTGTCTGCTGTCCCAGCAAGCTCCATTTTAATTTATTACTTTCCAAAAAATAATAATAATAAAAATAAAAATCCCAATGAGGCTCTTTTTGAGAGGCTATTGAGCTGATCCCTCAGCTTCAAGGCAGAATTAATCATATTTAAACCATTCCTAATACATGTTTGTCTAACCCATTCTTGAATGTGACAACTAGTGGAGATTACAGTACCTCCCCAGGCATTCTCTTTTACTGATTCATTATTAAAATCCTTTAAAAGTCTTTTTGTTCTAACATAATTGTTTACTGCTGTAATTTAAGCTCATGGCTTCTTGCATTCTTCATGGCAGATCTTGAGAAAATTTACTTTCTTCACATTTTATACTTTTGAACTCTTATCAGATTTGTTTTGTACAGTCTTATCAACCCAAACTTTCCTAGGAAAAAGTGCACACAATTTCAGATAAGAAAACACAGCAAGACTAATATATTTAGAAAAAAAAGAGAGTAGATCCTATTTTGGACCTACTATCTTTATATCTATGATCATATACAGTAAAACATTTTAACAATGGTCATTTCTCATGTTCCTCAAGAGAACCAATAAAATGTAATGAATACACATCCTCTGATGTTGCACAGGTACAAAATGTATAGTTTGTTTACAAACTAATATTACTGAATGTAAAATGAAGCAACATTTTAAAAAAATATATTGGTAAAGGTCCAAAGTTTACATTTTCTAAAATATTAAGGTCATGTTTTATTTACAGACCAGCGTATGAACAATTACTGGCATTTTAAGATAACTGCTTAACCTGATGAATACATGAATAAAATGAAGCTGTAAAAAAAATCTCAACCAAATAAAAACCCCTCAATAATTGAAGTTCCATATAACAGTTCCAAAAACACTATTTTAAATTTCTATTTAGAAAAGCAAGATGTGATCTACCACACAGTACCTTATCAGAAACTGGTCTAACATTTTGATATGCTATAGGTATTGCAAGTGACCAATGTTACCAGTCATGTGCCCAAGACTGTGTTTTTTTCCCATTCCAACTTCATTTGAAGTTTTCACAACAGTTGTTGTATTTACAAATTTAAAATAAAGGCTCAATATACCTTTGGATTACATTGCCACTGTTATTGTGCCTTCCCTTGATGACTACAAGTAGCAGACTGGAGACCACTTATTTTGTCGACTCTGTGAGTTAACTATTGTTATCAGCATGTACCCCAGCTGGTCTTAAAAAAAAATAGACTAAGAAACTGACTAATAGTGAACACTCACCCAGGATCAATTATGACAGAACTCGCTCACTGAAGTCTCCCTCTTGATGAAGGGTGGTGTGTCAAAAGGTGGAAGCATTTAAACTTGAACAGGACCTATGAGCTGTACGACCAGCCATGACACAAACCCCAGCTGAGCCCTGTGGGCAGGTATGTGACACCCATGCCTTCAGCTTTGGGAGCCTGGCAGTTACAGCTGGTCACCTGCTGGTGCAGATACTCCTCTGCCTTCACTGTGCTAGGTCAGGTGACCAGAAAGCTGCATAATAAAAAAACATCTCAAGCTGTATTAGCTTTTACTGATTTTTACTAGGTTTGAGTAAGGAGCATGTCTCCATGCTGCACCCTTTTTTCCTTTGCGGCCCAGTCCCACCTCTGGGACCCTGCATAAAAGTGAACATAAAAACAAACCAGGAAAACATTTTTGCCCACAGAAGGAATTGGTGAATGCCATGACACTTCTGCTTTGCCAGCCAGAATCCCTGTGAATAATGCCGTTTTTTCAATAATGGAAGTATTTAATTAAAACTTGACACCTTTATAAAAATAGGAGGATATCTGAGGGAATGGAATAAGAAGCAATTTAATTTTGATTACCATTCTCCTTTACACTCTGTTGTTCCAATCTATCTTAGGTGGAAAAAGGAGGAATTAAAAAGCTTAGGGACTCAATGTATGCTTCTCAAAAAATTGTAGGTGTAACACCTCAGAATTATGAAAACCAAATCCTTTCTTTTCATGTTTGTGATTTCTGAGATCTCAGCATTTTCAAACATAACTCAGATTCTCACTGATTGCAATGTTTACATCATATTCAGTATTCCATACTGGATGAAGCAAAGTATCGGCCAGTGATGATCCCTGTTTTATAGAGAACTTGATCACATTCTTGAATAAAAGCAGTTATTTAGTGCATTATACTGCTAATGAAAAACTGTTTCACATTCTAAGAATACCCATCTCTGAAATGTTTTAAAATGCCTAACCAAGCGATGCTATGTATTCCTATGTAACATTCAAATCCTCTAAAAATATGCTTTCTTGAAAAGATTCTCAGTCTAAATGTATATCAACAACAGATTTTGTTCCATTTAATTTCTTATATTATTTCTGATAAAGTTCCAGCTTTAGTTTTTAACTACAGGCTATAGTTTCTAATTGCTGCTCTGCTTCAGCAGCCATGGCTGCTGCCTGCAACTGTTCTGTTTCACTTTGGATGGAATTGGTTGCCGTAACTTGCTTTCTTTCACTGTGCATATTGTTCTCATGCCGTTTTAGGTCAGATGCCTTAGCAAATGCTTTAGTGCAGGAACTGCAGACAAAAGGTTTCTCTCCTCGGTGCCTTCTTTCATGGTCTTTGAGGTGGGACTTGTGCTTGAAAGCTTTATCACACATGTGGCATGCAAATGGCCTCTCATTACTGTGAACTCTTTCATGCTTTTTTAGATCTGGTGCACGAATGAAAGACTTCCCACACACCTCACAACTGTAAGGCTTGTAACCTGTGTGTATTTTCAAGTGTTCTTTCAAATGAGCTTGCGTGGTGAAGCCCTTTGTACACATTTCACAAACAAATGGTCTGTCTGCAGTGTGTAGCTTTTCATGTTTTCTCAAACGTGCTTCATCAGAAAAGGTCTTGCCACAAGCCTGACATACAATGTGTTCCCTGTGGCCATAAAGCAAGTACTCAAACTTCATATCCCCGGCTGCTGTGGTCCATCCTGGTGTCTGTTCATCTTTCACTTCACTTATGCCATCATTAAATGTGAGTGCCTGAGGGGTCTGAGATCCTAAGTCTTTCGATTCCGTTGTTTCCATAGGCTCTACTTCTTGGCCATAGCAGTTTACTTTTCGAACTTCTTCACTTCCCAACTCTTTCAGAATTGCCTCTTGCACTCTCAGGGTAGTGGTTGGTGACTTACCATCTTCCTGACTTGGGGGAGTGCCTTCCACCGTCACATCTGATGGACTGTCATCATGATCTCCAATCTCTTCCACCTCATCATCCTGGGTATCATTGGGTTCCCCCATAGAACGGTTCATTTTCAGACAGTACTTGCTCTTGGACTGTGTGTTTTCTTCAGGACTAGACACATCACGTTTTTGAGAGCAGAGCTTATCGAGAAACCGAATACCAAGGATCTGGCCTGAAGACATCATCAAGTTTACATCCTCCTTTTTAACAGAAATCTTTGCAGTATACATGTAATTGAGAACTTCCTCAAAAATATCAGAACGAAGAAAATCTATTTCTATTACTGATGAACTATCAACTTCAAGTTTTTTGAAAAGCTTTTTGAAGTAGGTACTGCAGGCAGCAAGCACGCACCTATGGGCTCTGAACTTAACATCTTCAACCACAATAGCGATGTCACAAAATTCTCCTTCCAAACGTTGTTCATTCAATGTTTTCAGGAACACAGTTTTGTGATCGTCGTCATTATACTTAATGGTTTCAGACATACTGATGAAAAACTCCTGTAAATTAACAGGAAAATTTTGTAACTTTTATAAAGCAGTCTAAATCACAAAACCCCAAGAAATGACGTAATTCCCATCATTAAAAAAAAAAACAGCTTTTTTTTGCATAAAATAACCACAAAAAGCCTGTTAGACTCTAAAAGCATTACTCTGAAACTGATTTTAAAATTGTGAATTCATAAAGCTCTTTCCTTAGGCAATAAAATTTACAGTTATTCAAAACTTTATTGATTCATTTACACAAAACTGAAAACTTTCTCTTTAAAACTGCAATTCTCAGTAAATGTATGACCAACTCATAAGTCATTATTATAACTAAAGTTATATATAGTTAATATGGTAACACTAAAGAACGTGTAAAAAATACTCTAAATGAGTCAGCACAACAAACAAAATTTGAAATATCAAATATAAGCCTTACCATGAACAATGCAGGAAGTTTTCTAAGCAAATGATTATTAAATTAATCTCAGAATGGGCCACCTTCAGCCTGAAAGATGGGAAGATAATAACATTTCAAGAAATTATAAGATCTATTCCAAAAATTATTTTGAATTTGAGTGTTAAAAGACAGCATTTTCAATTATTTAAAGTTAGATAAAATACACTGCTAAAATACCCAGTTATTTTTTCAGAGATACAACAGACAACTATAGAGGACAACTCCACGTGTTTACTTTCCTATGGCTACTGCACTTCCCTGGTTCTACCTTCCTGATATGTAACTTCGCACTAAATCTAAAGGTCTGAAAATCCTCCCCAGGAATCACCACAATTAATGGAGTAACCAACCCATCAAGAAGGTGATCAGTCTTCTGCTGCACCAGAATGCTGAGCAAGCCTAGCAGAGGGATGCAAGCAGACCAAGCATCCCAAAGGACAGCAGACCAGGGACAGGGATGAATGTGCATCCAGGACCAGGGAAAGAGACAAGTGTACCAGATTTCCAAACTATGGAGATACCAGAAAACAGAAGGATAATGCAAGACACAATTTGAAAACATTCAATCCCAACAGACATCGAACTGTGCCAAAGCAGGAAACGCAGCAGAGAGGAAGGAAATTTAATACATGGTTTGGAATAAATCTTGTGCCACCTAGCACAGATCTCCTGGGAATTTTTTCCTTAAATTCTAATTTATCCTTAACCATATATGAAACAGAAGCAGGTGTGATGAGAGGTTTGCAACTCCTGGTGATGTGTATTTGACACAGAATGGGAACACTTGGCTCCCTACAAATGCATCTGCAGGTCTGGCACATTTGCTAAAGTGACTCCGGCTACATAGAAAAGCTATTAAAAAAAAAAACAACAAAAAAAACCTAAATTATTTTCTTAGTTCTAAATAATCACATTTTAAGATAGCCAGATAATAAGAATGTAAATATTTGAAATATACAAAAGGAAACAAAACCAGAAAGCAATATTGTATATATGTATGGGCTGCCTGGGTCTGCTGGCCCAGGAAAATGTATTCTTACAGCACTGAAGATGGTAGGACAAACAACTGTTTCAACGGGATCTTTTCAGAGTTCTTTGCAAGATGGAAAAATTGCTTTCTTTGTAAGCAAGCAGCAAAATGTCACTGCTAATAATCTAGCAGCAATTGCACCGTCCTGTTAAGCAGTATGCAATTTTGCTGCAATTCTGTCGACACTAACAGAGAAATAATTAGAGAAGGAATTGGCTGAAAAGAGGGCTGCGGAGTACACAGGGGTGTGCAACTGGCAAGAACAAAGTTAGTCCTTGCGAACGGAGCAGGACAGGCACTTGCCCAGAGCGTTTCCAGATCTGATTTTAAAAAGCTCTGGTTACTTATTCCACTGGGCAATTCGGATTTATTCCTCCACACACTTTTTCCACGGCCGCTACCTCCGCAAGGGCCGCGGGGAGGTGTGTTCGGGGCTCTCAGGGACTGCTCGGGACGCGCTCGGTGCCTCCCCGCGCCTGCTCTCGCCGTGCCCGTGACGGTGGAGGCGCACGCCCGCTCCACGCACCCGCGGGCGGGGCGGGGGCGGGTTCCCGGCAGGGACCAGGCCGGCCCCTGCCGGGCCGCCCGCGCTCCCGGCCCGGCGTCGGGGGCGCCCGCGAGCGCCAGGCGGCGGCTCTCCGGAGCGAGCCCGGCGCTCCCGCCGCGCCGCCTCACGGGGCTGCGCGGGGACGGCGCCCCGCTCCCTGCTTGCTTGCTTCCGTCCGTCCGTCCGTCCGTCCGTCCTCCCGTGCCTTCCTCCCTCTCTCCCTCCCCCGCTCCCACGGTCCTCGCGCGGCTCCCGCCGCCTGGACGCGGCCGCGCGCCCCTTTGTTGCGGCGGGCACCGCCGCCGCCGCCGCGCGGGACCCGCGCGCCCCAGCGTGCGCATCCGCCGCCGGACGCGTCCTCTTCCTCCTCCTCCTCCTCGCCCTCCCGCTGGCCCTCCCCCCGCCCGCGGGAGGCAGGCGCGCGGCGGCGGCGCCGGGGCTGCTGGCGGCGGGCGCGCCCGCGGCAGCGCCATCTCACCCAGCGCGCGCTGCCGGGGCTGTAACGGCGGCGGCGAGCGGGGGAGGGGAGGGAGGGGGGGAGGAGGAGGAGGAGGAGGAGGAGGAGGGAGGGGGCGTGCGAGGGAGAGCGCGCGCGCGCGCGGCGCAACGGCGGCCCGGCCGCGGCGCGGGAGGGGTGCGGGGGAGGAAGGGGGAAAGGGCTCGCGCTTACCTGCCGCCCGGCCGCGCGCGCGGAGCCGCGCTTCCGGGGGGGCCGCGGGGGGGACTGCCACTGCCGCCGCACGGGAGGGGGACGGGGGAAGGGAGGGGAAGAAGGGAATGGGGGGGAATTTGGGGAGGGGGTCTCGGGGGGGGGGGCCCTGCGCGCGTCTCTCCCGCCCTCACCGCCGCCCCCCGCCCGGGCACTCCCGTGCGCGCGCGCGCGCACTCGGGGGGGGGCGCGGGGGGTGCGTGCATGCGCGGTGCGAGCGGAGGGCGCGCCTGTGCCCGGGGAGCGCGGAGGAGGAGGAGGAGGGTGAGGCGGCGAGGGGGGGAGGGGGAGGGGGGGCCTGCGGCGCGCCAGTTCCAATCGCCCTTCCCCCGCTTCGGGGGACGCGCGGCGCGGCACCACCCCTCGGGCGGCTCAGGCCGCGGGGGCGCGCGGGCCGCAGCCGTTCCCGCCGCGGGCACCCGCCCCGCCGCGCCTGCGCCCGCCGCGTGTGCGAGCCCGGAGCGCGGGCACCGCCTCCCCCCGGCAGGCGGCGCACGGCGGCGAGCGCGGCGCGGGCTCGGCCCCGAGCCGGGTGCGGCGGGACCGGCGCGGCCGTTGGGCGGCGCTCGGGGGCGCGTCCGCGGAGGGGCGGCGGTGGCGGGAGGTGCGGGAGCCATCCTGCCCCTGATGTGTCCCTTGCCTGCCACCGAGAGCGGAACAGCTCTGCCCGCCCAAACCCGCCTGCTCTCCCTCGTGCAAATACTGGGGGTGGGGGGAGTGTGTTGAATTTTAAAAGGCACAACGCGATCGCTAAGAAGGAATAAAGGTTTTTGTTGCACTGGTCATCTCCCACCTCCTGTTTTCTTTCCAGAAAACATCTCGTGAGATGCTACTCTGCTGGCACAGCTTTCACTGGAATAACTTGTACATAAATAAAACTTTATAGTGTTTCTGCCAGTGTGAAATGCAGCAGGTCTGCTTGGGGAAAAAAAAATAAAAATCTCGGTAACTACTTGTGTTGGAAAGTACATCGAATTATAGAAGTCATTGGAACAGTAGAGTCATCTCCTGTGAGCAACAATTTGACCTTTTTCATTGGGTTGATAACTCCTTCCTCTTCCTGGGCTATTTTCTGAGAGGTTTATGTGTAATGTGCTGACATATGTAGTGAATTTGATCCAGCTGGATCACTTTGTTTTGCTGAGTTTTTTTAATAAATTTTTCACCCCTTATTAGAAATAATGAAATTAAGTCCTTATTTTGCCTGGGCTGTCAAAACTTACAGGCTTGTTTTTGTACTAACATCAGTGATTTACATTCAGAAGGCAGAGTTGTCTGTTTTAAATAGGACCAGGAGTAATGGGTTCAAACTTAGAGGGGATATTTGGGTTGAATATATGGAAGAATATATTCTTCCTTGTGAGGGTGGTGAGGCACTGGAACAAGTTGCCCAGAGAAGTTGTGGATGCCTTATCCCTGGAAGTGTTCAAGGCAAGTTGGATGGAACTGAGCAACCTGGTCTAGTTGGTGGAACTGAGCCCATGGCAGGGGGTTTGGAACTTGAAGATCTTTTAAGTTCCCTTCCAACCCAAACCATTCAATGATTGCATGAAGTCTTTGAAGTATTTCTGAAACCTGTACAAGAACTCTCCACTGTGGAAGGCGCTTCCCTTTTACAATTTCACAATGTGCTATTTCTTTCTTTGACAGCGTCCCAAACACTCCTACTATAACCTTATTGCTCCTGAAAAACATATAGCTGCAGGTTTACCACACTGACTAGCAAATGACACCTCTTCATTTTGTTAACACTCACTCTTCCTGCTCTACCTGTACCCAGCAGCGTGTGGATATGTCTAAGTTTTCAGGCTAGGTTCTGCTGTGGGTAGTCAGAATTAAACTAGGAATAGGAAAAAAACCCAGTACCTTACAAAAGGTACAGCTATCCATTTTTTCTCTCTGCTTTTCTGTATCTTAGGCTACTGCTGACTGTGTGTTTCTGCGTGTTTCAAACTGTATCATTAGCTCCCACTGAGATACTAAAATAGGGAAAGCATATGTTCAATATCCAGTATCTATGTCAGTAACTATGGATTATAGAGAATTAAAAAAAAAAAAAAAAATCATTGTTACTGTCTAACCTTGTGTGGTAGTTTGGCTGGATGCCTGGTGCCCACCAAAGTCAGGGTCAGGTGAGCAGGGGAGAGAAAGTATATTGAAAGGCACATGTGTTGAGATAAAGGGCAGGGGGAGATCACTCACCAATTACTGTTATGGGCAAAACAGTCTCACCCTGAGGAAATTATTTTAATTTATTACCAGACAAATCAAAAGAGAGTAATGAGAAATAAAATTTGAATCTTAAAGCATCTTTTCCCCACCTCTCCCTTCTTCCCAAGATAAACTTCGCTCCCAGTTTCTCTCTTCCTCCTTCTCCCCACCAACTGCATGAATGAGGAATGGGGGCTGGGGTCAGCCATACATTGTCTCTGCTGCTTCCTCCTTCTCAGGGAGGGGACTCCTCAAACTCTTTCCCAGTTCCAGCATGGGATCCCTTCTACAAGTGGCAGTCCTTGATAAACTTCAACACGAGTGCTTCCCATGGGCTGCAGTTCTTCACAAACTGCTCCAGTGTGAGATCCTTTCCATGGGATGCAGGCTTTTAAGTACAGTGGGTCCCTTACAGGGTCACAAGTCCTGTCAGCAAACCTGCTCCAGTGTGGGCTCCTCTCTCCATGGGTCTACAACTGCCAAAAAGCTGCTCCAGTTCAGGTTTCCCACAGGGTCACAGCTTCATTTGGGTTTCTTCCAGCTCCAGCTGGGGGTTCTCCACGGGCTGCAGGTGAATATTTGCTGCACCATGAACCTCCACAGGCTGCAGGACAACCAGCTGCCACACCATAGGCTGCCCCATGGGCTACAAGGGAATCTCCTCTCCAGTGCTGAGCACCTCCTTCCCCTTCTTCTTTACCTACTTTGGTAAAGCTGCACAGCTGCTTCCTTCATGTATTCTCCCTCCTGTCTCTGTTGCACAGTTTTTGCCCCTGCTTCTTAACTATTATCCCAGAGGCACTACCACCCTCAATGATGGGCACAGCCTTGGCCAGCAGCGGATCTGTCTTGGATTTTTCTTGGGCATTGGTTCTGTCAGACACAGGGGAACCTTCTAGTGCTTTTCACAGAAGTCAACTCTGTTTTCCACCCCACTACCAAAAGCTTGTCACACAAACCCACAAGAGTATGTCGTATTTTTCACTACATATGAATGTTGCACTAGGTTTTGAAAATAAGAGACAAAAGGTAAATGTCATAAAAATTCTGGATGAAAACACCTGGGATTAAAAATATGTATTTTTGAAGGTGAAGCATAAGAATAAAACCCCTCACATCTCCACTAGCATGTCTGTGAGCTAATATGTGTAGTCATGTCAGTTGCAAAAATCAAGTCTATTTACTGGAAAATACCCTTCTGCAGAAGTGTTTGAATCATGTATCTGACTGAAACACTCTTCCTATTAAATTATCCTGTAGGCAGCTAGCACAGATTAACATTTAGGCTTTGAAGCAGTTTTGCTGTTTTCCTATGTCATGAACGAGACTGTAGATGCTGTAGATAGGTTGAACCAACAGGCTGTTTCCAAACTGTTTGGATTGCAGGGATATCTGTAAGGGAAAAGAGTCCTTTGTAGGATGTGCTTGTTTTGTTTAGAAAACCGTGTAGCAGGAGTGAGGAATGACAAGTGCCACTTTGTGTAACCATGCATGAGGCATTAGAGATGGCATGCAGGGAAGACTGAAGCTTTGCTTTCTAAGTGATGACTGGTGTAAAATATGCATTAAGTGTTTCCTTAAATACACAGGATTCCTGTGTGTTTGAAATGGTTAGGTTTATAACGTCTGTGTTCCAAATGACAACAGAAATGTCATGATATTATAGCCAGTTTTCATGTGTTGAGATTGTATCTCAGCCTTGAAGAATTGACCATCATACAAAGACACAGATTTTCCATGGGTCAGATTTCTTGTCAGGCTGAGTGCACAAAAAAAAAGGTGAAAATACAAACCATCCAGTATTTGTGAAAGGGAATCATAG
The DNA here is from genome assembly GCF_049639895.1 of Pseudopodoces humilis. Lineage (NCBI taxonomy): Eukaryota > Metazoa > Chordata > Aves > Passeriformes > Paridae > Pseudopodoces > Pseudopodoces humilis. The sequence continues at coordinate 49,051,545 of NC_142200.1, forward strand.
ACTCTGTTAGCATATTCCTGTGTGTCAGCAAGGACAGAAAAGCCTCTTGATAGTGTAAGTGAATGTTCTAGGACAGAGGAGGGAAGTCAGGGAGCAGCTGCTCCTTGCAGTGTGTTTCCCATAGCAACCTGGCAAATTTCCCGGCAGAAATTTGCGTGTGAATTAGTCATGTTTTCGCATCACTTACTCGTGCCTGTATTTTCAAATATCCCCACGAAAGAGGAGATAGTAGAGACAACTGGGGAGGAGCGAAGCATAGATGATGGAGGTTGGTGGCACAGCCCCTGGCTAAGCTGTACAAGTGGATAGTGAGAGGCCATGCCACCCTCCAAATGTCTGAACAGAAGTTTGGAGTTTGGAGTTTGCACCAATGCCTGAAGGGACATGAGTCCTCGTAAGATAACCTGATCTGTAAAATCTTTCTTAATATTGTTATTTTCTAAGTAGAAGAGCACTTTAATTATGTACTTTTCTTACCAATTAATTCTACTACTACTTCTATGGTGTGTTTATCTACAGTCATGTATAATAATACCTGGAGATAGATGATCATCAAGAATTATGGTAGGTGAAAAGGTGTGGCCACATGAACATGGCAGTTCACGCTCTGTGCATGCACAAGGCATCCCATAATCGAGTCAAGTCTAGCTATAATTTGCATAGCTACACACACCCTACTATTGTCCATGTTAACATCCTCTCTGTCTCTGTATCCCATCCCTATTCCCTCTACCCCTTTTATGGGGTATATATTTTTTCATGTTTTGGGGCTTGGACTCTATTTCTTTACTCTTTTTAATCTATTTCTCCCCTATATCTCACTAATCTTCCTATTTTTCCTTTTTTGTTCTTTCTCTTTCATTGTCAATTACCTTACTCTTGGCCCAATTCTTGACTTTGCTGGCACCCTTACTTGATTAGAACCATATGGACAGCGAATGAAGAAGGATGGATGCCACATTCCAATGCCAAGAGTCAGAAGCATATAATGAAATTTCACTTTCTCTTCCTTCCCCATGGTGTTCTCTCTGTGTGTCCTTATTTTTGTGTCCTTGTCTTCCTGCCTGATTCAGTTGTGATCCTGTATTCTGGTGCTGAAGCTAAGAAATGAGACAGTTAGAAAATTTAGGGAGTAGCAGTGTCTACTGTTATTTGCAGTACCCAATGGAAAGAGAACACTGAACAGATGTGAGAGGTCCCAGAGAAGAAAGGAGGGGGATAAAATCATCCTAGGCAGTATCAAATGGACAAAAGCCTAAAATTTCACATTAATTCTTAACCTGGGTGTTTCTTGACCTTTAAGGGTGTAATATATAGGAGGAATAGAAAGCTTTTTGGTGAATTCATTAATGCTCACATGGTGAGAGCTGTATCTGTGCTTGATTCTTGCTTGTACTGCAGACCTGCCAGCAGTATAACATACTGCTAAGAAATAGCCGGTCCACAAGTGTTTAACAACTTCCTTATGCCTGATCTATCAAAAAAGAGCAAATTTCTCATTCACAGGTCAGGTGGATTTTTGATTTACAGAGTACATATACAGCTTGGTCCTATATGGTGGTTTCAGCCATGTTTCATGTTTCTGTCAGAGTCTGTCAGTATGCAGTTAATAGGAGATGCTGCCATTCTGTGAATTATTTATATGCTGTCCGTTTTGTTTGTGTAAATAGGGCACACAAATTTTTTTTGGATGAATTATCTGCTGGCATGAGAATGAGCAGAGCAGAGCAATTTAACTCCTTTTTGAGCTGGAGTTGTGGTTACTGAGATATCATGGATCTCATAACGGCTATGCAGAAATGATTTTTATTCACATTTGAATTTTAATGGTAGAGTCATTTAGGGTGGAAGAAGCCTGTAAGATCAATGAGTCCTATTGTTAAGCAAGTATGGCCAAGTCCACCACTAAGCCACATCTCTAACACCACACCTACATGTCTTTTAAAATACCTTCAGGATGGTGATTCAACCAGTTCCCTAGGCAGCCTATTCCAATACCTGATGACCCTTTTACTGAAGATATTTTTCCTAATGATATAATCATTTGGACATGGCATAGTCTGCATTTTCTGAAAGGAGCCAAGCTTGCCAAATGCAAACAAGTACTATTTACTGTGATCTATTTATTTTGTAAAAAACCCAAGCCTTTATCTTGTATTTGAATATTGGAAACTGTTCCTCATAGTAATGGATAGACTATAACTGAAAAATCAGTCATCACACAGCTACAGCTCTCAGTCCTCTCCAGCCTTATTCTTTGTCAACCTAATGTGTTTTTTTTAAAAACAGTTAGATGTTTATTGTTTAGAGCAAGAACAATCTGTTTAATTCCCCACTGCTATATTTGTTAGTCAATGCTCTGTAAATAAAACTAAAATCAATGTCTGATATGGTAGTTTCACATCACTGAATGACCAGTATTCCCACATTCATAAACCTCACACAAAATGCCATCAGTAGAGTGGAATCAGGCTCTCCTCAGAAGACAGCTTGCTTGCTTCTAGGTGGTACAGCTGCTTGCTTCACTAGTTCATTGCAGTCACTTATCTGCTGATATTTTTCCAAGCTGTTGAGCATCTTTTGGCAGGCATATCCTTAAGAGAGGTGGAAAGTTTCATTACAGTGAACAAGCTGTGTGGCTTTATGTGTGACATTTTATGTGAAGGCTATTTACTTTACTGCACATTTGCTAATGACCATAGACTTTCACATTTTAAAAACGTGAATTTTAGAATGGAGAGCACTACTATTTTTTTAGTTTGTACCTTTCAAGCCTTCATCAGCCCTTCCTCCAAGGAGATCAGAAAGATTTTACACTATTAACACCTGCATTTCAATCTCACTATTGAATCTGAATATTTGCAGAAAACGTGGAAACAATTTTATTATAATGAAAGTAGAATTCAGAAGTAATATCATCTAACAGCTAAGTCATTAAAGACCACTGGAATAACACATCACCAAAAAAACCCCAAACCCACCATAACCACAGAAAACCATTTGAGATGAACTGTACTCTGGCTAGAAGCAGAAAAACAAACAACCTTCTGTGCACTAATGAACAATTAAATATAATTAATAAATAGAATATAATAGAATAAAAGAAATTGAGATAATGGAAGAAGTGTTTGATTAATTTTAAGGGAATAAATCAGCCTAGAAAGCTAAAAGAGTTATCCTGATGTCATACAACATTAAGGAACTAAGGTTTGGCTTTCCAATTTCATGGACAAAGTCATGACCTTCACTACCAGTTATTAAAAGTGTGGGAAAAGAAAGAATAACTTTGGTTTCCACTTCTCTTCACTGAACTGTCTTTTTATATTAAAGGTGGCAATAGCTGTCCAGGAGAAAGAATTAATTTTGTCTGTAATGTCACTTATTTAAACTTAATTATTAAGAAATTATAAGGAATCAAAGCTTCCTTCTAATGGCAGGAATACATACAGTAATAGCAAACACAGAAAGAGAAATTTAAGTTCTGGTACTTACTCTTGCTTATAACCTTTTCCTTTCCAAAGAACACACCTTGCACATTGCCTTTAGTCAACTCTGAGAAGTGACTCATTTGTAGTAGCAAAAAGACTGTTTTAAATATCACTTTTTGCTGATGTTTTTTTGCCACATGTTGGTAGGGATGCTGAAGAAAGTGGAATCTTGTCTAGCAGCCTCAAATGCCAAAAATAAAACAGAAGTAGGAAGGTGAAATCTTAGGTTGGAGTGACACAGATCTAGTAAAGGCAACAGCACTAGCAGGGTTCCCCTGGCTTAGGATGGTCTGAACATCCTTGGGTGAAAGGACCAATGTTCCTACAATGAATCCTGACCTTAGAACAGTGGCAGGTGGCAAAGTGTTCTCCTTGCCATCTGCTTTACTTCTACAACTTGTGGCAGCAAGCCTTGTTGTTGTGTAATTTGTTTTCCTGTATTTAATGTTTTGCAGAATGTAACAGGTATCACAAAATAGAATTAGTATCATAAACCTAATAGGTCTGTACCTGTCCCAAAAAGGCTGCATAACTTTCCAGCTTTTCCCAAGAAAAAGAATAGGTATAGATATATAGATATATAGATATATAGATATATAGATATATAGATAGGTAGATATATAGATAGGTAGATATATAGATATATAGATATATAGATATATAGATATATAGATATATAGATATATAGATACGTCTAGGTAAGCTGAGGCAGGTGTACATGGTTTTGGTTTGGACTCATGATGGATGTCTCATTTCCTGCTGAAATATAGCACATTTCTGGTTCCCCATGTTCTGAAGAGGATAGGGGGAAAAAAAAAAAAAAAAAGGGGCTTCAAATTTTTTTGGAGGGCTGCAGGAAGTGTTTTAGAGTGAGAGACTTCAGAACCACTAGTTGTTTCACTTCTTCAACGAGTATGAGTTAGGATGACTTGATTACAGAGACTAATGGAGACAAAATACTGTGCAAATAAAGGAATCTTTAGTCAAAAGACTTGAATTGCCTGTAGCTGGAAGCTGTGACCATGATACCATTCAGATAAGCAATGATGCATACTTTATTTTTAAACTGAGTGATTAACAGATGATTAACTGTTGGAATAAACCAGCAAGAGCACTAATGGATTCTTCGTATCTCAAAATCCTCAAGTGAAAAAAATAGATGCCTTTCAAAGTTACACTTACACATTAGTTAATTGGCTCAAAGTAACAGCAGCAAGTCACATTGTGTCATTTTATATAGGAGGTCAAATTAGATGGTTATAGTAGTTCTTCTTGGCTTGTGAGTCCGTGAAATACTGCAACTGCCAAAAGCCTACATTAAAAGAAAAGTAGTGCTTTGAAGTTAAGCACTCCATGGATAAAGAAGGAAGAATTAAGGTTACTTTAGTAATCTTCACTATGATCCTCTGTGTATTTGCATTATGATGCAGTCTTAGCTGCTCAGTTGCTCTGATTACCAAAGCTCTAATTCTAAATTTCTAGAAATCAGACTATTCTTTTGCTTGATCTATAGAAACAGCTCCTTCTCCTTTTATGTGGGTCAGCCCTTAGCGAGGGATGCAATGAACAAACAATTTTATAAGGACTGGTGGAATGAAAAGCACTTTGAATCAATGTCAAGTTAATGAAAATATGGGGTCTTCAAGGAGAAAGGATACCCCATTAGGCCATCAAAATGCCTGTTCTGAAAGGCAGCACAGTTATGGAGAGGGCATGATACTGCACAGTATGAACAATTATTCTGTTCATAAATGCAGATATGGGACATTGGTCACTGCCCAGTCGCAGAATACAATGTATTTTTTCAGGGAGCCTTTTATTTCTCGTATTTATGTGTGTTACCTGAGGTGCATACAAACACCTACCATAGGCCTGTTAGGAAAAGGAATGAAGCTGGGAGAAATTGCTGCCTAGCAATTTGCTTGAACTCATTCTCCTCACAGTCAGTAGGAATATTGCCCCAGGAGAAAGAATTAGGGATTGCTAATTAGAATTACTGCCCCTCATTAGGGAAGCAGATGTGGGCCCATAACTTATAATGTAATGCATAAAACTGGCTTGTTGACTAACATTGAGTTTTGAACACATCACTTCATACACAGAAAAAAATATAAAAATTAGGTTGAGAAAAATGCATAGAGCTATGAAAGTGTCTTTTAAACCCACTGAAAAATATGGCTCTGTACTTTACAAAGAATTTAGGAAATAAATTTACCAATTTAAAGTAGCAGTGTAACTGTATTTTTAGGGGAGAGGGGAAAGGGGATTTTAAATTATCATGTTTCCTGCCTTTGTCTCATAGTAGTCTCAAGAAAATTAAAAAGTTGTATGTTAGAGTATGAAAGAAAAATGTAAGCCTACATTTTGGGATTTTTTTTTAAAGTGTGCTCCTCTATTTTTCAGGAGCTTCTCAAATGCTGTAGTGTTCAGCGATCACATCCAGCATCCACAAAAGTACCTAGAATGGCTCTCATTGATTTCCATGGGAGACACTGTCAAGCAATGTTAAATATAGGACTGAACACATCCTTGGCTTCTTCAGATGTAATGGAATTTTGTTCTGATAAATCCAAAACTATTACTGTAAATCATCAGTCTCATTTCTTAGAAGATGAAAAAAATCCTAGCTCTCCATTTAGTTTAATGAGAGTTTGGAAAAATGAAACCCCTGTATTAGAATCAGTGTAAGTATCATTACTGCCTTCTCTGCTTTCTCAGGACTGGATTTTGAAAAAGAAGTATTTAATTTATTACTTCAACGTATTGAGGCTTGTATCCTCATGTTACATAGCATGAACAGTGTGGAATAAAAACAATTATTATACTGAATCCTATTAGTTTTACTGTTTAAAACAAAAGCAATCCCCTGTCAAATAGTCTGGATCTTCTTCCATGTTCCATATTAGTGTAAGCTTCATCTCTATATCATGTAGCTATTGTTTGCTGAAAATAAAAGATATCCTGTTATCACTTTTGGACCTAGTGATACTTCAGTATGAAGGGATGTTAACTGTTGGTTGTGGGATTTGGTGGCTACAGAGAAACCTTTACTGGTATGCAGGTATATAAACTGTAGATAAGAATGATTTTCATAATCTCAGTAACACCTGAAAAAGCTTTACATAAATGAGTGTCAAATTAATTGAAAACTGCAGGTAGGATAGCTAAGGGAAAATAGTTGCCAGTCTCTTACTTTGTATATACCAGCCATTTCCCTTTGATTAATCTTGCAAATACATACAAATTAAAGGCTGTGACTTTGACTTCAAAAACATATCCAGAAGAAAAAGAGGTGTCTGCTAAGGATAAAAGATTTCAACCATGATCAATACATCTGTTGTGCAATCTTCAACAAAATGCTTTGCCACAGTTTTATAAATTGCTAAGAGATCTAAAGATAAGTATATCAAAGTAATAATGTGCTGGAAATATTAATTTAACACAACTTAAGCAGCTATTCCCTTTTCTCCTCCCTCTATTGTTACTTGGCTACTCAGCATCTTCCAGAGGCTTGGAAGAGTCCTCAGTATTTGCTGCACTACAAAAAACCATATGTAGCTATGAGAAAATAATATGTAGTAGCCAACAAAACATGTCCCTCCACTGTCAGTATGGACCATGGTGACAGATATGACAGGTGCCCACAAGCAATGACATATACAATAGTTTAAGTTCTCCCCTCTTTGTGGAGACCTATTAATTTTTCTTTTATAGGACTGCATCTTTTGTGTCAATTCAGACAAGGAATTGCCAGAACAGAGTATTCCAAGCAAATTGATTAGGGTTTGGAGATTTGTTGTTGTTGTGTTTGGTTGGTTGGTTTTTGGTGTAGTTTGGGTTTTTTTGTTGTTGTCATTGGCGGTTTTGTTTTGTTTGAAAGTCTGGTATTACCAATTACTTTTTTTCATCAAGTTTCCTGTGAAGTCTGGTGTCAAAAAACATAATAATTTGGCTGTCTGAAGCTCAGATCTGCCTGTGTTTCTATATTGACTTTAAACACAGCACTGTTCAGTGGTGTTTCAGGGCACCCTAACAGCTGTAGGTTGGCTTTGCTACCATTGCAGAAGCTTGAAAATAACCTAATACACTGTAGCTTGTAATGTTTAACCTATGGCAAAATAATCTGCCCTTGGCTTCTGAGATAATGGCTTAGACACAATCAACTAATGTACAAGATCCCCAGGGATAACGTATGTCCTTAGGAACACGGGTGAACACAATTAACAAAATAAGAAATATAAGGACTGGGGAACATAAAAAAAGTATAGTGCAGCAGGTATGGCAAGCAATTTCATTTGCAGTTTGCCTGCTGCAGCAAGAAGTTATAACACTGATAAGTGCTTCTGGCTGAGGCAGGAAACCTATGGATTTTCCAGTCTGAAGAGTCTGTATAAAAGTGATTGGAAAAAATCCATGGGATGTAGCTACTGTACACTAGAACAGTAACTGGCTGTGCTGTGCCACACTCCTACTGCAATGATGTACAGTTGGACTTGGTCTGAGAACAACATTCATTGTTCAGCCACAGGATTGTCAAAATTTCTGCCAAAACAGGCTATTCTTACCAGCTTGTTTGATCAAGATTCTTTCATCTGCTTGAGTGCCCAGTATTGTGTGTGTGTTTTTCAAACTGAATTCAACTGCACATGGACTTTGTAGCCACATTCAGGTCTGTGCTTCAATACTGCACAAGTTGCAGGAAGTATAGGAACCATAACTTGCAATAAATTACAGGCTTGTGTGAATTATTAGTCCCATGGAAATAAGTAGAAGTTACATTTTGGTTTGAACAATTTATGTTTTATAACTACAGTCTGTTAGAGTCTTTTTCACAGAGCACATATAAATATTTCCTGCAGCTGTGACTGCCAAATTACTTGGAGCAAGTGAACATTGCTCAGTCTCAGTATGAAGAGATTAATAACAATCATGCCTTATGCTCATCACAAACATTACTCATTCTGCTTTACCTCATACATACTTGGGACTTAAATGCCCACTGACATCTTAGCCAAAACTGTGAGTGATACAGCTACAGCCTGTGGTGGTAATGCAAAAAGACTTTTTGCTTGAAATGTGCTATGACTTTAAAATAAAGTAGAGTTACTGTGCTAGTTTTGCATTAATTGACATTTGGTGAGTAGGGAAGAAGTCACCCATGGAGATGATTTTTCTGAGAGGGGCTGCTAAAAGCTTCCTCTGTGCCTAGCAAAAACCAATAGCTGGCTACCTCTGAGAATTGACAACCTACTGAAACATTCAGAAGCTGGGTCCATCTCTGTGAGATTCACATTTTAAAGATGGGCAAGCCTGGGAAATCTCTCTCTCTTGGCTTCCAGCTTTGGAAGAGGTAACTGGGTGCCGGCTGGACCGGCCCTATGTGGCCTGGCCGGGATTTCCTGTCCCCTGAGGGGTGATGAACGGGCTGCCCAGCCCCTCACCAGGGGCCTGTCCTGGTGGGCAGCTGGAGCCTCTTCCCAGCAAGGCCAGGCTCCTTCCCGGCAGAGCCCAGCTGTCCGTTTTCCAGCAGCACCGCTGAGCCATGCCAGCTGGGGCTATATCAGCACTGGGAGCGGCCCCAGGAGTGGCCAGGGACCAGGAGTGGTCACTGGCGGCCCGGTCCGGGAGCAGCCACATGGCCGGGACTGTGGGGCCAAAAAATCAGCGCGACCAGGACAATGGTGCGCAGCTGTTGCTGCCTCAGCACGACTCAAAATGAACTTTGTTTAGCCACTTTTAGCCAGCCATGCTGTGGAGAGGAGGACAAGAACGGCAGCAGCAGCTTTTCTTGTGGAGCTGGTGGTCGGCATGGCTCGCACAGCGTCGGCAGACACCCTGTGAGCAGCAACGAGAGGCACAGTGAGCAATCTCCCCGATGCACAGCCTGGATGAGAGCAACCTTTCAGCGCTGCAGAACTCTATAAAAACTGTTTCAGTTGATAAAGCTTGAGAACAGATGAACCTATGAACACCAATTCTTTCCCAAGTCAGGAAAAAGAAAGGGTGAAGACACATAAGGAGAACAACGTGGGACACTGGCGTCAGTAAAGAAGGAGTCAAATTCTAGTTTGGAGGGGATTGAGGAGATGTCTTGGTTTTGGGCTGGAATTCTCTTTGTAAGGCTGTGGCAAAGATATATTTTTGATACATCAGAGTTCATTTTTTCCCTGTAATTCATGAAGTGCATGGGGGGATGCAGCATTCACTGGCAGCCCATGAGAAAAGGACACTCTTGCTGGAGCGTGTGGATGCTGAAAAGCTGTAATCTAATGAGAAACTTGAAAACTGTAAACTAATGAGAACAGAGAGAGATGAGAGACTTTTCCCAGGGATTGAAGAAGAAAGGCCTCTGTTCACAGAGATAAAAGAAAAGAACTTTTGGGTTTTTATGCTAGAACAGCGCATCCCTAAAACAGTCCCCATAAGCTGACACGGCCCATGAAAGCAGCTCTGGGAAAGCTGCAAGGCATGGGAGGGACTTTCACACTGCAAACAGATTTTCCTTTCCTGGATGGCTGATTCACCGTGCCATTGAAGCCACAAGAGAACAGTTTCTTGTGGAGAAGTCTCCATGGCATGGAAAGATGAACTCCTCTCCCTGCAAGAACTGATGAAAGACTATTGTAGAGGTGGTAGCTGATTGAAAATCCCAGGTTTTGTCTCTATGTTGTCTGTGTGAAAGAGGTTGTGAGAAGGGGAGAAGTGTTCTGAAGGTTTAATTCTGATTCTTATTATTCTTTTAGTTCTGTTAGTAAAGTTTTCTTTATACCTTTTAAGTTTTGAGCCTGGTTTGCCTTACTCCTAATTCATATCTCACAGCAGGAAATGAGTAAATAATTCTAGTAGGTGCACTGGCAATTTTAGGCAACACTAAATCCACCACGGTTACATTAATGACTTATAGTATATTTACAGCAAAATTTGCAGACTTACACTCTGATTATGCTATGCATTGGCAACTTAGCTAACCTTTATTAACCATTCGGTCTTTATTTATTACAGAATTCAAGGTGGATGGCTAAGCATCCCTTTCTGCTTTCTGTCTTCTGCAGTCTTCCTTCACATTTTGATATGAAAGCAGTCAGGTGGTCTCATAAATGTGGAAGTGAAACATACGCTAAAATAAGAACCTCATCTTGGAAAACCCTAGAGGAGTTTCACAACTAAGTCACCAACCATCCAACTATGATACCACTGAAGGTACAGCAACTTCTCAAAAACCTTGCAGAAATACCACAATAGATATATACAGTTCAGGAGCAATTCTTACTGTCCCTTCTTGGTCCCAGTGTCTGTATGTAACCTAAGACAGATGGGATAGGGATGGAGATGATAGAGAACAATTTTCATAATATTAACATAGTGGCTCTGCCTACTGTCTGCCAAGTAGTCCAATTTACAAAGAATAATATTGCCAGTCTGGATCATCCTTTAATGGTGGGTGCTAGGTATGTGAAGTCAACAGAAAGCCTAGAGTGCTTAAAAATAGATTCTGTCCCTTCACAGACTTTTCCATCTCAATTATCATCACTCCTTAAATCAAACACAAGTAGCCATTGTGGAGGTTCCTACCTGTCAGGGGGAGATATCTGCAAATAAAGCAGGTGTGTGGTACACCACTGTTGCATACTGACTCTCATTCTCTGAGCTTATTTCAGTCAAAACACTTTTCCACATGCTCGCCAGTGCTGTTCATCATGGTACCACTCACTGAAATGATAATTGGAGTAATTTGTGTATATTTTAAGCTAGAGATATTTTGTAACTGCAGCATTTTCCAGATTTTCTCTTGTGTTAATAAGGTATATTGTTATTAACAGAACTAAACCCGAGTTCTTTTTGTCAGCCTTAGGTGCATGCACTTGGAAGCTTTCACAGCTGTTAAAATGACAACAAGCAAGTTTCCATACACATTTAAGCAAATCAAAGTGCTAGGATAACTCTTGCTTTGTCGTTCTAATTGGGAACAGCGTAAAGAACAACACAGACTCTCAAGGGAGTCAGAGCAGGAGAATTCTCTAGTTTATTACTACAGGCCTGTTTTATAGACAGATACGTGGAAAGTACAGAAAGGAAACTCTTATTGGTTAGCAAATCAACACATCACCATTATTGGTCAGTGGCACAGCACCCCCTGACCTTCTCTTGCAAGGAAAACAAGAGGACAGACAAACAGCACCTGGCAGTTGTTTTCTGTCTTTGAGGATTGTTTTGAAATCCTCCTATGAACTTCCCAGGCTAGCTCTCAGGCAGGACTGAGAGGCCATGGGGCCTGCAGCCTGCTCCAAAGCTAGCATCCACATTGCTTCAAATACACCCACATGAGAGAAAGTGGTTTTTCTGACCTAAACCATGACCAATATTCTGTGAATTTCTCCCATCTCTGCCAATGAAACCAGTCCTAGCTTGCTCTAGAAGTTTCTTAGGCCGTATAATGGTACCTTAACAGTAGTACAAGCCCTGATTTCAGAAATGTCTTTCAAACAGACTGAAACACAGCAGGAGTGAGAGTGAAATGACAGGAGCTATAAACTTCACCTTTTATATTGACATAGATTCTGTAGATGTCATTCATTTCAGTAGCAGAAGCCCCTCTGTTTAGACATGACATCCACATGTACATGAGATACACAAAAGATTCCTGAAATCATTGTTTCACTTTTAACCTATGTGGTGCCTTTTATACTTGGGATGGCAAAGGCTTCCTGGAAATACTGTAACACATATAGTTACAGTATATGCAACACTGCACTTAGCTGTGTTGTAACTTTGTCCAAATTCAAATTTAAAGAAAAATAGCAGGGAATTTTTTTGGTTTTTTTAAGATCATCAAATATAAGTGCTATAGAGAATCCCTGAGAATTGCTCAGGGATTCTCTTTTGCTAACATAATTGCCATCATGTTTCAGAAGAGTGTGAGATAGCCTTTGTTAGCCCTCTAGCTTGAAAAGCTTGGCTGTAGCTGTGTATTAAAAAGAAAAGAAAAAGTAAATTTATTAGCTTAAGAGCATACAGCTTGGTAGATTAATCACAGAATATTAGAATCACAGAATATCTTGTATTGAAAGGGACCCAGAGACATCTCTGAATTCCAGTTCCTGGCCCTGCACAGGACCACCCGAAAAATCATACCCTGTGCCTGAGAGCATTGTCCAAATGGTTTTTGAATTCTGTCAGGCTTGGTGCTATAATCACTTCCCTGGGAAGCTTCTTCCAGTGCTCAGCCATCCTCTGGGTGAGGATCCTGTCCCTCTGCTTCCCCTTGTGAGATGCTGTAGACTGCAATGAGGTCTCCTCTCAGCCTCCTCTTCTCCAGACTGAACAAACCAAGTGACTTCAGCCTCATATGGCTTTCCCTGGAGATTCTTCACCAGCTTCATGGCCCTCCTTTGGATGCTCCCTGATAGCTTTATGTCTTTTTAATATTGTGGTGCCCAAGACTGCATGTGATACCCAAGAAGAGGCTGCTAATGATCACAATATTTAAGTATTTCATGCACTGCACAAGTCAGAGCATCTGTTAGAGCTTTGGATCGGTATGTTGTCTATTTGCCTACTACGCCAAGTGTTACTTGTACTATATATGTTCACATGTTTTGCTGTGACAATTAAAGAGCCACAGGATTATGTATTGTCAATACAGAGGCTAAATATGTCATAACAGCCTTAGGCACTGCAGGCTGCTTTGATTCAGCAATATTCTGTTAATATCTTCTAATGCACTGTTAAAACTTTTTGCTTGTTTGTTTTTCAGGAGCTATTTAACCATGAATTCTGTCAGCTGATTACTTTGCTTTTCCTGAACATACAGTATGTTGCTCACAGGAGTTCCACATAAACAGTAACTCAAGTAAGATTTGGGTTTCTTTTCCCTCTTGTAAGGTCACTAGAGCAGAAAGACCAGAAAGAGGATGTAACAGCTTTTACTTTCCAGTCTTCTTATTTTCAAATACTCTCACTGAGATTTTGATTTCACTTGACCCATCTCTTATCTCCCGGTACCTGGTATGTGGAGCCTATAGAGCACTGTATTTAACTTTGATTTACTGTTCTCTGTTTAATGTCTTTCTCCTCTTCTCGAGGCCCCTCATACTCCGATGTCAGTGACCTCCTTGTTGATGGATGATTATAATTGCCCATTTCTACATCCTTATGAGCTTATCTAAAAAGTCACCACAAGGATGACTACTGAGTTTGTATCTTCCCTGATCTCTGTGATTTTTGGCTCCATTCTACCTTGGTACAGTTTAGTTTTTTGCCTCATTGGCCCCCACAATCATTAGTCCAGCCATCAAAACTTGCATCTTAATTTCTTAGTTTACCTTAGGTTTTCTCTCAGTCTTTGTGGAAGTATTTTGAGCTTGTTCAGGAAATTCACTATAAACATGAATAAAGTGTTTCTCATGCCCTGCTTAAAAGTTCCCCTTTTAAAACTCTTTAGAGTAGACAAGCCATGTGCAATGGAATCCCTTATCCCTTTTCTATTCACCTAGTGTCTTTACCTGGTCCTCTCTTGCATTGCCTGTAAGCTGTTTAGTGGAAGAATCCACATTCTTGTTCTGTATGTGTTCTGTATCTTGCAAAATGAATCCATGGACCGTGATCAAGGGTCCAAGACAGTACAGCAAAACAAACTATATACTGTACTGATGGTGAATTAATTATTATTAGTTCCTCTCTTTTTGCAGTGTGTCAGTATGAAATAAGCCAGCAAACATCATTCCAGATACACAACCTGTGTTCAATACACTGGCTTAAACCTAGAGGTGTGGTCAGTAGCTCCTACATTGTGTATTTAGTTTCTCATGGAAGAAAAAAAGTATTAACAAAGCTAAGGCATATTTGCCTCATGACTTACCTTCACATGGTAAAATAAACCTTGCCAGTTTGGGGCCTGAAAGATCTGTGGCGTTCATAGGCCTCAATTTTCATTGCTGTAATTATGAGACTGCTCTGATATTGTAATTCTAGTGATTTGCTTTGATTTGTAGTGATTTTACTGCCAGACATTGGGTGGAAAAATCCTTCTTAAAGGTATATTGGTCTTCTGAAATAAAATTCTGATGCAAGATCATACTTCAGAGGAATACTACACAGTTTACTGCAACATTTAAAGATACACGGTTTTAAAGGGAAAGGGGCTTTAAAAGATAATTTGAGTTCCTGCTAACAGTGGAATGTATACATTCTATATAAAATTTACTAAAATCCTGAAAGGTTGTATCTAGAAATGAGAAGACCTTGAAGATTTCTGTTTGCTGCCCCAATAAAATTTGCCAGGATGCCTTTCTCTTTTCTCCTCTGGCTTCAAGTCAGACTCCAAATCTTGTAATAGCAAAAATATCATATCTAGCAAGTACTGTTCACAAATTTGGTTGCTAGAGTGCAAACATATAGCAACTTTTCTGTTCCAAATTACTTTTCCTGCTTTTAGTACAACCTGGTAAATCTGCCATACATCTGTTGTTTGCTGTAGCCTTCTTTTATGGTTACATCCTTCAGACAGATCTCTTGGGGTTACTTCGACTCCTAGACCTCAGGATATAAAGATCTTCTTTTCCACATTAAATCTCTTTTTAGAGACAAATATTTATGTTTACTTGTGTGATATAGGCAGATGCTTTATTTCCTTCTAGGTCTGTCACAACTCTCCCTGTCTGGCACTGTAGAAAGGAATCTGCATTCTTTAATTCTCACATTACAGATTTCCATGTCTTGGGACATCTCCCAGTGAGATTTCCTCTCATATTTCGGAAGCTCTGCCTTCCCACTGCCACTGCCTTGCCTAATTCACTTGTACTTGCATTGGAACAAAGATATGGAAAATAATATCAAATCAAAATGACAGGTTTCCCCACTGTTTGCTAAGGCTGATCTGAGAACTACCTGATAATTTTACTTCAAATGCAGAGAGAAAGGAGAAGTAAAGGAATTGCTGTTAATGTTTTGGTTATCCTATCATCTGTAAAAGCAAGATATTGACAAGCCATGCTGACTACCACCATAACATACAAATTGGACATGTGTAGGAATCTATCTCTGGATGACAGCAGATCAGTGTTGCGAACTGGATGGATGGATGTGTCTTTCTTACTGAACCAAAAACACCAAGTGTCAAGGTACTGACCTTCTTTTCACTTTTGCTGTGTTGGAGATAGGCACATGTTTCTTACTGCTGAAGTCACTCTCATGTGCATTTGAGAGGGGTGTCTGTTTCTGCACATCAAATGACTGACCTCAGTCTGAAAGAAGTTCCTCTTAAGGATATTGAAGGAAATATTCAACTTATCCAGCATCAGCCATGAGATTAATTCTACCTTAATATTTACAATGGGATATATTGAATACAGACTGACAATTGTTTTCTGATGGCAATAATACTAATACACACTGCATTTGTTAACTTCTGCTCATCAGCCACAGCAGCAGGGTACAGAGACAGGTATACATAGCAGGTATGTAGAGAACTATATGAACTTGTAAGGAATTTGTAAGGAAGAGTTGCTGAAAAATGGATATAGACATACTGCATCTATCATTTGATAAAAATAAAAATGGAAAATAGTAGAGAAGAGCTTTATATTTTATAGGTCTCAACTTCTTTTTAGGTAACTATTGTATGCATTTCTGTTCTGCTAACAGAAAGATTAATGCTCAGTCATATCCACAAAAGGGACTGGGACCCAGTACATGGGTGTTTATAATGTGGAAAGATCCTAGCCCTGACTGCTATCATAGCAGGCTCTGAGCAGGCCGCAGGTATTGGCTGACAAATAAGTTGTCATAAGGGAAGTTTCCCTGCCACCTTGCATGGATATGGATGCCTATGAAAATTTCTGTCATCAGGGTAGTAGGGATATTGTATTTGTAGGTTGAATCCAAAAGACTTGGTAAGGTCAGATCCTCAGGTCTTGTGACTTGTGTCACTGTTTTTTTGTACCAGGAAGATGACAGTAAAGCTCAACAGGAAGTGTGGCTGTGACTTCATCCCAGAGAAAATGACCGAGATGAAGCTGAGAGCTTTGTTAGAAGAAGGATGAGAGCTAAGGGGCCCATAATGCATAACAGTGATAAACACTGCAGAACACCTGGGAGGGATGCACAGGAAGCACAAGCAGAACAGGGGAGGCCGGTTTCTCCCCTGTGCAGTTCTAGATTAGTTACACTGTAACTGGGCAGGAAAGGATGGAGAGGAGACTGATGAAATACAGCTGGAAAAGGCAGCACCATTTCCAAAAGACACCATCAGATCCAGTGCTCTCAAATACCACATCTTCTGAGGACAGTGACTTGCCCTGTCAGCAAAGCCTGTGTGGGATTATGACTTCTATCCATCGCTGTATTCCCAAGAGGATCAAGAGGGAAATTCTGCTGTCTTTGTTTATTTTTTGTTCTTCTGGGAGAGAAATGAACGCAGAGACATCTATATTAGCAAGTCTTAGATACTGAGACTGTTGTCTCAAAAGATCATTATTTCTCTCTTCAGCAGCAAAACAGTGACAGAGGTGGGTGAGTTTGAATTGTTGGTGCCAACACAGTGTGCATCAATTTTGACAAAAGCTTTACCAATTGACTTATATTAATTAATAGACTTTATAACAAATCTGTTTGCCAGAGTAGCTGAGCACACAAGTCTTTTTTGACCAAGCAGATAATTTAAGGTGAACATCATTATCAAATTATGTACAGCTGAAATGAGATCACTTGGGAGTCTCAGCAATATCTGCTTTGCATAATTTCATGTAGGTACAGAGACATTACTGGTTTAGTGTTGAAATACTTCAATCTTGTTCACACAATTTGTAGCTTCATGCCTGCTTATGAAGGGGAAAATACAAATGCAAATATTACTGCATAATGAAATCCCTTGAAATTTTTGCTCATGACTGAGCTATCAGCACTGTCTTCACAGCAACTCTGCAGGCATTGCAGACTCTTTCCCCTAGTTTCTCCCTGGCCCACATGAGAAATATCATCAAATAACAGCACTGTTGTTGGTGTCTAAAGACATGATTAGAGATTTAGTTTAGTATTATATAACCTGAGGATAAGCTGTGGAATTTAGCAACATTATGGGGATGGCCTTTTCTGTTCTTATTTCTCTTCATCAAGGTCTTAAAGTAATAACATATACAGGTGAAATATGCCTGTTTCAGATGGTGGATGGATATAAGTCCATCACTGTTTTTACTCCTTTTGGAGACAGCAGTGCTAGTAATTTATGACTGCAATAAACACTATGAGTACGTTTTACAGGATACATGCTAACAGAAGAGATATATTTGTCTTGCACACCTGAATTTTTTGTTACACCTGTGGTACATTTTGTCTGGTTTATTTTTTACCAAGCATCACTTAGACAAATAGGTTGTGTTACCTTTACAGAAGTTCTGCATTAGCACTGTCTGCCCTACCTCATTTTCCTAAATAAAAAACCCCAAGATTTTTATAAAACCGACATAATTATTGGTTGTTCTGTATCACCATCTGCTGCAACACTACTCCCTTATTTTTCTTGTACATACCTGGAGGCTTTCTTTTTTCCACATGATGGTTCTCTTATGAATAGCCGCAAGTTTTTTCTTCCCCTTTGCCACCATTGTTTTGCTTTAAAGAAGTACAAAATTAATACTGTAAACAAAGCATAGAGTTTGACATGATAGCAAATTTTTTTACTGAGACTCAGGCATAAGCTGCATCTTTCTTGATCCTGAACTATTACCAATTACCTTGTCTTTCAGTCACATCATCTTCCCCAGGCTCAAAAATAAGTTCCATCATACATAGTGAAGGAACTGATTTTGACACCAAAACATGTCAACAAGACTGATGCTTTTGATGTAATTTTGATAAGGTTGTTGGCGGGATCTTTTCACATCACTGTAAAAGGCAGGTTTTTAGTTTTGGCCAAATTAGTTTTCTTTTGACAAAAAAACCCCAAAACAACTTGTTCCAAATCACTAGAACAATGGGGTTTAGCCTGCCATAGCATCAGGTGGCTTCCTTAATATAGCAGGCTTAATTGTCAATAGGAGATTAACATATTTCACTGGAGAAATTGGAATCAGCTTCCCACATTGTACATATATTTCTGGAAAAACAAGGACGTATAATGATAAAATTTGGGTAGGGAGCCAGTTGGGCCTACTGTTGTCACAACATCCATTAGCTTTAATTGCTGGGGTGATTGATGTACTTGACAACACAGATGGAACATGCAGGGTGCCAGCCAAGATCTCTGTCACCCACAAGGCTATGGCAGAGCCTGTGCTTTGCCTACCTCTCTTCTGCTATGCCGTCTTCCTCCTGCAGCATTAAATGCACTGAAGGAGAGCTTAGTAGCATGACTGAATAAATGGTGTTGATGCAGCATTTCAGTACAAATGCACCGACGCATGTAAGCAGTGAGTTGATACCTGACTTGCTCAGCCTGTGTCACAGCAGCCTGGCTCACGTGGATCAGAACATTTCACTGTATTACTAAGGTTTATGTAAGGGTCATGTGTACAGGAATGGAAGGAAACAGTCCCGTTCCTCAGCCCTTCCTCTGAGCAGACTGGGTAGAATCCAGCTCCAGTTCAGAGACTACAATGCTGGGCCCCAGTGAAGATGCCCATTTGGTCATGGGCATTTTTATCAGTGGAAATAGAACTGGTGGTTTATTCCAGAACAGTTTAGGTGTCGACACAGCAATGATGTTACCTCTTTATTCTTATACACTAACAAATAACCACATTTCCTGGGGGTGTCTCCATTTTGCCTTCACACTGAAGTTCTAATGTGGTAACACACATTAGACAGAGCTGTTTCTACTAAACAGTGTTGCAGCTGTAAATATACACAAATTGCTTGAAGAGAAGCAATACTAACTTTGCTTTCAATAAGTTAGACACAATTTGGGCTGTCTGAATCCACATTCCTGGGAAAGATCACAGCAAGGAAGTGTAAATAAAGACTGGATGCACACCACGAGCTCCAAAGATTTCCTCAGAAAAGTGGAGTGAAACAAGGAGGGCCTTTGCTAAAAGAGTGGATAGAGGACAACAGAAAAGTACTGGTCCTGAGCCTGAACCTGGAGAAGAGCTGCTGTGCTATCTCTTGTGGGGGAAAACAGGCTGGACTCCAAAGTGGGAGAGAGTAGTTCTAGGTAATGTCAGCAACATGATCCTAGATATGAAATTGAGACTTTGTGGGGACCAGAGCAGACATTTTTACCATGAGAGGAACTAAAAATTTAGGAAATAAAACTGATACTGTGAGGAGGAAGATCCCTTGGGATGCAATCATGAGCATGTGTTGAGGCTGTCAGGAGCTGAAGTAGACAAAACACTTCTATGGCTGTGAAAAGGGCAAAGTGAGAATGAAAAGGAAGTAGAGAGGCTGGTAATAGTCATTCTGCTTGTTAATTCTGCATGTTAATTATGCTCTCCTTGGAAGGTATGGGCAGAAAGAAGAAAGCAGAAAGAAGTAGAAGCAACAGGCAGCACATTCTTGGGGGGGTGGGATTTATTTAAATAGAAGAGTGTAGTTTAATATTATTAGAGAAAAGAATATTTACTGTACTGAAGGCAAACTATCCACAGCATTTCCATCATGCATGCTTTTCAGTGACGGGTCAGAAAGAGGAGCAGGGAAAGTAGGGATGGGGTTTGAAAGGTCTGAAAGCAGATGACAACTCATCAAAGCTAATGGACCAGAAAACATGAAAGGTCCAAGTGTCAGTGTGAGGGAAAATGAGCAAACGTTGAAAGAGATCAGATGAAGGTTGAAGAGGGAGAAAGTGGCTATAAAATAAATATCAGAGAGTGCTGCTTGATAAAATCACTCATGGGAAAGACACCAGTGATGAGAAAAATGAACAAAGATTGAAATTTGTAGAGATGTGAAAGCAAAGAAATACGCACCTAAGGGTTGGATGTATCATCATTGTAGGAGTTGAAATGGTTATGGATGAGTGGGGAAGATTGCAGGATAGAGGATTACCAAGACTTTAAAGAAGGTTGATAGGCGTGATAAGATGTAATGGCAAAATGAATAGAAAGAAACATCAGATGCAGTTTGCTCAAAAGCTGGGAGAAAGTTGGAAGAGGAAAAGATGCAGAAAGAAGCCTGATAGATCAAACATAGATGAGTTAAGTTGGGGAATATGAAAGTAAGCAAGAAGGGACAAAACTAATTTAAAATAACTGGGAAGTGGTGGGATAACTATTACAGGCTGTCTTCCCAGAGTATGCAGAAGTGTCCTCATCACAGGAACCCTATCACACAGGTATTCGAGTCAGTTGTTTATTTCTAAATTATGTCAGATATCAGGCCACATGTTGCAGTGTTTTTGTGTTGTTTCCCTTTATGGAATATGACAAAAAGTACCTGTACTGAGATCTCATCTGATTGCAGGAAAAAAAATATCTTGTTACATGTCAATTACTAGATGGCATGTTGAATAGAAAGAAACAAACAAAACAAAAATCTGCTGTTTAATGGATATTCAAGGATGATTTCATCAAAATAATCTTAGAACAAATAATGTTCTGTGGAAATTTGTGTGTGTTAGTCCGGTACCTTAGGATTTAGGAGCTCCAAAGATGAGTGGTTAAACTGTCACTGCCTCTGTGACTATATAAAATGATTCACATCTATCTAAGTTGTGTATTGACTGGAGATTGGACTACAGAAATATAAATGCCTTTAGAAGCCTTCATATGCCAAATGCATCAACTTTATGGCCAGAAAACCAGTGTCTGAGAAATAGCCTCCTAAATCCACTGAGAAAGGACACCTGGGCTAGCAACACTCTTGATTTAAGAAAACATTATATTAGCTAGACTGTTCCAACTGGAAAAGACTTTGAAAGTTCTTAATCATTTGCTTTGTATACTCAGATATAATGCTTTAATTTGTTTCTTTGCATTTTTGTACAATTTATGGTAACACCCTTCCCTGAGCCCTTTAATGTGCTTTGTCTAATCTTGTATCTTTTACACTGTAGCCACCCAGGATTATCCACCAAGTAACACATGTCCAGTACTTTACATATGCACTGTAATGCAAGGCTTGTGGGGAAAAACACCCTCTGGGCTGTAGTTCAGGCAGCTTTAATGCTGCACATGTTCTAGGATCTGCTTTTTAGCAGTTCCTATTAGTTGACATTGCCCAAGCTTTGGTCATGCACAGAAGTTAAGAGTCATGGTACACCTCACCACAGCAGACAGCAAAGATACTTCCAGAAAATGGAAAAATAAGTTCCTAGTCAGCTCTGGACAAAAAAACCCCCTTCCTCAGCCAAGAATAAAAGGTTTGTAATTTAAGTTTTGTACTGGAGAAAGTAGAGCTGGCAGAGATAAAAATCTAATGTATTTAAAAATTAAAACAATTTCCAGTGTCAGAACTCTTTCTCATTTTTCTTTTCCCTTTTCTGTCACTGTAGTCATGCTCAAAGACAGGCCATTAATTCTACTTACAGTGAGTGATGGTCATTTCAGCTGCAAGGGTGAGGTCACTGATTTATGGAGGTTATAGCTGAATTTGGGAACATGAGACGATAGAAGAAAGAATTACTTTTTTTTTGTGTCATTTGAACATACTGGTTTCCCTTTAAACAAGGATTTTTGAAATTCTGTTCCAGGAGCCTTTACAGGTACCATTAGTTCCAGCTGAGGAGCAGGACTGATGCTGAATAGGAGTCAGAAAAAAGGGTGGAGGTGGAAACAAATGGCATAAACCAGACCAATGTACAATCTGAACAGAGGCTAACAGTATTCCAAGGTAACAGAATAATCTGGTTACAGTTCATGAATACAGAAACTTATGAAAAATATTTTTATAGAAAAACTAACAAAAATATGCCCCCTTGTTTATCTATATGTAAATCCTTGAGATGGAAATAGAAGATGCAAAAGTAATAATAGTCATTTTAAGTATGATTGAGTTTTAATTAGGAAGGCTGGTATTTTGTGTTGCTCTGAAGCGCTGGAGCAAACCACAGGCAGACTCTTTGTGATGTGGCATAACATTAATGACAAAAGACACAGCAACCCACTATATATAAATATAATACACTATAAGTGTAAGATTAATATAGCCCTTGGAATCTTAGATATTTAAAGTGCTTAATTTTCTTTCTTTAAAAATAACATAAACAATGGAATTAGTGTTTCTCATAGCCATCCACTTGTCCACCCACAGTCCATCCATAGTACCTCAAATCACCACTGTACCTTGGCACCTATATAAGAAGACTGCAGGAGATCTCAGCATTACCTCAGGCACATCACAAACCTTTAATAACTAGGAAACATTATTAAAAATAATGATTTGATTCCTGGTTTTGGAGATCTTGACCACATTATTGTTCTGGTATAAAAAAGGGGAATTCATTTATTTATCTCATCCTTATTACATATGAGGGGGGAAGATGTAAAAGTGAAACTTGTAAATGGGTTTTCTGATCTTAACTGACGGAACTATTTTGATGTAAGGAAAGAAACCTGCAGCAAGGCTTGCCAGTGCGATTGCCAAACTGAAGCCTGGACTCAATGTCGGATTTATATGCCATGAAGAACTATTTATGAGGAACTATCATTTTAGCAGATGCAAATTGTGGTACAGATGAAGCACATCATCTCACCAGCTGCCTAAATCTGCTCTGGGAAGAAATAAGGCTAAGCTGTTAAACCCTTCCTTTGATCAAGTATATGGATTTAGAATCTCATTAAATGTTTTTTATATTTGCTTGAGCATAGAAACACCATTACTTGCCATTTGTGATGAGACAGCCTTAAAAGATTTCAGGGGCATACATGTTAAGGGATTCCAGGCAGCCTTAAAAAAATGTCAGTGTGATTTAGTCACTCTTTCTGTATGTGTAATGGTCACTATTGCTGTGATCACTTGCCATTCTTGCCTGGTGTGCACAGTCCTTAACACAGTGGTGCAGAGTAGTCAGTTCTCTCAGGATTGAAGTTGGGACTCCAACTTTAGCAAGTAAGGATGTCTCTT
Source organism: Pseudopodoces humilis (assembly GCF_049639895.1). Lineage (NCBI taxonomy): Eukaryota > Metazoa > Chordata > Aves > Passeriformes > Paridae > Pseudopodoces > Pseudopodoces humilis. The sequence continues at coordinate 49,075,031 of NC_142200.1, forward strand.
GTGCTGGTGTCTGTGTTGGCAATGGTGCCCACAAGTAATACACTATCTGATGGTTTGTTTTCCAGGCTGGTTTATGTTGAGAAGCCAGACAAAGACCAACAATAAATGAGAAGAGACAGACACAAAAGATGGTTGGTAGAAACAGGCAGGTGCTCTTTATTTCATGTGGCACAGCATTAGGCAGACAACCCAAGAAACAGTTTCTAACAAAAACCAAAGCTATCACTTCCAGGAACCATCCCCCAAACAAGGGTCTACTACCAACAGTGGCACTGAGATGTCCTTGCCTGTCCACTCTCATCTCCTCATAGTTTTTATGCGCTTAGGCTGTATCTTAGTGGTGAGTGTCCTTTCCAAGGAGACTAACTTCTTACAATGCAGTATCTTTAGACAGAGTACATACTGTGCAGGATCACCAGAGTACAATCTCCTCAAGCCATGCTAAAATATAATGCTAACTCTGGAGAGAAGGCTGTGCGATCGCCTTGTGTCTCTCTGAGGTAATACAATGCTGTTTCTTAGCTGACAACATGAGGGGCACCTGAGGGAGGATCAATATGGCTTCAGAGTCTATTTTTAAACTCCTGATGCAGTAGCGAGGACCTGGTGTGCCACTGGCCGAGACAGGGCGAGGACCTCGTCCAGCCCCGACTGCTGCTGGGCACCAGCAGCACCAGAGAGCTGAGCCTACTGTCACTCAGGGGGTGAGAACAGAGATGGTCTTGGACAAGGAGGAGGAGGAGGAGGAGGAGGAGGAGGAGGAGGAGGAGGAGGAGGAGGAGGAGGAGAGGGCCATCAGAGATCACAACAGACCATCAGCTTCTCGTCGGTCATTAGGCAAAAGGTAACAATGACAGTGGCGCGGGGAGGGGTTACATTGTTAGCACTCTGGATTTAAAGGCATGAAGCATGGCTGGTGGAAGGAAGATGTTTTGGAGACTAGGGGCAAAGCTTTAAAAGCCTTGGGATATTACTTTTAATTATTATCTACAGGTTATTCTCTCTATATATACTATTTTTTCTTTCTAAATTATGAAAATAAACATTTATTAACAAGTCACTGGGTCAAATCCTGCTCTCCACTGAAGGCAAATCCATTGACTTCAATGGGAGGGAGCCCCGTGTAAACAACGAAGGGCAAATTTGGCCCTTTATGTCCTGAAAAGTCTGCTTGTACCCACTGTCTTTCAATCTTGCAAGAAAATACAGATTGAAGGGTGAACTAATCATTACAAATTTCTCATGAACTACCAGGGGAGTGTCAGTGAGATGTGGCAAAGGAGAAAAAGGAAAAAAAAAAAAAAAAAAAAGTAATACTGCTTTAAAGATAATTTTATCCATGTTTCAGAGCCAAAGTACAAAAAGAGAGTGGATCTGGATCAAGAGCTACTGGCCTTTACTTTCTAAGCAACAACAAAATTCTTCATTTAGCTTCGGTGAAATGTTACACAACCAGAGAAAACAGAAGGAACCCAACAGTCCTTTTCCTTTGCAAACATCATATGCCCAAAGGTGAACACTGTAATCCCTTTGGATTCTCTGCTAACTCCCACTGTCTGCACAGTGCAGTGTCAGCCACTAAAGACAAAACACATCTACTGTGCACGAGTAAAACCTGTGGTGTCTTACAAACAACATTTTGATGTTTTGAATACTAAAAACTACTAGGTGCTTTTAGACACAGAACAATACGATTTCATATGCGTTTACCACTTTTATTTCACTATGCAGAAACATACATTCACCATGTGTTGTGATGCAGCTGACAGTGTAATGGACGCTATCCCTTCCGTGGGTATTAGAGCTGGACACTAGCGAGTTTTCAGTGGACGTTCTGTACAGGTTAAGGCTTGACTCAGAACTAGATAGTAAATGCTGACCAGATTCTCAAACAGATTTTTTTTTTTTTTTTCCTCTGAGAACAAAAGGGAAATCAATAGAAAACCATCACGGTTATTTCAGATTAATAATTTTCTAAAGCTGCAAACTAAGTAAAATACAGATTTTTTTTTTTTTTTTCTCCAAAATAACTACATATAATTTACAAGGTTAGGACCTGTGAAGGGTGACTGGAAGCTGACTCTGAACAATGCTGACAAAAATTATTAAAGTTAATATACTAAAATCATTACTACCTCATAAGGTATTCAGTCAGGTATACAAAGCACACTTTGTAAGCATTTATATGTTTGGATAAGAGTGAAGATTCGTCATTGTTTATCGGGCAGTAATAAAACCAGATGAAACAAATATAAGATTCAAGTTGTTTACTGAATAAACTGTGTTATTGGCACATCTAATGTGTGGTAAAACATTATACACAGTACCTATACAGCTTCTAGCATTTTGGGGGTAATCTTCATTTACAGTATCTGTAAACAAAAGGCTTGCCACCTAACAAATTTTAATTTGTTTAGACTTTCAGAAACTGTGAAAGGCATGAACTGTTTATGTGTTACATGAGATCACTGTTTATATTGTTTATGAACGTGCAGGTAAAGCTGAAAACTTAGACATTTTAAGAAAATTAAAAATGCTGCTTTTCTGTAATTTTATTGTTGCTTCATGCAATATTGTTTAACTGCTGCTGATTCAGATTGCTTTCTATGGGAAGGTATCTCTGCCAGTTTCTTTATTAACGGTCAAGATCAATTCTTCTGTACTGAAATTTTCCATAGACAGATACAAGTCAGTCAGGTTGGAACTGAGACTCCATATAGGCTCTCGTATTCCTACTGGTATGCATGTCTGGATTCATATGCATTTCTAGGTTATTCCTGCAGAAAAGAAAACTGAGTTAATTACTCAAAGCAACTACTCTCTTGCAAAAGAGATTTTGTCAATTTGTTCGTATAAGAAAAGCTGTTTGAAAATGGCATCATCCCCATATAAGCAACTTGGACCAAATCCAAAGTCCACTGATGCCAACAGAAAGAATCAGTGACATCAATAGACTTTAAAGCAAGCCACATTGAGCTGTCTCTGAAACAATTAGCAGAATACCACAAGAATCACAGCTACTCACTCCTTAGTGACTGGTTCCATCTTCCAAATAAATAACTGACACTGAAATTCAGTTTTCTTTAGGGTCTGCATATCCAAAAGCAGGAGAGCCAAAGAGCTTCAAAAGGTGCTGTGCATTATACTCTGTTACTTACACCAAGTGCTAGGGAATACACATTGTTTTAAGAATAAAATGCTGCTATCGATTCAACAAATCTGACAAGCAGCTTTTTCTTCCCCTTCTGCATACAGCATTCAAAGCAATTTGTGCAATGGTGCTGGCATTAGGAGTTTTTGCATAGCAGGTTAGTATGCATGACATGTTTCTGCACACAGAATAAATATAGGAACATTGAGGCGTCTGTTTAGCCAGCCACTATTGGAGAGCATGCCTTTACTGAAGGAAAGCTAGACGCAAGGAAAGCTGCATTATCATCTCATCCTGATAAACAATGCTGCTTTAAAACATTAAATGTTCTTTCAAGTACAAGAAAGCCAAGACACCCAAATACCAACAAACTAATTCACTGTGTTTAAAAGCGAGTTGGACCATATCTTTGCAAGTTGGGAATCAAAGCATAACTTTTAACATATCTGCACAAAACATTTAAAAAGCAGCTGTAGGTTTTTCCCTTGGCATTTTAAAACCAAAATGCACACCTTTAAGAACAAATTTGTTTTGTCCTTAAATGACACAAAAGCAGACAACAGATTTTTTTATGACTTCAGAAATAGAAAATTAGACTATAACAAGGCATGGACAATGAGGACTTTTCAGAAAGCCAACGAAAGCAAATGAGTAGTTTCTCCAGCTGGCACTGTTTAATGAAGACAGATGTCTAGAGCTAATGTGGTTTATTTTCAAATATCAGAACTGATAACCAGCAACTTGAAAATGCCAGCGAGAGAAAGTGAAGAGTTAAAGGTGAAATATGGTAGGAAAACAACATCTGCAACATGCCAGCTCAGTAAATGCCTAGGAAAATCATCTGGTCCTCTTACCTGTGGTCAATCCTCCCCATCTTCTGGTGTGATTTCTGTCTCTTTATGTACCACTACTTTGGTCACTGACATGTCAGGGTGCTGCTCTTTGGCTTCTTTAATTGCCTGAGCCAGCGCCTATCCCAAGGAAACCACAGAAGGGCAAAAACAAAAAGGAGGTGGAACATGCATGATCAGTAGCAAGGTGGAGAGATTCATGACATATTACACAATTTACAAATGAGGAAAATGATTAAAATATGAAATATACCATCACTGATTTAACTACTATTCCCGCTTAATTTAAGGCATGCTAGTATGAATAGTATCTGTTGAAGGAATGTTTAGAAATGTTGTTTTTGGCAGTCTTCAGGGTAGCCTTTTTAGCAGTTTGTAGATTTTACCTGATCATGATCAATATCTGCATCTCCTGTGATGACTATTCGTTTTTCAATTCTTGTCTCTGAGATGCCTCCTTTCACAGTCTAGATGGGGGGAACAAAAATGCATATCAGTAACTTACTTCGGAGTGCTGCTACTCGTCCCCAGAATGATCAATGCAGGGATTCTCTCATGACTGGACTGAAATGGCTCAAAGAAATCTGCGCAGAGGTGACAACCCTGGACTGCAAGTGAGAGCTCTGGAGTTGGCCTGAATGCTCTGAATGGACTAATGGCCTCCAGATGTCCTTCCAACACAGGAAATTTTGTAATTCTAGTTAATGTGCACATGCATCAAAAGAGAGGTCTGTATGTCAAAAATGACAAACTCTTCCCATGAAAAACAGAATCTGGGAATACAGACAGCCCATATTCAGAACCTATTTAAGTCCAACTGCTTGCTTCAGAATGGCATAGGGGTATGGCCTTTGTATGGCTCTTCTACTAATGGGGGAACTTCACTGCAGAAAGATGAAATCCTGTTCTCAGTGAATATTGGTAGGAGAGCTGTCATAGCACTAAGAGGGTTTCTTCTTAGGGAGGAACTGTTACTTAAATGCTGCCTTAGAACCTGGAAGACACTGCATGGTTTGTCTGTGCAGATGAGCTTTTGGTCTGGCTGTGGGCAAGTTCCTCAGGGAATCACCCAGAAACACAGTGTTGGAGCTGACTGAATGTCCTGTTATGGCTACAGGATATAGATTCACTATGTGCTTTCAACACCATGCAGTGCTAATATCTCAGGGCTGAAAGGCACAGTAATGGCAATGGAGCCTCATGTTCAGACAAGTTTTTCCTTCTAGGATACCATATGATGCCAATACTCTTCCCTGTTCCAGGTATTATTTGCAGCTAAATCAAGTATCTCTGTACAGCAAGGTTTTGTGCTTTCATAGACATACCCAAAATGTTTAAGATTCGTGTGAAGTCATTGGATGATGCATTAATCAACTCAGCATAGCCAAAGACAGGTGAATAAAGACAAGGATAGTAAATGGACAACGTTTTGTCAAGAGAGTATCAGAATGTGTTTTCTTTTTGAAATAAATCATAGAACTAAAGCTAAGATAGCATACACCCTGGTGAAAAAGGAGCTCCCTGTTTTCTGAGGACTCACTTTGGTGATATGTGTAGTAGTTGTAGTGCTGGTGGTTTCAGATGTGATCGTTTGTGCACTCATCAATACACCTGGTTCAGAGTCAGCACCGCAATCCACCTAGAAACCAGAAGAGGAAACCAGTCACTGAAAAAATGCTCTTGAGCACAGGGAGACAAGAACTGGTCTGTTAAACTTCCCTGTTTCTACAGTTCTTCATAAAGTGAGTATCTTATGGTAGGGGACAACTGCTATTAGGGCGACCACATGTCAGTATTTCTCTGTGCATCTGGAGGCTGTCCTTCCCCTCTGGAAGCACAGATGAGAGGATGGTGCTTTTAAATCTGCACTTTCATCAATGTTCTCAAAAGGCCCTACATCATGATGTGAGAGTGACCCTCTGGTAAGTTATTCTAATGTACTTCCTCCTCATGCTAACATTTAATACTTGAACAACTTAGAAAAGTTTAAACTAATAAATCCACTTAAAGACGAGTGAAGAAATGGGTTCCTTAAAGCCACGTTAAATTAGATGCTGTCTTTTTCAGAATTTCTTACCTGAGAAGACTCATATGTAATGGTTTTTGTTTCTGTATGGACTACTGGCACTTCCTTTGTTGAAATTTCAAGGGTTTCCCCACCAGCGGGAATGCTGCTGAAACTTATAGTCTCAGTCTTCACAACTGGCGACTGCATGAACAAAAAAGAGGAAATTGGAACATTTAGCTAAGCTTATGGATTTCTCTACACAATTTTTTTTTTTCACTTGGGGCAAGGAAAGAATAACTAAAACATTCTCTTCATTTAACAAAAAAAAAAAAAAAGAGAAAATTATTTTCATTACAACAGTACATTCATGTGTATAATGGTGGTGACATTTAGAACTTCCCTGGATTTTACAAAAACAAAGTCCAAAATGTTCTAAATAATACAGTAATACAATGATACAGGAGGCAAGGGTCACGACTTGAAAAACAAAAAGGTTCCCTGTGAACATCAGGAAACACTTTTTCACTGTGGGAATGACTGAACACTGGCACAGGTTGCCCAAGGATGCTGTGGAGTGTCCTTCCTTGAAGAAACTCAGAAGAAGCTCTCTGGACATGGTCCTGGGCAGCAACTCACTCTGGATGTACTTGCCTGATCAGATTGGAGCAGATGACCTCCAGAGGGCCCTCCCAGCCTCAACTGTTCTGAGAATCTGTGATTCTACATTTTCTTAAAATGACAAGAGAATGAATTCTGTGCAGGCTTAGTAGTTTCATCTCTTGGGAAAAAACCCCGTACAAAACAGCTCTTGAATTCTACTAATGGGGCTAAGATAAGGAACCTAGTCTAAGACACAGTACACTTATTTATAATTGACCCAAGCATGGAAAAAACCAATCCATTTCCTATTTTTGAGGACATGTGAACTTTGCCAACCTTGATGGACTTTCCCAAACAGAATGCCAGCTGATCTTGTTATCTGCTGTGTAAAATGCCATGAAATTTGGTATTTCTCTGTAGCATGGAAAGCAGTTTCAAGTAAAACATGCATGGCATTTTGCTAATGATGGAAACCAGCAGCAAGCCTTGCAGGTGACATGCAAGGAGGAAATAAGAGGAGAAAAAAACCTGCTTGCTGTAAAAGTGCAATCATACAAGCTGGGCACACTTTACTTTTAATGACAGGAGTTAACTTAGCCCACTATTGCCTACATTCACAGTTCAGCACAGACATGACCAATTTAACAAGAAGTTACCTCAAAATGAGGTTTTCTTTCCAAAGACTCTGAAAGCTGGACTGTTGTTCTGTGCTCCTCCGCCTGCTCACACGAAGCAGTGGCAGCGGCTCCTTCCTGTTTGGTCAGGGCTTTCCCAGCCTCCTCCCTTTTTTCCTCCTTCGCCCCCGCAGTCCCAGCAGAGCCCTCCTTCCCTTTCACGCCAGCAGCCACCGCCGATGCTGCCTCAGCCTGGGCATCCAGCGTAAGTCCGGCCATTTTAGCAGGATCCCCGCCTGCATGCACCTCCATCCCATGTCTCTCCTTGACAACTACAGTCTCCTGTACAACCTTCTGCACTGTATCCTGATCCGGCTGAACTGCTTGCTTCGTGTCACTGGAAGTTATCTCCTGAGACGTTGTCGTGTCTATTCTCTGCAGGGAAGGAGGAAAAAACCCTCAGCATCAGAAGCACACAATACTATTTGATTTGCAGTAGCTCCCAAGCTTAATGTACTGTGAGAACATAAATTCTGAAAAATGGGCATTATATTTTGCCAAGTTATTTCTCTCACACTGCATAGATTTTTGTTCTCAGGATGTTATTAGTATAGCAGAAATGGAAAACAAAGCAAGAATCAAAATTTTTAAAAGAGAAGAGAAATTTTGATGTTGGTGTTCTCCCCCTTGGTATTTTCGTGTGAGTTTTACAAAGGCAAAATATAGCACCCCACAAAATGACCAAAATAAAATGAAATGAAAGAAAACCTGGTTACTTTTTTTTTTTTTTCCCTTTTTGGTGAAGTTTCTGTTGGTGGTCCATTGTAATAAAGGAAAACACACATGAATACATGCACTAGTCATACAGTTCCGTATTGTGCAAAAAAACCCCACAAAACAAGAGAAAAGCAAAAGCAATTGCTGTGTGGTTATGACACTGATGGAGGGAATCAAGCAGCCACCTGAGCCCAGCTATGGGAAGAAGAAGTAACCCCTCCTATGAACTCAGTCGGTTTTCTGGCGGACTCTATTAAAGTGAAGATATCTGAACCATCCAAGGTTTTTTCACTGGTGGACTGTTTAGTCTAAATAGACAAAGAAATGTAGAGTCATACACAGAAAAAAGGCAGACGCATATGCACAGACATATTAATTGCCAAAACCAGAGGCGGAGACGGAGGAAAAGGAGAAAAGGTTGCAGAGGCAAGGAGAGGTTGGAAACAGGAAAAGAATGGGAAAATAAATCAGAGCGAATTCATAATGGCTGTAGTAAGCAATAGTTACAAAGCGTAGTTGTTAGCATTGGCGTTTTGCTGGTTCAAGCAAACCTTTTTTTTTTTTTTTTCCCTTTTATTAACAAGCCACAGCAGCAATACTTAATTTCAGTACATAAACCAGGAGGGTTGAAAGCCTTATATAATGTCTGCTTCAGACTGTGAGTTGGAGTCAAAGTATGAGAGAAAAAAAATAAGCTGGGTTGGCTGCTGTCAACATAAAGCCAGGCAGCAAGAGAACCGAAAGCTAGGGTGGTGTGAAGGGATTGCCTAAAAGAAGTCATGCTTTTATCTTTAAATCGTGGCATGAAGTGAAAGCCACTTGTTACCACTACTTTTGATGCAGACGACTCAGTAACATAGTGAGCAGTAGCAATGGTAAATGGCTGTTCTCTGGAATATCTCCACTCAGACAGGCTCTTATCTGTCCGGGCAAACGCCCCTGCTTTTACAGCTTCTCCGCCAAGATGCTTTTCTGCTTTGCCAAGCTGTAAGCTTTCCAGTGTACCAAGTAACTGCAAATCCTGGTCCATCCTCAGTGTTTTTTTCAAACTCTCCTCTTCAGGACTTTGCAACTGAGATTCTGCTTCCTTTATGGGTGTCAGAGAGTCAGACAGCTTCCTTCTCGTGCTCTGCACATCGGATCCCCGCCTGGCATTCTCATCAGCGACAGGCTTGAGGATTTCATACTTGGCCACTATTGGAACGATTTTCACAGATTCTTGCACTTTACTTTCCATTTTTTGCAAAGTTTCTACTGAAGGCTGTACTGCTTTCTCGCTCTCTTTAGCTTTACTTGTCATGGTTACAATTTTCCCAGATATGGTATCATAGGACTTTCCTAGGGTGAACATTTTCTGCTTATTCTCCTCATTGGATCGTATTTCACTTTCCAAGTCCTCAAAGCTCTGCATTAGAACGGTACTGGATTTTAATATCTCAGGTGGAAAGGCAGTTTTACTGCTCACAGTCACCACTTTGTATGCCAGATTTTTTTCCGATTCACCATCAACTACCTCAGAGGGTATTTTGTCTATAATAACCCAATCCTCAGTGCCCTATATTTGAGAATAAAAGCTAAATTAGAATATCTGAAGGTTTATCTGTACTTCAGGAGCACTAAATTATGAAGACTTTTAAGAAATCACGTTGCTTCTTCTGAAAGCATATAGTAACTTTTAGCATTGTACCTCTTAGAGCAGTTATGAAGCTAATAAACAGAATCACCTTAGGCAAAATACAATTTCTTTGCATATTCTCTCTCTTCAGAGGTCCATATGACATGGACCCAAAAATATTACTTTTGCCACACTATTTCTGTATTTGTTTGAAGCAAAACAGCATGTCAGCACATAATTATAATGGTGATTGGGATCAAGCTGGGGTTAAAAATCACACATTGCAGTGGTTCACAAAGCTACAGTCAAAAACAAATTACAAAAATAGGGCAAATAAGCCCATTCAACTGTACCCCAGTTGTTACAAACATGCTGTTAATGACATTTTAGAATAGTACGCTTTTGTATGTAGCCTGTACTGAATTTCCTTGTTTTCCTTAGAAGAACATCAACACCCTTCAGGACTGTTTAAATGGAGAAGCACAACACAGCAAACTGTATAAACTAAGCATACTACTACAAATTCTGAATGAAACTTAATTGCAGCATCTTTTTTCCTCCTCATGCAAATGTGCTATGCGCTTTGCTTTGACTATGCAATCAGTATCCAGTTATTTGACTTTAAGACCACAACTTCTGTATTTAACTAAGCAAATTATGTAGTTTAAAATCGAATGAATTAAAAGTAACCTCTAGGGATGATGGGATACTTTTCTGGATAATGATTTGATGAGAAGTAACCAAAGTGCCAGCAGATTCTCCTTCCTTCAGCTTCTTCTCTATCACACTTGGCTAATAGAAAAACCAATAAAAATATAAAGTTCACCATCACTCAGCACAATCTAAATTCACTTGACAATATAAAGGAAACTCATTCTCGTGACAGAAGTGCCCCATTCACCGTAATGTTCTCAGTGAGGTTTATGCTGGAAATGCATGCAAACTGCAAACAACATCCAAACAGCACCGTGCAAGTAGATTTCTAACTAGCAGAGAAATCAGTCTCCATTAGGAAGCCACAAGCTCTGGAGAAGACCCATTCCTCAGAATTTGGTCTCCAGATTATATCCCTATCTGAAAATTATGAAATAATAATAATAAAAAAAATATTAAAAGGGAGGGCTTGGAAAGGAAAAAGGATAATAAAATAATAAATCATTGCCATCCTTTCTGACTGCATTTCAATGAAGTATTGTTTGTTTTTACCTGCATTTCAAGGAATGTAGTACCTCCCTTCTGCAAAAATATGAGTTTTTCTGATTTTTCTGTTTCTTCTTTGGTCTAATGTCAGGGGAATAAATGATTTTAGTAAATGGAAGGTATAAAGTCCACTATATTTTATAGTAGCTCATATTTCTCCACTCTACAAATTATTAATCACATGGAAAATTAGGAAACAGAACTAAAGGGAATCATTTTACAGCACAGAGGTTTCCAGTAAGAAGTGAAATCAGTGTCTCTCTATGGTAAATGCAAAGGAAACATGAATATACAAATGGTATGCACAAGTGTAGACCAAAACCCACTAAACTGAGCAACACCAGGTGTGGATGCACTGCATTTGTTTCATTTCATATTATTCTTTAATTTAACTTTTAAACTGATTAAACAGTTTAAAATTTAACTGAGACTGATGCCAGCTTACACAGCTTCCACCAACAGCCCAGAACAGGCCCCTCCACCTTCACTCTGGGCAAGGCTCTCTCCGGAGTTTGCAGCCCTCTCTGCTGAAACAGGCAGAAGGTATGCCCAGCAAAGATTTCAGATCTCCTTTTTTCCATGCTGGTATTAAAAGTCTAAGAAGCGCCTTTCCTACAGAGGGAGCTAACTGTTTTTCTATTATCCTGTAGTGTGACACCGAAATCTCCTCACTTTTATCCCATCAGCGCTTTCCCAGTGCTATGAGAATATCTCTATCTTGGACAACTGGGGAAATTTTAAATGTTGGTAAGACTCAATTTCCCAGGGCTTCTGAGTCCACCTTCTGGGCTGGCCACTGTTGTCATTTGGCCAGAGAAAGCAAGCCCCCGCAGAGCAAAATGGGTCTCTTGACAAACCCTTTCATGTGACTTCAGTAACTACTATATTTAATAGATATGCAAATGGAAGTCCTATGACTGGCATGATAAAAGGGTACATATACTCAAGAGGAAAGATAGAAATTTAAAGAGAAATATGAAAACAGAAAGGGATAAATGGCTCAACTCCCTGACTGCAATGAAATGCAAATCTTCTTTATTCCTAAAATGTTGGTTTCACCCAATCCAGGTCAGGTTAAACACTGTCAAAGACTTTGTCAATATGATGGCTTTCATATTCTACAGCTATATGACCACCATCATGGAAGTTCTTTAAACCATATTTTCCATCGTTAAGGAAAACCAAAGTATCTCCCCATCCATTCTAAGGAACCTAGTGGTGACTAGAGAGGCTTAAAGTCACACTGACCAAACACTCAGGTGCCACATGCTCAAAGATAACATTTTGAAAAGACATATTTCCTCTTCTGTTCTTGTTTTATTATAAGGAGGAGCTACAGGTAACAGCACTGAACACTGAACACATTTTAAAGTGGATATGCAAAATGAAATGTGTAACTTTGACTATCAGAAGGCAGTATACTATCTTGACTGCCTCTGCATTTCTTAGCAGACATCAAGGTGCTGATTTTGACCTATGGATGGCTTCAGCTTTTTTCCTGAAAAAAATCCCCTCTCATCAGGACATGTGAACTGAAACCATCTCACTTATTGGGACCAAAGGAATGGCCAGATGTTACCTACAGCAGAAGTCACCTCAGAGTTAGGCTCTAATAGCGCCAGTCTGCTCATAATTTTCCACAGAAATACCTTTGGATGAGATTCTGTGAAACACATGTAGACTACTTGGATGCGTGTAAGGTATACATGCATCTAAGTAACTGGATATTGCTTTTGAGCAAGTCATCTACTACTAACAAGAGAAGAGATACCAGATAATTCTTACCCTTTCCTTTCCAAATGAATGGATAAATTCAGATCTGTTTCCTCAGGGTGAAGCCTACACAGCTGTGTAATACTTTGCTACTTCTTGTGCGTTTTAATTAAAACTTTTTATTAAATTCCTAAAGTAATAAGGATATTAAACCAACAGGGTGGTCCTAAATTTGTTTCCCCTGCAATCCTCTGGTTCAGGCTCAGCTAGCCACCCTTTCCAACAGTTCCTTACAACTGTATTATACTAAATGCATCCTGTTCATCGTACTTACAATTTTACTTTTTAGAAGGATAAACCTTTATTTTTAATTACAATCAAACCAACCTGTTTGTAGGGTCTGTTATGATTCCTGAACAAGGCAGCAGGAGAACCACTAAAACGCCTCTGTGCTCCCCTCAAAATGGAAGCTTTGAGCACTGAGCCACTTTTTAAGGTATTTTAATCCAGTTTGAAGGCCACACTAATACATGTCTGGTGCCTGCATCAGCCACTGGGTATAATGTGGTAGAGGAGGAGGTGAGAGCCCTTTCCTTGGCAATATCCCTTTCCCTGTGAGGAGAAGCTGACACTTGCTACCTGCATGCCTCCAGGGATGCCCTTCCCCAGAGCTGTGGGTCTGCAACACCAACCAGGTGAGAAAGCAGAGCACTCTTTCAATTTACACTTTCCAGACAACATCACATCAGTGCTGTGGGCACAGAAACAAATCTCGTGACCATTTATTGGTCTCTAATGCTAAAACCAAGAGGTACCCATAAAGATAATTCCTGTGAGACGGAAACCAGATAGCCATTCAAAATAGAATAAAAAATTAACTTTCCGGCCACACATGCTTATTTCTTTTTGCTCCACTGAACTTAAGCCAAGACACTGGACTATGTATGTTATTGCAACACAAATGTTGCCTTGCTACCCCTCCATGTCCTTATCTACCTGAAGATCAAGTAAACAGCAGCTTTTAAATGGGCAAGTTTCCTCCAAGCACTTCGAGACTGCACAGTGAACAAGTTTTCACACATACACACTGCATGAAAGTGCAGATACTTAGCCATCTGCACTGGGTCTTCAATGACAGTATCCAGCAGACTGTAGCAACCACCAGGTCCCTTATGGAACTGGCCAAAAAGGTCTAATTATCATCATTATTTCTTCTCTGTCTTCAGAGACTGAGAGTTCTGCCCCTTCTCTGTATGTTCTTTTCACACTTGGCACCATAGCCCCCACCCGTCTCACTACACTGCTGCTCCCAACCAGTCAGCATTGTTTAAATTTTCTCTCCATCACTTTCATGGTTTCTTTCATGCATGGCTGGACTTCCTCAAGCTCACCCAACCTGTAACAACGCCTGTATTTTGCACCCTCAAAGAGACCCAGTTCTGCCACATGGCTTCCAGTGAATTTAATTCTCTATATACACATATATTTATATATGTATATATTTAGGGTATCTGCTCTTCCTCCCGTCTTTGCTGCTAGAGCCTGCGTCCTGAGAAAAAGGGAGTGCCTGCAAGCAGGGATTGGCCTCTAACTACGGCCTCTAACCTAGTGAGAGCTGCTATAAGTAAAAATGCATAGACAAATACATAATGAAGCCTTTCAGCTCACGCTGACCTCTTCAGGCACTAGTGGTTCAATCATAGGAGCATCCTCCTGCCTTGCTGCAAGCCGAACGGGAGATGTGGAAAGCCTCTTCTCCCACTCATTAGACACAGTCGTTTCTGTGGAGGTTTCCAAGAAGGTGCGTTTCAACTCGCTTATATTGGTCTGATGTTTCATCAGATCTTCCTGGGTTTTGTCTAGATCCTAGACAGTTTTAAAAGAATAGAGCAGTTTGTGATACATCCTAAGCCAACCAAACTTTAGAGCCAAAACACACAACTTGGTTAGTATAGAGGGAAGTAACAGCTCAGGGAGCCAGGGAGCACAGCACTAACACAACACTCTGTGAAAATGTGGCATTTTGAAAGAGAACAGCATAGCATATCTCGTACAAGTGAGTCTAAATACACTCTTAAAGAGCCTATCCATATTGCTGTAATTTGCACCTGATAAAGAGGCTCCAAACAAACATACATATGCGCGTGGAGGCACACACATATACGCACACGCATATATCGATATTGATAGTACAAGTTAGAGGAGTCATCATAATCTGAGAGAAAAAATAATCTATTAGCAGGTGGGAGTACACAGTTCATGCATCATAGTGCAGATCCACAGTTTACCACTAAAACTAACACACATGTACGTACATGCACTGGTATATACCAATACCAACCTCTAACATAAGATTACTATGTTTGACATACACATTTTCACCCTGTATTCGCTTAATCAGACTATTCTGAAAGAAGTGAAAAAGAAAGGGAAAGGTAAGGGACACAGTATTGAAAGGATACAAAATGCTGTTTCTACACATTTCTTCACAGAGAACTGACAGTAACATGCTGAAAGAGGCGAACACCTCCAACATTGATACCTGAGAAACTTCTAGACCTTTTGTTTCTGTACCTGTGCCTTTAGATCTCCGTCCTCCTCTTGATCCGACTGCCAGCATGAGAAAGATTGGAAAACAACACCTTACCCACTTGTATGAACGAAGGCTTTATGAACATTGGTGAGAGGTACACACTAGGTTAAAATCCCATTTTCTCTTCATTAAGGGTTTAAGGAGAAGGAGTAGACACACTGGGTTTGCACGATTTTCCTAATTCAGAGCAAACATCCTCTTGTCAAATTTTTAATTTTAATTATCAAAGGGGTATGAAACATCTTCCTTTTATAAATATTGCTACCCTCCACATTCATAGATCTCTATTTATGGAGCAGCAGTTGCACCTTCTCACCAAGGTCACGACTAGTCTAGGACTGAAGAGCAACAGCAAATGCTTTGGAATTCCATAACCCCAGAATCTGGGCCACAAGCAAAGCTCTGCATAAACTCACCATAGGCAAACAATCTGCAATGCTTTCTACAGAAGGAAGCACATTTTATTTGCTTAAAATGCTATTTTTCCTTAACCATAGTCCTTTTCTGTATTTCTGTAATTTTATTTCATATTTAGCCTGTATATATTCTTTCAGGACCTATCATCTGGAATGGCACACACATCCCGTCCACTTCAGTGCACATTTTCAAAAGCAGTGCCCTAAGGACTGCCTCAGCAGCCCTGTTTCCAAGGGTGCAAATTTCAGGTGGCAGATATAACACACATTTTGAAAATCAGGTATCTGTAAGAAAAACTGAGATGTGCTGTATCTTCTCCTCTAAATAAAGACGGCAACTAGGGATATTAACATGAATTTTTGAGGAATAAACTGAACATTTTAAATGTCACAATTTTATGATTATGTTTTACTTTCTGCAGGGCTCAGAAGCTATGGAGTGGAAGAAGCACTTCAAAGCATTTTGCACTCCTGACTCATCTCAACAGACTTTATGTTGTTGCACTGTTTGAATTCTTTTAATGCCCATGCTGCTATTTTATTGTTAATTTTTCATACAGTCCTAATTAGACAAATAACTCATGGGAAAATCTGTTGATTATTTTACAACTCAGTTCGAATTTATTCTATTTACAGCCAAGTCTGAATCGTCCTGACGTGTGACACAGAAAATTTTTCCTTGACGATAATTTTAACGGTCTCAAATATTAATGAAATCCTTCTGAGAACCTAGAGCGGTGTTTGTGGTAAGACTCTGTCTTCCAGCAGACGTCAGACAAAATTCAGCTCATTTTTGCAGCTGCAACCATATTAATTATGAAAGCATTATATGCACTTCAGTGAAGTCACATAGGGTTGAATTTGCCTGCACAATCTATGTACCATATTGTGGATATGAGGCTTCTCAGTGCAAGGAAAATACAAACATTTTACATTTTTCCTCTGAAAGGAATACCTGGACTAGTAGTGGCAGTATGTGAAGATGCTATGTGAAAGTACGTTAAGAAGAAAAACCTTAGATACTAAATATGTGAGAATACCTCTATTCAGTACATTTGAAAACTGCTTTTTATTGTCTTTTCCCCATTCTCCCCATCAGGCTTCAAAGTGTAAGAGCAAAGAAGGGAACAAAAACCCCCAGGGCATGATCTGGCCAGCACAATCCCCGGGTAGGCAGCACTGGCGCGGGTGACACCGCCACTGCCCCACTAACTGCGCAACGCAGAGGCCTTGCAGCTTCCAAACCCAACTCAGAGACAAGAGGAGCCCATAGGGAGCACTGGAAGCTCAACTTTCCTAGCAAAGCTCTCCCGCTTGCAGGCACGCACATGCACACACGCGCAGGGAGGGATCCTGCACTGCCGTAGCAGACATGCGGTTTAGCCCCGAGGCCCAGGGTCGGGAAGAGACGAGGCAAAACGCTCTCCCCTGCCATAGCTGGGTGCCGGCGACTGTACAAACCTCGGTGGCAGTGGTCTCACCATCAGCCGCAGTATCCGTCTGCTCACTGTCAGTCTATTGGGTTAGACAAGTACCCGGGTCCCGAGAGGAAGGCAGGAATAAAGAATAAACCCAGCTCATCAGTACACGCGGCTCGCACGGGGCACTGTTAAACTCAACAGCCCTGTGAACTGCATTAGCATTGCTTTTCAAACAACGCACATGTCAAAGAAGCAAAATAAAAATGCTATATTAGTAAACAGAACAGACTCAGAGGAAGACTCGAGGCGTACTGTACACAGTATATGGCTTTACTGGAACAAATTTATAAGCCAAACAAAACATTACTGGAAAAGTGTTATTTGAATAGCAGATATTTTTTTTCTTAAGAAAGCCAGGTAGCTTTAAAAAAAAAAAAAAAATGGGGAAAAAAGTGACTAATATTTTCTAAACAAACTTTTCCTCCCATAATGATTTTTTACAGAAAATTATTGAACTAATTTTTGATCTAGCCAATATAAAGTGGGGGTTAAATTTTTATCCGGAGGGGAAAAAGATAATTAGAAACAACAACAACAACAACAACAAAGAAGCTACTTTAACAGTCATCTGACTTTCAGCCCCTCATTTGTACAGAGGTTGTTCTTGTCTCCACATTTTTACACCATGAGGCTGTCTCCATTACCAAGGAGTTCAAATAATGGTACCCCCAGCCCATCTACTGTCTGTCTGTGGAGTAATGGTAAGGCTCAGATCCCACTCGGTTCCAATAAAGAGCAGCTGATAATTGTTAATGATAGTAAAAAGAAAGAAAACTGCCAGTAAAAGAAGAAAAAAAATACTTCTCATTCCATTTAAGAATATGGATGAAAGCAGGAGAAAACAAAAATAACTCCCCCCACCCCCCAAACACTTACTAGGTATGAGTGATAAAAATGAAACAAAGCACAGCATTGCACAGACTGATCTATCCCTGCTTTGTATGAAGAACATCTTAGTGGAGAACACAAATGTCAAGATTAATAGAGAGTGGAGTAGAGGTTGCTACAGACTGAGAAGAGAGCTCAAAAAACTACTCCGATGTCAGGTAAGCATATGGAAAACTAGTAAGTAAAGTGCACCCTACTGCCCCAGACTGGCACATCCAAGTTGTTTTGATAGCAGTAAAAGCTCTGGTTTCTGTTAGTGATTTTCTGTGGTCCTTAGATAATCTAAAGTAACCCAATTTAAAGCCAGGACAATACATCTCATCCTCCAATCACATCAAAATGAACAAGAACAAAAGAACAACCTACTGGTGGATGGAGTATCAGTCTTAGCTTTGAATTTCCTCCAATCTTTTGTCATTTTCTGACAACTCCAGTGTTTCATAAGACAATGTTTTGATTTTTTCATCACTTTGTTTTTTATTCTTTGAAGAGTTTGTATTGTTTGTATGACAGATAGAAGAATAAACAAGCATTTTGCACTACTTGCTAAGTGCACGAATGCAAGTTACATGTAATTTTTCAAGCCATGACCACTCTTCAGACAGACCACATTTATTTTTAAATGGAAGTGTAATGTCAAAGTAGTCTATTAGGCTGGTTCAATTGCTTTCACTAAAGTGCTAGAAAATTGTTTCTTTATTAACAAAGGATCTCATATCTTTATAACATTATAGGCAATTGCAAAGGTATGGCAATAGAAAAAAAAAGAATGCATTGTCACTCCTATTTACTGAAAAAGAAAAAAAATACAGAAACAAAGAGGAATTAATGAATGTAGGCATTTAAAAAGAATTAAAAATTGTGTCAAGGCACTGTAACACAAGTCTGGCACATATGGTTCATTTAAGAACCTGAAGTCAATAGAAAATTAGCTGCTAAGGTACAAACACATAAGCCAGTAACTCCAAGGGGTGAGATTCTGTCTTTGACTGCACGGACTGACTCCAGATGCATAGCTCAAGGGAGAACAAGCTCAACAATGTATGACATTGGTTCAGGATACTGGTTGTAGTCCTCTGCATCTCTGTGTGCAATCTTTTGTGAGCTGTGGGGGCGGGAAAGGTTCCTATTCCTTTTGCCGTAAGTGGAATGAAATCCTAAATAAAGCATAAAACTTGCTTTACTGCAAATATATGTCTGCTAATAAGCCAATCAACAGCCATGGAGTCAAAGTCACCATTACTGAACTACTTGAAAT
This sequence comes from Pseudopodoces humilis, assembly GCF_049639895.1. Lineage (NCBI taxonomy): Eukaryota > Metazoa > Chordata > Aves > Passeriformes > Paridae > Pseudopodoces > Pseudopodoces humilis. Next base: position 49,094,196 of record NC_142200.1, read on the forward strand.
AAAGATCTAGGGTTATCACAGAGCAGGGAATGGTGAGTTAAGGCTGAGCAAGGCAGGTCTCCTCTGGAGTGAAGAGTAAGAAAGGCCAGGCTCAGCTCCAAGACAGGCTGAGGTACAGCTGAGGTGGGGCTGACGGGCAGGCGAGGGCTGGAGCAGGACAGAAGGCAGCTTCTCCTGACATGCTGTGGCTGCACCTCTCCTACCTTGTGATCGTAATTGCTGTGATTTGTTTTGCCAATGTAATGCAGACATGCCCGAGTTTAATACATATTCACTTTCATGCAATATTTTGAACAAGAAATACCCCGTGGATTAGGCACAAGTCTGTGTTGTCTGCCAGGAAGCACTGCCAGAGTAATCACCCTCATAAAAGAGCGGTATTAAAAACCCTATTTTAGATGTTTTTATGCTGAATACTTCCTAACTTTACTAACAAAAAGAAGTGCTCATTTCTGAAAAAGGAACAGACTAATGTATTACATAAACACTGCCTCATTATTGCCTCTAGAGCTGGAACTATATTAATGCTGTTATTGCTATTAAATTAATCCAAGTGCAGAGCTAATGCAAATTGAGACCTAAATGCTGTCTCAAAATGAGGACAAGAAATGAGACAGCAGCATTTTGGGTGTCTTTTATCAGAAATTGCACAATATTTTTTAGTTGTAGGGCATCACAGAGCCAAAAGCATCTAAAGACAATGTTTTTACAAGACAAATTGATGTGACTTTTGGCTTTCCATAAAAAGGAAATTAATTCCTGCACCAAGTCTTACAAAACCAACAGCAGCAGATGAGAATGTTCAAGCTAGTTTATTGCAGAGAGCTACTGCAATGGACTATCGACAAGTGGCCAAGGTGGCTTTTTACACGGCCAACTGGTCAGCGATTATGTGATCTGGTTTTCTTTCTTTATATACAAGGCCAAACCATACTTTTGTATTTGAAGCTGAAGAAGAAAATAGAAAATTAAGGAAAACCTGAACTTGTTATTTTATCCTGTCAACAAAGAACCATCAGGCTCCAGCAAAAACTGAGATGCCAGTTACTCTGTTATTTAAGCAGATTCCTTTCCGATTCCTGCATATACCATCACATCCACAGTACCCAGAACCACTGCAGATTCCTACTGCAGCTGGTTCATCTGCCCTTGATGACTCTGGTTGGCTTGAGGCATCAATTTTGGCACTGCTAATCTAACACTGCAAATGTCAAGACAGCCCACATGGCATGCTCCTGCAACAGCTGCAGAACAGCTGTCCCAATCTAACCCCTCACTGATACATTGGATTTAACCATGGGAAAACAATTTAATCTGCAGCAGAGATGGGATCAAGGCTGAAAATTGAGATCCAGGTTTTGCTGGATCAAAAAGCCTTTTCTAGGGTTCAGCTACAGCTGATAGCCTTTTGCAAAAAAGCTGAGTCCATCTGGACTTTGAACATACTGAAGCTGGTGAGGGTGCTCATCCTCATTGGAAAGCTAGTTATATAAATAAATGTAGATACATATGCATATATTTGCACACTTCAGTAGTTATGCAGGAAATTATATTTAATACCCACTATTTAGATATCTTTTCTAACCTTAGTAGAAACTGATAGAGGGAAGAAAAAAAGTCTTATCACTTAGTGCAAGTCTCTTTGCACCAGCTGACACAGTTCAAGCTAAGCCTCTTCCACACAGTGTTGTGCCTAACCCTGGGCTCCAAGCTGTACTCCCAGCATGAGGAAAAAAAAATAAGAAGAAAAAAACCAAACCAAAACAAAAAACAACAACCCCCAAACCAAAAAAAAAACCCTTCTAACATATCAGCACAGACAGAAATGAGGCTCTGAAAGTAGGACCACTATTGCAGCAATCTAACACTGGTTAGGACTGAAGCACTGAACACAAAAAAGAGTGTGTTCGATGCCGAGGTACACACCTCTTCCTCTGAACTGTCACTCAGGTCATTGGCAAGTGAGGCACTCAAGGAGGCCGCCTTGGGCTCCAGGTAGCAGAGGCACATAGCCAGAGGAAAGGAGAGAGTGAGGGCGTATGGCACTGAGAAAGAGGCAGAGAGCAGAAAGAAAAAAATGAAGAGGAAGCAAGGCACGAGGGAGGGGGAGCGGATGGGGAGGTAGTGCTGCACACTGGCAGGCAGGAGGTTGGTTTCGGAGAGATTAGGGAGCGACAGGTAGCCATCGTCATCCAGGAGGGAAGGAAATGACTCTGGAAGTTGCAAGGAGAAGGAAAACAGTGTTCCGCCTTTGCCAGCTTTTTGCTTGTAGCCAAAAGCCATGTCTTGCTCGGCGGAGCAAACTCGCCCCTTTCTGTCAGAGTCTGGCTCCGACTCGCTGTGTTTTGGAGTGCTCTCTTTGAGGGCCTCACAGCCTAAGGACTTTGTCCGAGTGCTCTCCTTGCATCTCCTGCGAAGCTTTGCTGAAGATACATGGGGGCCAGGCTGAGAGGATGGCGAGGAGTGGTGGGAGTCAGTGCCAAGCAAAGATGGCTGGTGACAGAGAAAGAGCAGCAAACAAGGCGCAAAAGCAAAAGGACAAAAAGAAAACTGTAATTAGTTAATTTTCTTCCGTGATGGTAAATAATATATATTATATATATAGAATTATAAACAGTATTTTAACACCACAGCTTTCCACTGAATCGAACGGTGCATGTTCCCATGCCACACATCACAGGTATTAGCGAATCACGCTTCCAGCTTACAAAAGGCAACTTCTTGATTCAACGTTTGTCTAGTCCTTTGCAGCACAGTATTTACATAAAAGCCTCCACGGCCACATGGGGAGTTCCAGGTGCTGCCAATTTCCTCTTACTGCAAGATTGGTTTCCAATCATAAGGAGTTTTCAAACATGAAGTACATGGAGAGCAACAAAGAAGGAAACATATTTCTGATACCAGCACGACTTGTAACAGCATTCTTGCACTCAGGAGGAGACCCGGTGGGGGCCAGATGCTTCCCATCTACGCCTTGGACAATCTCAGTAGTAATAATTAAAACTCCAAGGACTTAAAATTCCTCCATTGCAATATTAAAAAAAAACAAAAAAACAACAACAAAAAAAAAACCCTAGGCCCTAAACCAAATTAAAACATATTATGGTTTGGTGGGAGAGAACAAATCCATTCATCAGCTGCTCCTGATGGAAAAAAACAGCTCGACAGCTATCCCAGAAGCCACTTCCTCAGCACAGCTGCCACCACTGGTCCCTGCTGGGCATCCCCACAGCCCTGCCTTCACCTCTGCTCAGTGTGAGCCCAAGCAGGCAGTGCTGGGGGCTCACCCCCTCGCAGTCATGCACCCTGCCAGCCCCTCCACGCAGCCACATCATTGCCTGTGCACTGAAAGAAGGCAGCTGAGACTTGTGGCTCAGCAAACCCCATCATCTTTCACTGGGGATCTGAAGGGGGAATGGCTAGAGAGAGGTCCTTGCCCCACACAGCCAGATCTCATAATCAAAATGTGACCCTTTACACGCAGTGAAGAGCCAAAATGCCCCTGATGCTTTTGCTACAAGTTTTACCACAATGCCAAGAATACTGGCTACCAACAAGCAGGATTTTCTTTGATATATGCCACTTGTAGGACATTCAGCTGGCCTTTCAGGTCATTTGAGGACAAAAAATTGGTAGGAGGAGGGAGATGATTCAGCAGAAATGGTGACTGTCATTTCACATGCTCCCTGCAAGCAGACACCACTGTCATTACCAAAATGCATACCCCAGTATGACACATCTGCCACAATGCTGATAGATCAGAGATGTTTTGGCCAAAATCTACCAGGTGCACATAGCTGAAGTGGCCCACAGGATCCATGACCAAACCCTAAGTGCCTGAGCTGCTCCATCCATAGTGCATCTCCCCAAGGAGCTATAATAGCCATTTAACTTTCACTCCAGGCTCTCAAAAGCAAAATTACTTTAAAGCCACAACAACATTTGTCTCCAGTTCAAGCTGGTGTTGAACTGGAGGCAAAAAGCAAATCCATGTTATAGACACAGGTTGCTACTAAGCCCAAACTTTACCAGGTATATTAATGGTAGGAATGGGATGTAAGCCAAGTAATTACATGGAAGAACTGCTTTCCTTCCTCTTTAGTATTTCCTTTTATCTTTTTTCTAACAATCTATCAGTTCAAGGAATCTGTATTCCCACACTAAGCAACCAGAACCAAGCCTAGCTTCAAACCACTTACAAATGTCTTTATGGGTTTAATGCAGTAAGCTCAAGTCAACATTTAATGCTGATGGACTCACACAGGTTTTTGTGTGAACTAAATACACACACAAATATAACTTCTCTTTATATTGTAAAGGTAAAAATCCAAAGTAAATGTATTATTTTCTAATACAGTCTATTCACTTACTGACATCTTTACAGTGTTAATATTTAGAATAACTTCTGGTACTTAAATACACATGGATAAAACAGAGACAAAATGTCCTAATGGAAAAGCTGAAAACATCTAAAACATTTATATGCGCATAAAAAGAGATTTGATTTCAAGCTTGTCTTGTGTTTCTTGAGACATTCTCTTTATGATGACAGACAAATCTGTTAACAGGTCCATGTGGAAGCAGGACTGAGATCTCTGTAGGATTACAGAACTGAAACTCTATTTATAATGGTTTGAACAGAATTCATCTTTTGAGTAGGGGGTAAAAATCAATCATTTGTGCATATTTAAGTTCCATCAAATTAGTCTCCTAAAATATCTTTGAGTATTTCTACCCATATGTAAGGAATAACTAGATGATCTTCAAAATGCAACTGATCCCTTCATGGACTTAAATTAATAAACAGTTGGAACGGAACTAGCTTCTGTTGGATGTTTTCTACACACTTGATTTTCACCATTCTTTCTCTATGTGGAAACTAATGGAGTTTCAAGAAGACCACAGTTAAATTTTGCAGAGATTATCTTTTAAATGTTACAATTACAGCACACACTTTCAACCTTTTCTCATTCACAATTTTATTTGTTTATGGTTTTCAGTACCTTAACTGCAACCCTTTTGAGGACTTGATCCTTTCACTATGTTGCTTATCATGGCATTATATGATAAAGCTAAAAGTTCAGGTTTTAACATTTGCATACTTGACAGTTCTGTGGGTGTAAATATATATGTTTTTCTTCCTAAAAGATGAGGGTTAACCTTACTTGTATAGCAAGTGCATTCCACAGTACACTTTCTGAATGTTATTCTACCATATTTCTCTTCCCTGTCAATCTCTATTCACTATTTTCTCCATCCTCCTGTTTGGTTTACCCTGTATTAATATCTCAGTAGATAGTATGCACAACCATGTGTGTATGTGTGTGGGGTGTTGCTGGGATTGAAGATGATGAGGGATGACTCAAATTTAACAATTGAGAAGAGAACCATCAATAAAAACTGCTTTCTTAAGCACAAACTTCAAACAAGTGAAGCAAATACTTTTGTAAGCCAGAAAAAAAATTGCTTATAACAGCAGATTAATATCCAGAAGTTAATAGAGAAAAAATGCCCACTGAAATTCATGCAAGGAAACAGTGTTATGAGAAGGAGAAGAGGAATATTTTAAAGCACAGAGCTATATACAAGAATACAGAACTGTTTTGTTGCCTTGTCAAAATAAAAAAAACAGGATGGCCATACTGAAGTCAAAATATGACCGAAAACCAGAAGAACAAACATGCACCACCAGGCTACTTCTGGGTATTTCCTAAAGAGTTGTTGAATGCTGTGTGAAAAACATCATTCTGACTGTTAAACATATTTCAAAAAACAGTCCAAGGCAGGAACTAACTTTTACAACATCATACGAAAACTGAAAGGACTACAAAAACACTGATTCAAGACATGCGTATGCACATAGCATATTTCCTTTCGCAGAACCAGTTTTATTTCCTCATTTTCCCCCCTCCCTAAAAATTCTGTTTCTCCAAGCACTCTCCAGGCAGCCCTGTTTAATACAAAACTGTGAAAATTCTACCTTGGTGTCATGGCGTATTGCTGAAATCGGGGTGACTTCCTCTGCTCTCTTCTTTTTGCCCTCTTCATCAACTTTGTCCTCTTCTGTCTTTTTCTCTGGAGTCACAGTGGTTATCAAGTTGGTCTGAGAGATGCCCTTTGTTGTGGCGTACTGGCCAGTACCAACCTCTGCAGCAGACACAGAATCCTTCATGTACATTTCATGGTTTTCATTCACTGATGCTAAAAGCAAATATTTAAAGAGGGAAAATCTGAAATAGCTTTTGCTGAGAAGCTGCATAAAATCAAAAAAGCTGGTTTAGAAAAACATTTGAAATAGTGCTGAAAACACAACTATGTCATGTTTCAGGAAACCAGAAGCATGTGCATACATTTAAATAAACTGTTTACTTGAAATGAAGCTCATAGCTTTTATATGCATACACATATATTATGGATGTGTATACACACATTACTGTAGTTAATGTGTGTATACACAGTTGTTAAATGTTAGCAAGCCGTTAAAATTACTACTGTAGTAAAACACCAGACAAAAAAAAAAAAAAAGCAACACGTTGCCACAGTTATCGGGCAGGAAACATAAGGAGAACCAGCTATGACATCAGCCATGGGGGTGGAAGAGATTTTTTTTCTAAAATCTGTCAGAATATAAAAATTCAGATCAAATGCAGATTTAGTAACATGCTGCATTACAGAAAATGACAATATTGATATAACACAGGCATAATACCTGAGAAAAAAGAAATGTGATCCTTGTATTACTGAGTACTAAAGTCTGCCAGTTAGGTGAGCTCATTATCCTAAAAAATTCTGCAAAGTGATGACATTCAGTTCAGTGCACCCAACCAGAATATTTTAAGATGCAAGTGCTCAATAATTAATCAGATTTAAGTATTAAAGTTATTTTGAAAGAAACAGTACCTTTACAGATAGAATGTAGTCAAAACTTTAAGACATTCCCAGACCTTGCTCTTGACTATTGGGTAACTAATTTCTAAACCCAATAGGATTATTCAAATTTCTAAACTCACATCTGTAACAAATGATAGAGTCTGGGTCACAATGTAAGCACAATGCAGAATGTTACAGACACATCTGCATTATAGTAACAACGCTAGTGAAGAGATCATAAGCATTGATTTAAAAAACCTCTTTCCCCCATTTTCACTTGGGCAAATTAACATCATAAAAACCTTGCAGAGTCTAACAAATGCTGTATAAAGGGTTTCAGGTATCTTATCTCTTGGGATTAAATTTAGGAGGCAGGAGAAAGCAAAGGGAGTAGAGGGAGACATCTTGTTTAGATGTTACAAACAAAATAATGCAGAAGGATAATTTCTGCTTTGAAACACATGCACAGCAATCAGGTCACCAGTTGCTTGGTAACGAGCAAGAAGCACATCAGAATTAGAAGATTCCAAAATAATTAATGACAAACAGCACCTTTAGAGGGAGAGAAAAAGGCTTGTCACTTGTACTTTTAAATCAAATCTTCTCCCAATTCCCACCACAAATTATACTCATTGCAATTTGTGATATTCTGCAAGATAATTAACCTTTTTTTTAATCTGTAATGAATCTGAGTTTAGCCTCAGTCTCTTTTTTTCTACAAAAATAAACTACAACACTACAACCTCTTTTTACTCAACAGCTGACAACAGTAATAGCTGATGGGAGCCGACACTGAACTACACACTGATTTAACCAAAGTCAGCAGCAGAACTGTGACCTCCATGAACCAAGGAAAAAGAGAGGAAGGATGTAGTATTAACCTATGTATATCACTCTCCATTTCATACCTTCAAAAATAATGTATGAAAAAGGTCTCAGTGCTCATTGGAGCAGGAATTGGGTAAGGTGAGGTAATTGGAATCAAGTGTTATTACTCAAAGGATATAATTAATAATTTATGGATTGTAACAAACTTAAGTGAAAAACCTACACAGGAGAAAATCTCAGATTCAACCAAAACCCAAACAGTCACACGTGCAAACCCTGAAAAAGTGTTGAAGCCTGACTTTCTTGGGCAGGCAGGTCCATCCCATCCTTCCCCAAAGCAGGGAAGCAGATATGAGGCCAAGGACAGAGGCTCCAAAGAAGAGTGGGCTCCAAAGAACATCCTCCAGCCAAACACTTTGTAAGAACACTGGCAGTACATTTAGCATGGAATTTCTCTGCATCCTCCTCTACCCCTGCAGTGCACATGCAGGTACTCGCAGCCTCCACTCAGCCACATCTCAAGGAGAGGAGATGGTGAGCTCTACACCTAACCTAAAGCAGTGACCACTGTGATGATAACTTCTGACAAGGTCAGTTGAGAGGACCTTACCCCCATCTAAGCTGCGAGACATGGTGTAACGTTTACTAGAGGAGCGCTCAAAGTAAGGTGCAGGACGGTCGATGAGGGCACTGGCTCTTCTCGTCTGGGCCTGTGTCCGGCCGCTGTAGCGAAACTTGGAGCCCAATGTGAGGAACTTCTTTGGAGGTGCTTCTGGCAGCAGGAGCCTAAAACACACCAAGCAGTGCACATGTTATTCCCCCTCCTCCAAAATCAGTCCACTGTTTCTGCACAGGAGAGAAGATGACTGCTGGGTATCACTCTCCATCGTAACCTGCGCCTCACCGGCCTGTGGCTAAAAGGGAATCAAAGGATGCCTCTCATACAGCATGACAAAACCACTTAGCTAAAGCATTTGAAGATCTGAGTTCTTTGAAATGGGCAAGAATCACTCAGCTCCTTCATGCTTGAAAATCAGATTTACTATTTTCTGATTACCAAAAGTAAAAATAAGGTGTTCCTTGTACCAGAGGCCCCCACTGGGCTGGAATGCAGATGTAGCTCTTCAAATTTAACATGGTGATGTTATGCTGAGGACAGGGCCAGAATTGATTTCCAGTGAATGACAGGCAGTATTCATTCACAGAGGTGTAGACATTTTTCAGGTTTGAGCTCTCCCCCCCTCTGTATTTTGGGCATGGTATCTGGCTGAAGAAGCCATTCTCCTGCTATGGACTCTATGCTTCAGACACTGATCTTTCATTAAAAATCAGAAAATACCCCAAAAAATGCATACTTCATTTCTCTTTAGATCTTTTGCTGCTAAGACTGCATTTCATATGAATGTACAGACAGCCTGAACCAATGGTTTTAAGAAAGGAGGGAAATTCTTCAGTACTCCCAAATATTCCCCAGAGGAGGTTCTTAAACACTGAACACCCTTTTAAACTAGTGAAAATATCACCCTTTTGGGTTTTCCTTGTTAAGTACCTATTTAATGACTATCTTAGCACAAACTAATTACAGCACTTATTTCACTATCCTAAACTTTTCTCAGTTCTTAGAAGTCAAAAAAATAGCTGCAAAACTCCTTAGTAATCCAAAAATTACAGCTGTGGGTTGGGTATTCTGGGTGACCAAAAAAAACCATGGCCTACTACTGTCTGTACTTTCATATATAATTAAATATAAATATTCTTCTTTTTAAACTCTTAACCACATCCCCCAGCAATCTTCCATATAAGTTGTTTTCCCTATGCAAGCTTCTATGCAGTAGTGCAGCAGAGTCCTTCATCTCTTTAATTATAGCAGCTGATAATATCGTTGCACAGATAAAGCAAAATGATTAATTAGAACCATATGGTGATTTTAAGCAGTATCCATCTGAAATAGCATGAATAATTTGGGTGCAACATCTCAAATTTTGAAAAAGCAATAATCTTCATCTGCTCAGAGGTACCTCATGATCAAAAAGACAATTTGATTTGAAGGGTTTTGTCTCTGCTGACAGAATTGATATTTTTCTTTGCGTTTTATATCACACCTTTAGGAAAAGAAATCCACATACCTGAAAAATGTATGGTGTTCAACACACACTTTCCATAAGCGCTTTGCAGCACGATGATTTGGCAACTTAAACCCAATAGTGCTTTCAAACTGCTCAAACTAGGTAGGAAAAAAGAATAAGTATGTTTTTGGTGCTGTGCATCTATTTTTAGACAGTGTACACAGGTTCATCTTCACTTCCTCCGTCTGTATCACTTCATTGCAAGGGCGAACGTATATGCTCATGTATATAACACACATGTACATATTCTACAGAAAGTATTCTGGGAAAGAAACTGTGAATGATAATCTGTGGCAGCATTTGAGGATCACTTCTTGGGGGGAAATATTGGTAATGAGCAAGAGATTTCTTATGGTGACAGTGATGTTTTTTATACCCCATACAAAGAGATCAGTTAAGATTTGGGAGACTTCTGAGAGAACACCATTCAAGTGTTTTAACCCTGTTGATTTATTTTAACCCCGTTGATTCATTTTCACCAGTTTAAACTACAGTGGGAAGGCTGGTAATAGCTGGAGGTGAGCAGCAGTCCTCAGGGACTGATTTGGTCTCACACAGCCTTAGATTAAGGATATTTACAGAGAAAGTACTACCATTAGTAAATCACAGTGGTTAGAGCCAATTCATCTGAGGAGGAGGAGGCAAGACAGGTAATTGACAAGAGTTGTCCAGAGATATGAAGAGACCTCTTTAGATTGTGCTGCAAATTTATATATTCCAGATGGAGAGGCTGTGCCAGCTGTATCTGCTGTAACATTTTGATGGCCACATGCAGACAGCTGAGCAGAAAACAGAGTTTCTGTGATGGAGGGAAGGTAGACAGAAGGCCACTTGTAAGGAAGTCTGGATCCCTACAGGAGCTGACAGGGAAATAAGGCAGGAAACAACAAAATAATAAAGATTATGTGGGACAGTAAATCACATTATCATCAAATGTAATTTGGACAGAGGCTGCATTGATTATTTTGCACACAGAACAATGACCTGGTCACAGGATACTGTGTCCCAAGAACAGCAGACCTCAACAGGGTAGCAGTGGTGGAGAGCTTCAGGAATGACAGTGAGGGCACTAGGAATGACAGTGGCTATTTGTCTGGGCTTTTAAAATCAAACTCAAGGCTGGAAACTCATTTACTAAAACTCTGTCTGCAAAGGGGCAGGAGATGTAGGTTTGAGGATTTCAGTTTAGGACTCTAAAAATGGCTCAGGCTCTGGGGTGGGGAACCCCCACAGGTTTCCCAGGTCAGTTATGAAGTCAGTCCCATAGACATTGGCTGCATTAAGGGAGAAAGGCCAGTCCTTATTTAAGTGATTTCTGTCCTGCTATACAGCTCCACACTCTAAATGGATACGGGGTATTCATCTATCACTGGCCAGTTAATGTACTGGCACTTAAAATGGAAATCCTCCTTCGCCTGTGATCCTGAGTTCTTTAAGAGTTATCATCTTACAGGCCAGGTTGGATGGAGCTTTGAACAACCGAGTCTAGCGGATGGCATCCCTTCCCACGGCAGAGGGGTTGGAACTAGATGGTCATCAAGATCCCTTCCAACCCAAACCATTCCATGATATCCATGATTTCTGGGTGAGCGCATGCCCGGGCCGTGAGGTCGGTATTTTTTTCACATCCAGCTGAGCCACGAGAGGGCACTCGCTGTACGAGGTTTCACATCCCCTTCTCCAGAGCCGGAACAGGAGCTCCGGTGGGCTTGGGAGGGCTAATGTGTGCAGCTACCCAAAGTGCTCTAAATACACTGGTCTGATATGTTTATAGGGTTTGGCATGGCCTGTCTACATCTCTTACTGGGTGAGATAAATGCCAGTTTCACGTACAACATGAAGGAGGATAGCAAGCTCTCCACAAATAAGCACTATGCTACTTAAATGCCCAAAGTATTCATAATATGGGTGAGCTTATTATGTGCCGATGGCCATATTTGTTCCTTACATCAGTTCATGGATGTAAACAGAAAAGTACCAAAGTTGTTTTTTACCTGTAATTTAAAGAAAGTATATAATGAATCTTTTCTAAGAAAATCAGCATAAATTAAAATTAGGAAATATAAATGGAGAGGAATGTTAAAAGCATGTAAGACAAAACAAATGAACAAATCAGTAAAAACTCATGTTTTTTCAAGAAGTTCATCCACTTAAGAGAATCAGGACGTCCTTACCTCCCCTGGTCGGATTTTGATGTAGAAGTTGTTTCTCTTGTAGGAAATTTTCAAAACCTTTGGCCAGGCAAATCTATTTATTCTGAGCCTGTCTCGATATATTAAGAGTCCACTTGCACAGACTCCTAGCATGATTTCCACTCCTTCAGAATCCTGGAATAGCAAGAAGTGCACTTTGTTAAGTATTTCTATCCTTGCATGCTACAGTACTACAGATTCCCGTATCCCGTGTTTCTATCTGATCTATGTCTTTTTAATGCATCAGCTGTAGTGACCTGATTTCTGAGCACTACCCTACTCACTGAATGCATTCATGCAAATAATAGTAAGGTTGGGAAGGGCGAAGAAAACTGAGGGTTTCCAGTGTTTCCTTATATTTTACAAAGACTCCAAAAGGAGGAGGGAAATTTTAGATGTCATTAAAATAAAGATATCAATCATATAGCAAAGTTTCATTAGCATAATAAAAAAAGGTTTATTAGCATAAATACCAGATTGAAAATAAGTATGACAGCATACAAATTTACTTCTCCTCATATCACTTATCTCCATGACTAAGCCTTGTGGATCCTTAGATTTTCCTTCTGTAGTTTGCTCATCTTGGCTTTAGTAGGCTTGTTGGTTTATTTAATGTTCTTATGCCTTTGCCAGTATTTCCACTTTGAAATGGCCAGTGGGCATAAAGTTGGGCATTTGGACCAGTAAAAGTTCTTTTCTAAAAGTGTGCGACTGTGCCTGTGCACAACCTACGTTTGACAGGAGGCTGTAGCTCAGACACATTAGCACTACAGAAGATTTGTCCACAGTCTTATCAGAACATACGCATAAATATATGGTTTTTAAAGTAAGAAATACAGGTTTTTTTTCCTTTAGAAGTCTTCAAATAGTCTAAAACAAATTTTTATTATCTTCTATCACTGTATCTTCGTTTAGCTAAGCACTAGTACTGATTTAGTAAAGAAGAATCCACTTCAAAGTAATTGCATTTTTCAAAAATTGTTTTTAAATAACCTAAAGTCAAAAAAGCCTGATCGCAGATGCTATGAAGATGTCACCCTATGATATTCACGAAATGAATTCATCATTTTCCTCTGGTTTTCCCAGCCAGCTATCTTTTAGGCACTCGGTGAAAATCTGATTACATTTCAAGACCAGCACAATGGTATATATGGTCAGTCATGAAAAAAACAGCTACGGTGCAGCTTGAAATTAAAAAAAAAAAAAAAAGTTTTGATATCACAACGTAGAAATAGTGCCATGAAGTCATTTCAGTATTACAAAGCACTTCAATAGAGGACATATGTTCCAACAACGATGGTATCACCTCTTAAATATAATTTTTTTTCCAAATACAGCTCTTGTGTGGTATTACCATCAGGCACTACAGAAAAAACAAAGCAAATTTTTTCAGTGTACTTCTGTTTCACTTTCCTAAGCAAAGAACAATGTCCAAATACAATGAATACAGCCTAGAAAACAAGGTCTTACTGCAGTAATCACACTGCCTGGTGAATGCCTGAAATGCAAGTGTGTTCATACATGGCACATACCTGCAGGTGCAAGGGGTTTCTTTTTTTGATACCCTTTCTCAAAAACTTGTTGCAATGCCTTCTTCCCTTATCTACACCTTTGCTGCAGATCTAAGTTTATTCAAGACTTCTGTTACTTGTTGGTGTCAGAGAATGTTTTCCAATGTAATACTACTAGTGTAAAATGAAACCTGAATAAAATAATTTGGCTTTTTTCAGGAGCCATGTGGTTACATAGGGCAGAAACCTGTTAGCTGTAATGTCTGAGGCACATCCCTGTAGATCTGCATATGGATGGGGGGACTTCCTCATAATGGTGACAGCCCAGAGGACAGATCTATTTGAACATATTTTTCATCACAGCTTTGCACTGGATAACTGAGAACTAGTTTTAATGCGAGCTGTTGAGTCCAACATCTGTCCAACACTGAGGATATTGGCACAGCCTTAATGAATTGACATTTATGTAGAGACATTTGCCAGGGCACGACTTCCAAAAGGCATGCACACAGATACTTGTCCCCTAGCCTGACACCTTCAGATCTCTCTGGAAGACCTAATTAAAACTAAACATGACTTCTCACGCAGAGTCCACTTTTCCCACCTTCAGCTCAATTTTCAAGATGACTGTCAAGTTTCCTAACTCACAGACAGACACACCTTGGTTATCACCTCAGCTTTTTAAAATAAAGAGCATTAGTTTGAAGAGAGATTGGCTTTTCTACTAACTTCTCTTGTTCCGAGTCTTTCGATATGAAAAAAAAAGAAGAGAAAACCAGGATACTAATACTTTTTCAGGAAAGAATAAATAAAATGGTTATCTTATAATAACCCATCTTAAACTTCACAGCTGTTCTCCAGTATTCTGAAAAAATACTTAGGCCTTAATGCTATGTTATGTAAAATTTTCAGTAACAAAGCTTGTAACTTACTTAAAACAGTAATCCATTTAGTAGCTGGTTTTTGGTTTTCTTTGCATCAGAAAAAAAACTATCAAGTGACATTTGCCAATCCATTTCTCTCTGCTCCAAATATCCCTCAAGACAGTGTGCGTATCTGCAGGATACAGGGAAGGCAGTGGCATCCCCTCCTGGTGGATGTTGCCCATTGAGCTGTATACAGATTCTTCATTTTCAGTGAAGGCAATTAACAGAACACAAAAGACTGCCTTGAATTCTCTAACACACATACACAGCTCCTACAAAATGCCCCAGGGACACGGTTGCAGGCTCTTTCAAGATCCAAGCTGCAAATTTATCTTAATTCTTGAAAGGATCTGCTGCAGCAAAAAAACAGGCTCACAATAATTTGACCTTTACAGAAAATGGTTTTCTCCACAGGGCAGAATTCTTTGTTTCCATATTCATTTGCCAAGGATGCTTGCTAACCTCAAAAATGTTAAAATCCGTTAGTCTTACTCTGAAGAGTAAAGAAAACAACAGTAATTATTTATTTGAAAAGAAAATTTAAAACCAAAAATCAGACAACCAACACAAGGCTAATAGGTGGTTCTCCCAAGCCACAGTAAGAATGAGCATGTTTTATTCATAACTTAGCCTGCTGATGATTAGAGAAAATACTTGAACATGGAAGAATGTTTCCAGGAGAATTACTGCCCTCCCTGTCAACTGCAACAACCACACTTCAGGAGAGAAACAAGCTGCTGTCTCCCAATTATCATCAACCTGATTAGGTCATCAGCTAAATAATTGCTTGAAAGTCCTTTGCAACATAGAAATGATCTGCTATCCAGCTAAGATAGCATGGTTGGCCTTATTAAACTGGAAAATGTAGCTGAATTAAATGAAACTTGACCACTCTCTGGACAGCTTCTAAAATCCTCCCTCATCACCATCTATTCAGTATTTTCCTCAAGGATAGCACTGTTAAATCAACGTGAAAGTTGATGTGCAACTTCTTTGGATCTACAGGATAAGTTATGTTATGGTTACAGGATATATTTACACTTACTTCATGAGTCACCTTTCCTCATGTTGACACATAATCCATCCCACAAAATTTGTGTCTCAAAAATACAAGAAAAAATAAATCAGGGATTCCATGCAGATCCATGTACTATGCCACAGGAGACATATGCCCAGTGAAAGAACTAAACTACATACCTTGGCATGATGGAGATCTACTCCATACATGGATAGTTTTTTGGCATTCTCCAAGAAATGCATCTCAGCTTCTGCAGGTGTCATTCCCCTGTGGAAAAGTAACCAGTTCTAGCATAAATGTTAAGGAAACAGAATCCAAAAGAAAATCCAGCAGCTGGAAAACATTTTCAGAACTACAGCCATACCCCTTAGGTACCTACCAGAGCCACAGCTCTAGAGCAGACCCTGTTAACTCACATGCTGCAAAGCTCTTCTCTATCCAAAGACAAACAGAGGAGTCTTGCCAATTAAGTACACCACTTCAGAATTTAACATCTCCTGATGCACCAAGATGGTACCAGAAGCTAGAGCTCACACTGATGCCCTCTGCTTACCTGTGGCTCTTGTGCAGCTCGATCACTTTGTCCTCCAGCTCTTTAGTGTGGTTTGGCGCAAAGCGGAATTCGCTGATGTAGTCGCTGCCGTACTCGTCTGGGTCGTAGTCACCAAGCTCCGACTGCACGGTGTAGGAGCCCAGCAGGGCCAGCGTGACGAACGAGCAGGGCAGCCGACCCGAAACGATGTCATCTCTCAGCTGCAAGCAGAGGTAGTACCTGCAAGAGAGCACCAAAGCAGCTCAGACAAGGCCCCTCCACCACTGCCCCCAAAGAAGCACCGCCCGAGCACTGGAAAGAGACCTGGGTTCCAACAGGAATTTGCAGACGGCCAAACCCTGAGATTTTCAGCCATTTACAAGGACAATTATAATTTTGTAAAAAAAACCCCAAAACACCAAGCTTTTGTCTGATTTATCAGTAGGAACACCTAATTTATCTTTATACAGCAGCATGGAGATCTCTTAATAAAATAGGTTATTACTTTGTTTAGTGATCTAGATGAAAAAATACCCATTAAACATACTAGATTTCTATCATAAGTCACTTAAATATAGATCTACCTGATAACTCTTTAAGGAGAAAAAAATAATTAAAACCCTCACACACTGTTCATTTAAGAATAGCTGATCTCCAAGCCATTCAAAAAAATAAGCTGTCTCTTTTGCAATATGTTGTGCTGTCTCAAAAATACATTTAAACAATAAATGCTATTAAAACCACAGAAATATGCAGCGCAAGGTTTCACCAACTAGATGAAAACAGAAATACAGGTGAAGAGCATTGGTTTGGTGGCAAAGGCAGAGGTCCCAGGGGAAATTTAAGAGTCCAAAGAGGAATAAGGCAATCCTTTCCTTTGGAAGTCCACTGCTCAGTTGTGAACTCTTGGCACACTCTCCTTCCGCACAGTACCTACCACAGGGGACCCTGATCTAGGCCAAAGGCTTCATGCTACCTTAAAAGCAACGCATAGTTCATAAAGCAATGTAGGTTAAAAATATTCAAAGGTTGCAAATGTTGCAACAGGCTGGGGAACAGTTTGCTGATGGCATAATATCTCATCATGGCTCAAAGCTTTTGTGCCTCCTTCCAAGGAGGAAATCAGGTGAGGTTTTTATTTTGTTTTTTTTTGTTGTGGTTGCAATATGAATACAAAACCAGAGAGCAGAGGTATAGAGTGCAAAGCTGAGTGACTTGGAGAGCAGGGAGCAGCTATTCATTACCACCATATTCGCTATTCCATGCACATTGATTGCTTACTTTGTCGAATGATATACAAAATTTACATGCATGCTTATTCTCATCTATGAGAATGTCGATTTCAGCTGGGAAAGAGTTCATTCTTTTTTTTTAAGTAGCTGGTACAGTGCTCTGTTTTGCATTCAGTATGGTCATGAAACCACAACATTATCTCACTTCTTTCCTTTCACAGTCATAATTTTACTTACAGTAGTAACTTGGTACTGCTGGAAAAAATGGGGATTTGGTGTCTTTGTGAAAATTAAAATCATCTCCAAGGAATATATTCTATATTCTAAGGAATATACATATTGAAAAAGCTGGGGTTTAGGCTTAAACTACATAAAATAGTTCATAACACAGGAGATAGACACTGTTCACACTGTCTTTTCTGCCAAAGCATTGCATATTTTCCATAAGCTCATATGAAAGACAACAGAATAAAAGCATTTATTTTCTTGGATAATTAGAGTGTAAATACTACCAGGAACAGCTTTTAATCCACTTTTAAAAAGGTATTTAATGTTTAAAACACCTGGTAATGTCTTCAGATAGCTGGGCAGGGTCTGGAGGGTAGAATTTCACATTAAATGCAAACTGCCAAGCACCACCTGGAAAAGAACACAGGTTGACTGAAAGTATACTGGAAGTGCAAACAGAGATGCTCATGCTATTCAATCACCAGCAGACTTAAAAAAATATCCCAGACAAGCAATTAACGAGAACGGGCTTTAGAATATTTTTCTCACACGTTGTACTGAAGATACTGCATTAAATCAGATTTTACAGCTCTTTTCTTATTTAGTAGGACTACCACTAAAATGAGGACTCTGAGTGTGCAGTAATTTATTACTAATACTAAAAAAACCCTCAGTCTGAGAACAAAGTTTATGGAAAGTAAGCACCACACAGCCTGTACAAGCTTTAAAAAACAATAACCCAGAACACCGAGGCACTGGAAACACCACAAGCCAGAGTACAAGCTGGCTCTGGAGCAGGGTGATGTGCCGAGGTCTAGCTGCCCAAATCAGCTCACAGCATCCTCTCAGAGTGCTGCCTCAGCACATAGCTCCTTTCTTCAGCAGACATAAATTATTGTGCAGAGAAAACTGCAAGGACAAACAGAGAGTATGACTGCAAAAGTCAGCACTGGGGAATTCTTATTTAATTATTTCACTAAAGTTAGTTGACCCACAGGATGAATACTGGTTTGTATCTCCAGATTTAGCAAAATTATTTCTGGAGTGTTAGCTTTAAATGTTGTTAAAAAATAATATTAAGATTTAAAAAAGGAGTTGAACATGGTATGTAAATCTGGAAGTTATTCTGAAAAAAGGGTTAGGTTACACTAACACATGACTTGAATACAAATGAAAAGCAATAACAAAACCCCAAACCACATTGTTCTTACAAGCAACAAGGAAATTTTATCCCATGGGAGGCCCCATCCACTTTGGTCATACACACATCTAATCTCAGATATTCAAGGCCAGGCTGGATGGGTCTTTGAGCAATCTGCTTGAGTGGGAAGTGTCCCTGCCCATGGCAGGAGTTGAAATTCAGTGATCTTTAAGGTCCCATCCAATCCAATTAATTCTATGATTCCATGAATGTGCAAGAAGAGTTTTGATGTTCACCACCAGGACTTCAGCTCTTGGCATGACTTTTGGAGTCCTTGAGTCTAGGAACTTCTCCATTTTCTTGGGCCATAAAATAAAGGAAGATTTGGCTGGCAATGAGGATGGGGCATGATCCCACCAGAGAGCAGACCAGCCCCAAGGTGGTAATGCTTAGCCAGAGGTGACACCTGGTTCCACAACAGGTGGAAGGGACTATGGCCTGCAAATCTATTCCTTGGCACAAAAAAATAAATCAAAGCTATTATGATCATTTATTATTTATTATTATCATTTATTATTATGATTATTATTATGATCAAGCCTATCATAATAGCACAGATGGTTAAGACAGAGGAGTAAGCAGTCTTTACCTGAATTTTTTTGGAATAAAACCTAACAGTACAAGTGCAAGTCAGTGAGTTATAGCTAATGGGGTGTGAACCAAGGGCCTTTCTCAGCCACTGGGATGAAGTCCCAGCAGTGTGTCCTGTGTGTTGTACAACTCAACCAGCGTCTAGCAGGACTATATTTATTTATTTATTTATTTATTTGTTTGTTTGTTTGTTTGTTTGTATTTATATATTTATTTATATTTATATATGTTTTGGAAAGCATTATGGGTAACAGCACTACTTTTCTACTGTTGGCCTGTTCCAAACTTCTGGGATGAATTGTACAGAGAAAGCAAATTATTACTGTCATTTTCTGCAAATACAACTGTCCACTGCCTCAAGTCCAGGATGAGACTCTTCTGCCTTCGTTAATCTCCTGCTGTCACAACCCTTCATTGTCTATTTCATGGCTTGGGTACATATGAAATGCATTTCAAATATGTGGTGGGGAGCTGAACTGCTTTGCTTTCATTGGCCATCTGTGTAACCTGACTCATTGTGGTCTAAAGCACCTTCCTCTCCAGATCCATCCCTTCATTAGATTTAAAAAAGGCAAATGTTCATTACTTTGTTATGCAGATCACTTACTTGTATAGAAAATAATACTGGAGAAAAGGGGAAGTTGCTCATAGTAAGTGGGGAAATTTTCCTACCAGTGTAAATTAACCCTTTTAATCTTGGAGGGGAAAGAATTTGTTTGCCAGGCCCGACCCAACAAATGTGAACTACCAGATACATTTGTTTTTGGAAGCACAAATTCTAGAAGAGGTCACCTACAAAATGTGCAAAAAAAAAAAGTTACTGAGGCTTTGCTGCCCACAGAAGTCATACACACAAAATTCTGTCCTTTTTAAAAGTGAGGGGAAGTAAAAAAAACACAAGTCAACTTTTGAGCCCAGCAGTCTCAAAAAGGTTTTCCTTTGAGAGATTTTTTTTATTTCTAATATAACAGACACCTAATTATAACAACTGAGCTTTTAAAAAGATTCATGTGAATCAGAAAATTGACTGAATGGTCATTTTAGGAGCAAAGATCAATATTCTAAAATGAAGAAAGGAAAGGTATTTAGATGGAGTACTATTTTGTATCAGTGAATTATTTCAGTATGGGGCAGTGTTTTTGGATATGATATAAATATCAGTAATGCAAGTAATAATTAATATACGTGGCCTACTCCCTAAGGTTACATTGCTTAATGTCAAACTTCAGGATTTTGCATCTCTGCAAATGTCAAGTTGTTTTCAGCAATGCAAGTTCATGCGCTACGAGCATCAGAAATGCCTCACCATCATAGTGGCGTAAAAAAATCTAAAGGATGTACATAATTCCTTTGCTAAAGACTTGGGACAGGATACAAAAGATGACTGTGAAATACACTGTCCCCATGGGGAGACATGTAGAAGGAGGCAATGATAACAAACTTACTTCGGATCTGCTTCTTGATTTCCTTGGCAGGGTCCAACCAATTCTGCAAAGAAAATGTTTCCTCTTTTCAATTTGTATTAGAAAACACAACAAATACTATTTTTAAAACAGTACTATGAGTCAAAGCTAGAACACAGGAAGCTCTGCCACACCTTTCTCCTTGGAGTAGCAGTAGACAGGGCTAAGACTAATTTTCAAATGTGGCCCTGGGCAGAAACAGGATTTTTGTTAACCTTCACAGACTTTGAGGGCCTGAATGATTTGAAATAAAAGAATAAAAAATAGGAATTGGTAAAATGAACCCACAGAGATATCTTCACGGAGCATCTTCCAGGAAAACTAAAGTTCTACAGGCTTGTTATAAAAAGGTGGTTTTGATGGATTTTTTTCCTCCAATCCTGGAAAGACTGAGAAGACTTGCTAGGGGATAAGCAAGTGCAGAGTACGGCACTACCCTGTTTGCAATGCAGCATGGGCATGAGGGGCTTTCCAGGGAAAACCAGAGGCAGAACCACAGCACCTCTGCCCGCACCCACACCATGCAGAGCCCACTGACTACTCAAGATAAAACCCCTGCTGAGGAGGTGAATTATCCCAGTGATGTGTTAGTACTCCATGGATGCCAAGGAGCAGATGAAATTCCTCCAGAGGAGGCACATGGCAGCTTGGGGCCCTGAGTGACTCTGCTGTCTTGACCTCTAAGAGAATCAAGTTAATATTTAAAATGCGTCACAGTCCAGAACAAAAAGTTCGCTTTCCCCAGGAAAGTTCCACTTTCTCCAAAGGAAGATAAACAAAGGTATCAGAGAGACAATAAAACACTAAAGAGATATCGAACAAGCTGAACACAACAATCACTCCCCAACAAAAACAACCACTTTGCAGCTGTCCAAACCTGCTCTGTGGTGCAAAACATGAGCCTGAAGATCTCCAGCTATTGCTGAGCACAAAAGCACACTATGCACCGAGAAATTAAAGACGCATTAGGATTTCTGTTTACAAAGATGACATGGGGTATGGGCATGTACGTTGTCTGCCTGGAAGTTATGCGCCAGAGGATGGAGGTGAATTGCTAAGTACTTTGACGTTAAAAATATGCATGTTATTGATCAATAAAAGTGGTAGCAGGCAGTAGTTCTTTTAACTGTTTAGCTCTGTAAAATAACAGGTGACCTATAAATGTTTAGTGCTTATAAATCACATGTTAATAATGAACCCATGCTTCTTTTTCCCGAAGGAAAGTATACCTATCTGAAAATGCATAGACTTCTGCCTAGCTTTTCTCAAAACTAAGCACATGCTAAGGCAATATCTTGCACTGGCATGGACCAAGCTGCTTAAGTGACTTTTGGAATTAGAAACAAAAAAGTCTGTGAAGACAGGGGGGAAAAAAAGAAACAAAAAGACTGATTTCTTTCATATCATATATATTTGAAACAAAAGGAAGCCTAGAAAACAGCTGTTGTTCCCACAAGACATAAACAGCTAAAAAAGTAGTAGCAGCTCCAGCTCCATCAGGGAAGACCTTTCAGGCCATGCAAAGCACAAAGTCCCTTCAGCTGGTGAGCTCTGCTGAACTACTGCACACATTGCTAAGAAGTTTGTATTGGTTTCTGTCAAAATATTTATCTTAAAATGTCAAAATAACACAACGTATTTTAAATTACCCTTTGATACGCTCTCTTTCACCATACCATGCCCCAAACAATGTATGCACGTATCACCTGCACGTTAGATCATCTTTGACACTTGCAATACACAGCTTGTTTCATACTGAAGCTGGAATGCAGGACAGCAGAATGTGATTCACTACTGTGACCAGCTGCTTCTGAAGACTAATGTCTCTAGTCAAATCAACAATAATGCTAAGATAAAGTCAAGGCTTAGAGCCTTCCCTTATCTTAGCAGTTAGCAGTCAGTCATCTCCTGCCTATCTGTGTCCCAACCACTATTATTAAGCCATATTTTAGTATTATATGTTTTGCCGTGTATCTATGAGTGTAAATCTGACTTTCATTTATGACAGTAAAGGAATAAATCATACTAGAAAGAGCACCAGCTATGTGATTAATATCTTTCATGTCATAAATAGCTGAAAGAGAGGGAACCCAGGGAAACACAAGAGATGCTCTTGAGAAGTAGAGTCACAAAAAACAATTGCTCAAACTGTGTCTATGGAACTTGGCAAGGAAGATAAAACCAGCTTCTGGATTGTTTGCAGCTGTCTGGGGAGCATCTCAGGGACTTCTGACGTTCACAGGCCAGAGGCCACCTGCAGTTTTGTGTGTTACCTTTTGGTTTTCTGTATCTCTGTATGTTAGCCCAAAGTAGTCTTTTTCCAAAAGGT
Source organism: Pseudopodoces humilis (assembly GCF_049639895.1). NCBI lineage: Eukaryota > Metazoa > Chordata > Aves > Passeriformes > Paridae > Pseudopodoces > Pseudopodoces humilis. Next base: position 49,117,243 of record NC_142200.1, read on the forward strand.
TCAGATGCTCGCACACTTTGTCAAACAGCACTTGACCTCTGGAACGTTTCTGTGGGAAATGAACAGAAAACAAAGAAAAAGACACTTAAGTTTGCAAACTAAAGTAAAATAAACATTAAAATAACACTTTTTCTGTCAAACCAGTAGCCTCAAAATGATTCAAATCAATGCACACATCTTTCCAACCTATTGACCTGGAGCTTCATAAGAATCTGCTGAATGGGGCAAATCCTCTTTTCCTAAAACCTCAAGTATTCTTGCAGAGCTAAAAATAAGTCATACGTGTCATGTTTCAACTTCCAATAGGAAAATCTCTTCTGTTTTTCAGAAACTGCAACTTCAAGAGCATGATGAGGTCACACCTCTGTAAACTGAAGCAATTCTTCATGTGCAAGTAGCAACAAATAGCAGTTCAAAATATTCCTGGTCATGGATTACCAGAGTTGTGACTGAGGGGCAATCCACTGGAGCAAAAACCAAACATGGACATACTTTTTTCTTTGGTAATAGTCTGGACTGATTTCAGGACCCATTTTTGTTTAATACACAGATAAATGTGATTACACCATCTATGAACATCATGGAAAGAGCCTAGTATCCGACTGGGAATGCAGCTGGGTAAAAAAGCAGCTTTCCAGTGCCCCACTAACCTTCTTTACTGCTGGCATGTCAGATGAGAAGACCTCTCACTGTCAACACACAGAGCCCTTAGCAGAAGCTTCATAGTATCTATCATACTGGACAGTAAAAATTCAGGTCATCCTGGTTCTCAGCGATGAATGTGAAATTGAGGAAAAAATTCTCCAGAAAATCAAACAGACAGAAACATCCTATTTATAACCTACACATGCCAACTTTGATATGCATTAGCTATGATAAACAACTCAAAATTATTTGGGCCATATTCATCACTGCGTTTCATCATTGCCTGCTTCCCAAAGCGCGACTCAGCTAAAGGAAAAAAACTCCCCACTTTATTGTGACCACACACAAACATAAATATTTTAGTTGATGTCAGTGCAGCATTTTCTTTATCTGTAGCATACACATGACTAGAAGCAGACTAGAAATACACTACTTGCTTCAAAGGCAATGCAGGCAGTTAACACAAAAGAGGAGAGAATGCCACCCCCAAATGTACGTGCCTCTGCCAACAGAACTGTGCCCCGACTGCGCTGCCAGCCCAGCAGCCTTGGCTGGGAGAGGGCAGTTCAAAATCCAAGCTGACACAGCTATGCCAACAAACCCATGGAGCCCAACGCTGCCCTCTAACTATTTTAGAAGTTGTAAGCAAGCCAAGAGAAAAAAAAGGAAAGAACTGAGGGTTGCTGCCTAACACCCAGGGAAAACATCACAGGAGATGATGGAGGGAGTGGCACAGCGCAATCTAATTTGTATTAAATTTGGTATTTTTACTGGCATTTGAATGGTATATTGGAAAGGACACTGGAAAACATCCTTTACATTTTTATCAATGGAGAAACTGAAGCATGGCCTAAAAAATGTTCTCCAGTTGAGGAAAATAAACCAGGCCCAGAAGTACATTACAAGTTTATTCCTGTAACTTCATTTACTGTGCCTTCCAGCATTATTTGAACAAACAGCTCTAGGGCCTTGTTCTGCGTGTCACATGCTTTCCACCCTGTAAGTAGGAAGCATAAATATGCCCCAGCTCCTTTAAAATGTCAAACAAATGTTTAGTTAATTCTTCACGCCCCGAACTTGAAAGTAGGTAACAAGAGGTTGGTGGTTTTATACTTGGTGTTCTCTGCAGAGAACGAGGAGGATGTAAAAGATCTTAATACTGGTGTGTGTGGAGAGGAACCAACTCAGAAACTTCAAGCCAAAATGGTCACATTTCTGCTATAAGCAAGCAATGCTGCATTTTGACAAATTTCTTGCTCTTCTACTTGTTAACAAACTAAGTAGTTACACTGAATGGGGAAAAACAAGCAGGTCAGCTCTAGAAGACACCAGCTTTGAAAAACACTATGTTTTTCACTATGGTACACCAGTGCACCATTCACATGTATTTAAATTGTGGCACTTCAATGCTCTCTAAATTTTAAGAGTCACTCAAGGCAAACACAGGAGCTGTTTCATGTGGCCAATCCATCCAGCTACATAGATGTCTGTTTTGAGAAATAGTTGCGAGCAGCTGCAAGGTGTGGTGTTTTAACAGGGAATTACATCAAACAGTTGTGCAGAACTGTGCTGTAATAAAAACCAAATGCCCAGAAAACCCCCAGTGCCCAGTATTTCTTGTTTGGCTAAACACTGTAAGCAAGTGAGAGTATCAATGGCAATCTGGAACAATTTTCATGGCAATGTAAACTCCTCTTTCTCCTCCTATATGAAGATACCCAATTTGTACTTAGTCTTCTTCCACAAAACTCCTGCTGCATCAGGATATGGGAAAAATGCAAGAGGACATAAGAAATACAACATGTAAATGACAGCACTTCCTGACCGGGGTCTTGTCTTTACCACCGCGAGGTAAGAACTGGTGATGGTTGACGGAAAACTTTACCAAGACTACTTCTCTTCCTACAGAAATAGCCATTAGCATCCAAACAGATGAGCCTCATGTTGCAGCCTCACCACTGCCCCTGAATGCCTGTTCCCAGGTCAGAGATGACCTGTGGGAAAAGGATTTAGAGGACTCTGGTCATCTGGGGAGCTGGGGCTGCCTGGCTGTGGAATCACCCCTGCTGCTCTCCTAATGCAAGAGAAATCCTCATGCACCTGCATAAAGGCAGCAGTGCTACTTTATACCCATGTGCTGCGAGCAGGCACACTGTTTCTGAAGCATCACTGCAGAGAAACACAGTGAAAGAAAGCTACTGCATAAATTCATAGGAAATTAAGAGGTTCAAGTAGAAATGTATAATTAAATCAATTGAAAAATTTGCCCTTGTTAATTGTTTTAATTTTACTTCATGCCCAAAAAACCATGCCATGAAAGGCAAGGATATCATTGCTTTGGCAGGGAGAGAATAAGAGCAGAGAAAGGTCAACTTCATACAGCTCCTCAATCCATCCTAAACCTTCACTTTCCATTATTTTGGAGTGGCAAGTCTAAGACGATCAAAGATTGACAGTCTGCTGGTTACTGTGGATCACAAGTTAATGCCAAAAACGCCCATCAATTCTCACCAGTCCAAAAAATGTGGATGCAAAAGTAAATAAAAAAAAAAAAGGCTTTGTGCTATAAAATACTTTGTAAATGAAAAAAAAATCTGCAAGGTAAATATGGCAGGAGTATCCACTAGAAATATTCTTAGACGTTTTTCAGGCATGAATGGGATGAAACAGAATGTACAGACGTGAAAAAATATGCTTTGCTTAAGCTCTGGGAAATCAAGTTAATAGAAGGAATGCAGCACACAGATTAAACAGTATAAATGAACACAAAGGTCTGGGAGAAAAAATGCTACGTTTTTTCACAGCCTCATCCCTGCATCGCTATAAAGGCCAGGGCTCTCTCTTGAAGCTGGAATGGGAATAAACAGCCTCCTGGTGAAGTTCCCAGTGAAAGGAGCCAGCAGCAGCAAACTTGGCAAGCCAGTGCCTGCCAGCAATTCTCAAACACAAGGAGAAGCAGCCTCTCTTCTCACCAGCTTCTCCTCAGATTTGAAGCTGAGTCCCTCCCTCCTTGGGATGCTGAAGGTCACAAAAGGCTCTCTTGTCCCCTAATTGGCTTCTGCACCATTCTCAAATCTTTCCACATCATCTTCTTCAGCCCATATCCCTCCATCATATCCCAATTGTCTTACAAGATCACCAGACCAAGATTGTGAGCACAGAGTGAAGAGCTCAAAAATTCAAATACTTCCACCTTTGCTCTGCCTGGATAACATGGTTATTGTCAAGTCTATTATTCTCACTGGCAAATATCTGGGTACATTCAGTATTTCTTAATGCATAACAATAATAAGAAAGTTTTCCTGTATTATGATTAAACCCATAAACTGTATAGTACTTACAATATGCAAACATTATCAAAGTGAAAAAATGCAAGCCTTTGTTACCACTTCAGCCACAAAATATGTACTATATGGTAATCACAGAATCACTGATTGGCTGAGGCTGGAGAGCATCTCAGGAGATTGCCACCCTCCCTTCTTCAGAAGCACCATCTAAAGCAGATTGGTCAGGATTGTGCCCACTTGGGTTTTGAATATTTCCATGGATGGAGACTCTGCAGCCTGTGTGGGCCACCCTCAAAGTGGTTTTTTCTTTCTTCTGTTTAAATGGAAATTCCTGTCTTTCACTTTGTGCCCCTTGTCTCTTGTGGCAAATGCGTACTACCAACCACATTCTGGTTCTGTCTTCTTTCACTCCTCCCATCAGATATTGATACACATTGCTAAAATCCCCTTGAGCCTTCTCTTTTCCAGGCTGAACAGTTCCAGCTCTCAGCCTTTCCTCATAAAAGACATACTCCAGGGCCTTCATCCTATCTGTGGCCCATTGTGGAACCCTGTCCAGTATGTTTCTGTTTCCCTTGTACTGGGGAATCCAGAATCAGACTCAGCACTTCAAGACTGAGTAAAGGGGAAGGAAAACCTCCCTCAACCTGCTGGTGACATTGCAGGCTGGCTGGCAGGCCTTCTGTGCTGCGAGGGAACATCACTGACTTATGTTCACCTTTTTGCCCATCAGGACCCTTGAGTAACAAAAACCCTGTGTTGCACCACCTAGCACCACCAAACTCATGTGTTATTGTCCTGTGTTAAGCAATGAGGGAAATGACATAGAAAATGACATAGAAAATGACACAGAAAATGAGAAACTAACAACTTAATACAAATATATGATACCAACTTCCTTTTCCTACAGGTGCTAATAAGACTCTAGAAAATTCCTTTGGGAGTCAGCAAAATACAGGGAAGAGATCAGGAAGATTTCAAATGTTATGTGCTGGATGATGCTTCCCAGGCTGGAAAACAGTTGTGCCAGAGGAAAATTTGTCAAGATTCAGAACTGCCACCTCCAAAGGACAAATTTTATTTCTGTGAGAGGCTGTAGGCTTGGCTGCCCCATACCAGGAGGCACCACCTCTCCAAAAGGTCTTCTAGCTGCTGTGGCTCCTTGTTTGGCAAACCTGCCCTGTCCCTGAAACACAATCATTTGCAGTCTTCCTGCAGGCCATTTTGGCACCCATCCTGATAATGCAGTCTGAGCCTCTTCTGATGCACCTCACCCTGAATGACCCACTTTCGCTTGTTGGGTAACCTCCAAGCTCCAGGACCAGCCATCTTTCCTAGCTCTACGCCAGCTAGAGCCATCCATGCTGTCAGTACTCAGCCTTCTTTCAGACAGAATCCAACCCTCTGTCTGACAGATTTCTCACTGGAGGGGCAACGCCTTTCTGGGACTGGTAGCTCAACATGGCTGAGGAGCCCCTGTTCTCAGAGAGTTTCAAAGCATTGGCCAGGCAATGCCACAGCTGGCCTGACTGTACCTGCTCACTGCCCTGGCCACTGCCCTGCCCATGTCAGGGGCTTCTCCAGTCCCTCTGAACCAGCACAGGTATGATACTGGGATCTCTGTGCACCTCCCCAGGTGCTGAGGGGTTCAGTGTCTGACTAAGGGGTAGAGTGTTGGTCTACTCTCAAGGCTCTATTTTTGCTCACTAGCAGATTACCCTCCTCTCACTGAGAGGAGAACAGGATGAGAAGCTGACAAGCTGCAAGCAGCCCTCTCTGCTTCCTAGAAATGAAAACTATTGCAGCCTCCAAAGTGATGCATTTTGGGGCGGGTCTACTTTGGCATCCAATGCTGCAGTCTCATGTGGGTGCAGAATGCTGAGCAAGGGCTACTTGCAGCATGGAATCAATTACAAGAGATCACATTCAGACCAAATTTTGCAGTACTAGGGAAAACACAAAGTGAGAACAGAATTCCACAGCCAAACATCTATAACAGGATTCATTTTTGCCACCAACAACCATCAACTCCACTGCACAGTAACCGCAAGGTCAGGACAGCGCCATGAGCTGAAACTTCCCTTTCTCATCAGTCAAGGAGCACAGCAAGATGAAAATGTATCACAGCTGTGAACCTGGATTTTGAAAGGCAAGAGTTTGCATGTAACTTTCTGCACAAATACGTATGCAAACGACCTTGCTGCTTTCCTGGGAAAAGCTGCCAAGCTGCCAAGCTGCCAGTGAGTAATGTCACACTAGTGCTAGCCTGGCATCCAACTCCATACAATTACTGTAATAACTCTAGTTAGGCAGGGTCGCTGGAATAAGGACAAACAGATCAGTATCATGAAATCCCAGTGCGAATAATTGGACTCGAACTGATGTTGAGGTTATCTAGTTCACATTCCTAATTAGCACTTGCACTTTCCAATGGATCTCAACAATGCACTGTGTAAATGTGTGGGCTGGCTCTAGCCTTGCATGCTGTAATGCATTTTGGCATGTGGCTGTACAACCTCTTCCTTTTCCCTTCTTCCTTCTGATGAGGAACAATTATTTTTTTTCATTTCCAATGCTTCAATTTTTTTTGATTAAAAATATTCCAATTGTGTGCAGACCACCGATTTTATTTCATTTTACTGTTTCAATTTAAACTACTTTTTGCAATTTAATTGAATTGATACTTCCATTTTCTACACCGCATGGGCTGTGTGGTAGTCTCCTATGTGGAAACAAACACAAGTAAAACACCTGCAAAAGTTAAAATGTATATGGAAACAAATAAGTAGCATACAGAAGGGGAAGCTTCTCCATACCTACACTGCAGCTTCTGCAGTTATTCTTGCAACACAAGCAAGTGAAAATGATTAACTGGTTGTCGGGAATACTTTGTACTCACCACAGAGAGCACTCTCTTAACAAAATTCCCCCAGCTGAGTCTCTGAGTTGCTGAATTCCAGCCTCCTGACAACACAATTTCTCATTCTTTCCTTGTGAACTACCCAATTTACACAAAATATATGCCAGATCCCAGACAAAAAAAACCCCAAACCAGTACTTCTGCAAATACTCACTGCTTGCAAGCTGAAGTGACCAAGCCTACAAGATCGCTTTTGTATGAAGAACCCCATTTCTGGGGGAGGGATATGAACACATATGTCATAAGCTAATATGCATAGGCAAGTATGCATACTTTGTATGTATTTGATGGATACAATAGATCCATACAAACAGATGTGAATTTGTAAGTGGATGTTCATTGTAGTTCCAAATGGAGAGAAGCTTGTGGCCACATCATGTTGCTTCTCCATCTATAGAAAGTCAATCAGAGATTCTAAACTCACACAGTCATTCTGGTAAGAAGCACATTTTTATCTGTAAGTGAAATAATAATCAACCTACCATGAAACATTTCCCATGTTTTTCCTGAAAAGAACGTGAGCTGTTCAAGAACCAAAGAGCTGAAGTGAGAAATTCCAGAAGCTGATCATTGCACTTTAGGCCAGAAAATTTCCAAACATGGAGAACGTGATTTTCGAACATGTCTTGATTGAAGCCAACAGAAAGAAGTCGTAATTTTTTTCCTCAAGGAAGATAAATTGAAAAACTCATTCTGAAGAAGTTTAAGTTCATTTCACTTCTACACATTTGTAATTTGCATTTTCAAAGGATTTACTCTTTCCTTGTTTACATTTCTCCACAGTTTCTCTCCACAGGAAAAAGAAGATGAAGAGAGGTGACGGGAGAGAAAACAAAACCCCTGAATTTCTTCAAGTCTATAGTTTCTCAACTGAAGTTCCCAGCAGGAAGCTAAGTGAGGAGAATCCAGGAAAAAAAAACCAGGATAGAGGATCTTTCATGGAGTCTTAACTGGCTGCAAATCAACAAGTTTTCCTCTGGTTTACTGAACTAAATATCACTTGTGTAATGTGTAGGATAAAAACATCTGTGAGCAAGTGTAGCATGACTTAACCACTGGAATTTACGTCTCTAAATCCCCTGCCGTGCTTGCTGAAAATGGCACTGGCAGTTCCAGAAGCATCATCAACAGTTAATTAATCCAAAAGTTCAGTGTGTTGCAAGTCATGTTCTAGGCGTTCCACAAAACATTTTCTTGTCATTTCTGCTCAGGAGAAAAAACCTTTGCTTAAGTTAGCAGGGCAACACTGTACACCAAAGACAAAGGTAGGATATACAGTGACAAAGCAAACAACAAATGCCCTGCTCCCCTCTTCCACACAGATCAACTAAAAAAAAGCTTAAAAATAAAGGAAATTAGCTCATATTGTCTTTTTATTCCAACTACTTTTTTCTTGCAGAAGTAATCTGCATATGCAAAGTATTATAAATCAATGGCTTGGGTTGGAAGTACCCTTAAAGATCATCTAGTTCCACCCCCCTGCCATAAGCAGGGACACCTTCCACTAAACCAGGCTGCTCAAAGTCCCATCCAACCTGGCCTTGGACACTTCCAGGGATGGGGCAACCACAACTGCTCTGGGAAACCAGTGTCTCAGCACTCTCAGAGTAAAGAACTTCCTCCTAACATCCGACCTAAATATTCCCTCTTTTAGTTTTAAACAGTCCCCCTTTGTCCTGTCACTATCTGTCTGAGTAAAATGTCTCTTTCCCTCTTTTCTGTAAGCCCTCTTTAACTACTGGAAGGCCACATTAAGATTTCCCTGGATCCTCTTCCAGGCTGAACAACTCCAACCCTCTCAGTCCTGTCTTTACAGGAGAGGTGCTCCAGCCCTCTGAGAATCTTTGTCGCCCTCCCCTGGACGTGGAGGAAACATAAATGTTCAAAATATAATACGTAATCATTAATAATAAACGTTCATAAATGCATCCTAAGGATGGACAGAACGCTCTTGTCCAGTTTATAAGAAAGCATAGAAAATACTGAATGAGACCTTTCAAGATCCAAAGGGAAAAAAGACACACTCCAAGAAAAGAAAGCATTCAAAGCAAAATACATTTATTTTTTGGTTCTCAAAAGTTTTCCATACTTCAGTGGTAAACTGTATTTGGAAATACCCCAAGTTAAAATTCCAGATAATATCTACTAAATAAAATATTTGCCCAAAAAGTGGGGAGCACTATGAATTCGGCAATTTCAGAAATATTTTGCTGAATAAAAGCTATATTAAAAATAGTCTTTTTTTTTTAATCTATTATGAAGCTACTTCATGTACAGAAATGCTTTTCCTGAAAGCTGCATATCAATATAAGCTCTCCAACTGTTCTATTTCTTTATCAACTTCTTTATGTGGAAACCTTCATAAAACATCCCAGTAAGTGACTGATGTAGACTAATAGCTTGAAATAAAACCTGCAATAATATTTTGCATATGTCTCCACCTTTTAATTTAGAACACTATCTTATACTGCTCTGCACATATAAATGAATGCCACATTAGGAAACAGAGTAGATGAGAAAGTATTTTAACATACAGCGATGATTTATCTCTTTCTTTTTTTTCCCCATTGTGGCAGTACTGTAATTCAGCATCTTATTGATATTTATTGCAATAAACCATATTGAAATGTATTACCATCCCTGAAAATAACCTCTTCTGTCAACCGCTAACCAAGCATTTAGATAAACAGATAAACACATAACACAGGCTATGCTACAGTTACGTACCTGCAGCACATGTCAGTGACATTGTATAATATGACATAGTTTTTATCAGGGGCAACCTTCTTTAATGCCATTTGAGCTCGCAATCCTGAACAGCCAGCACTAATCTAAAAAAGCCCAGAGGACTGCTAAATCCCAGTAAGAAGATTGGTGACCTAGTCCCGATTCTGGCATCAAACCAAATTAGGGTTTTTGCCTTCTGCATCAGCAGCAGAGATCGCACCAGCACTGGCATCACACAAGCTCTAAGCGTACCGATGGGCACCCAGCACAGTTTGCATCCTTGGGAAAACACTGAGCATTCTGTTCATGGCAATGCAGCTGCACAGGGGGCACTCGATAAAACATAAACACTCTGCAGCACCTTTTCATATGTGGAAGTGTGAGAGCCATGTCTGCACGTGCACTATGGCTACAGAAATACCTGTCAAGTGTGATGATTATCAAATGCGTCCCAAGTGCATACCATATCAACTGAGGTCTGCTACCAGCTTATGAGCACTACTGTCTGATAAATGAATATAAAAACAGTGGACACAACTTCTCAATTAGGAGTTCTGTTCTCAGTACATCTATGAGCTTCACACATTTGCTAAATCATGACATAAAATAATAAACAGTATTCCATTTATGAAGGCTTTTCAGCAGAGAAAGTAACCCTCTCACTCAGCTTTCTCGAGAGCACAGATTGTTTGGGCTTGGATTCTAGCTAGACATGCAGCTGATGCATTGGCTTAATGCCTCCTGATTGCCCTACCACCTCCTGCAAGACTCCCTGAAGAAACTCAGGCAGGTCTCTTGGGATTCACTACAGCAGCTGAAGCTTTCCAGTGGCAGCTATAAATATTTCCATTATTCTACCTACACTTGGACAATCTCAGCAAACACTCATCTCTCCTCATCTCACATGTTAACTAACTGCGCACAAGCCTAGTACCAACACAGCAAGGGGAACCAATCACTGCCTGAAATATAAATAGTCCTTGGCATATATCAACAAAAACCAACCATAAACAGTTTGTTTATTTTCAGCTGAAAAAAGCTCTACTGTCAACATAGTCCGATTTACAGAGTAATCTTGCCATATGAATTTAAAAGCCACAGAGCTCTCTCTGACCTACATTGCCAGCCCGGAGTGAAAAAAAAATAAATTCACTGCAGAGGATGATGCTCTTGAGGCAGAAGAGGGACAGAGAATGATCATGTTTTTAGATTTGGGGTATCTTAGATGGTATTGCACCATCAGTGCTGGGGTTTTCACGAAAACTAACACATCCTATTCTCGAACTACATCCAAGCTCTATCCACTTCAGATCAAAACCATTTCTGCCAGAGTGAGATAAACCACGAGAGACAGACCGTGCTGCCTATCAACACTTTGCTTTGCAAGCAGATATTTCACCACCCAGTCTTGTTATGATGTTCTGTTCACTGTATCAACAGACAAGGATAAGAAAACATAAAACTAGCCCAGTGCTGCATGGGGCTCAGCTGGGGGAAAAAAAAAAAAAAAAAAAATCACCCATATGAGGCAGTAAGATTTTATATGGCATGCTAATATATTTAGAGAATATAAAGTGAAGATTTACTTTGTTTGGGTCTGGAAATGGCAACTCTTAGTGTAAATGTGGGGACAGCACCTATAAATTGGAGCAACCAAAACCAGAGTTGATGATGCATTTAGACAGCTCATTTGGGACTGGAACAAGCAGGAGGCACTTCAGTGGCACAGACAGCAGGAAATATGACAAAATGCAGGGAGGCTTGGAAGAAGCATGACTGGACAGAGACATGAAAACCAGCAACTTCTGTGTTGTTTGGGCATGAGGTAGAGAGGGATTGTACACATTGTACAGAAACAGCAGAAGGCTTTGAGTGTCCATTTGGAAAAGGTAAAAGACAAAGCCCTTCATCCACCCTTCTTGATTTATATTCCAGCAGTCATTAAAAAATACATGCAGAGATTGGGTGCTGGCTGCACAAGGCACTCTGGTAAGAAGCTGGAGGCTCACTGGGGAAAAGATCACCCCAGGCAATAAGCCTGGAAAAGACAAATTCTTCTGTACCCTGGTGAGGCCATCAGCAAGGATGGTGACAAGGACAGGACTCCTGGAGCCAACAGACCTCTATTGGTTTGGGGTGAAAGGCAGGTGGAAGATCATCCCCTCCTGGGCTCTTGCGAACAGATTAACTAGCAATGAACCATGCAGCACTTCAGTTTGAGTGTGCATGACCAACCCCAGTTTTTAAGAAACTTTACCAGATGGAGAACAAGCTTCTGCTGCCTGGCTCATGTCCAACTGGTGCCCCAAGGGGAGGGAACCGGCGACAGTATTTCAGTAGGAAGTTTTCAGCTAACTATTCATTCCCAAAAATACGCAGTTTCAGAACAGCTGAAAGTATCTGTCAATGTAGGTGGACCCCTCACAACAGTGTTCAATGTTATGAAAAATGGCTGGCACATCCAAGGTATCAAAATGTCACTCTATTAGGAATGGCTGGGAATGAGCAACACAGACTCTCATGGAGTCGATTAGGAGAATGTCTCGTAGTTTATCACTTCAGGTCTATTTTATGGACTGATATGTGGAAAGTACAGAAAGGAAACTCTTATTGGTTAGCAAACCACTACATCACCATCATTGGTCAGTGGGGCACACCACCCCCTGACTTTCTCCTGCAAAGAAAACAAGCAACAGAGAAACAACACCTGCAAGGCTGTTTTCTGTCTTTGAGGATTGTTTTGAATCCTCCTTATGAATTCCCAGGCTACTTTCTCAAGCTGGACTGAGAAAGCTATATGGCCTGTAATTTCTACAGGCTCTCTGTTTCAGACTTAGCATACACATCAAAATCAGTATTTTTGCCTGATAAACTCAACATTTCACTGTACAAATAATTTTCAGAAACTATTAACAAAAGGCAATAGTTAAGAGGACTAGATGTAGAAAATGTAAAAGTGGAGAAAATGTGCACAATTTTTTTTTCCAAGCTCCTGGCATTTGACTATGACCATGTCATCTGCTGTGCCAAAATGTGTAATTTAAGGCCCCACCTGCTGTTCACTTGATACATCTAAAGGAGTGACTTAGCTAATTCTTGGTTCCTCATTCAGTCTCTAAAATACCTGCATATTAACTGGAGAAAACATCTGTCTAATCATTTAGGTGTCTCCCTACCAAGGTTATATGAGACCTTCTCCCTGAATACCACACAGCCCAGACATTCCCAGCCACAAGAAGTTGTGGGAGGCCTGAGTCTCTCCTGGCAAGGCAGAAATGTTCCAATCCTATTCCCTCAGCCTTGTGGTACTTCCAAAAGGCTTAGCTCAACCTGACTTGCTTTGATTTAGATTTCTTTAGCTTCAGTGATAAGAATAAGAATCATAACCACTAAAAGGGAGCCCAAACATTTTTGTTTTAATTACTAAACTGAAGAAAAAAACCCCTTTCTCTGCTCAGACTCACAGTTGATCATTATGAGCTGGATAACATTGGTGCTGATTTCCAGAGCATTGTGCTTCTTGACTTGACAAATATTTTATCTCATAAAAAGCAGCCTATGGTATTTGGAAAAAGCAAGTCAGAAGAACTGTATATTAACTTTATCCAGCTGAAACATATTCAGGCAATACTCAGACTCCTACTGACACGTGTCAGGTAACATAGATCTTCAGTGAATCCCCTGGCTAATCCAAGTCAGCCCTAATTAGAGGGTCTGGGGACAGAAAACATGCTGTGTAACAGCAATGATGCCTCTCAGCCCAGTCACTTTTACTGAAACATATCCTGGGGAAGGAACAAAACCCAAAACAAAAGTCTTCATATTAAATTAAGTGAAATGTGAGCAATGAGTAGGTCAAAAGGAAAAGACTTATTAAAAAAAGTCCCTCTTGCATTCAGTAATCAGTTTCACATGTAGAGCAGAGCCATTTGCAAGAGACTGTGTGGAATTCGTTATACAATTAAAACGTGCAGGGGGTAACCGAAACTGTATCCTTCAGAATGCAGAGTGCATCTTATTACAAGGTTTCCTTCCTGACCTTAAAACCTACCTCAAAACAGACCAGAAATTTGATGTTATTAAACTCCCCACGCAAAAACGGCTCGGAGGTCCACACACGAAAACTCCCAGGGAAGGGTTAGCTTGGACACTGTGTGGGGAGGGGGACCACAGGGCCATGCGTTCCCCCTCTATCATACAGAAACACGGGAGGATTTTTTCCTCCAGAGGGAGTCTTGCAGGTCAGGAAGCACAGGCAGCCATCGCTCTCTTTCATTTCTGGCAGAGGTGGCAGTGCAGAAATAATTCTGCTTGTTCTCAGCTCTTCAAGCCTATCCTAATCCAATCCTCAATGACTTATTTGATAAGGAAGCATCCTGTATTCTCACTTTTTAACAGAAAAATGAGAAATTAATGCAAAATGTGATAGTTCAACTATTAGAGAATCCATTTATTTCATGTTCATTTTATCTTCAAAAAGGATTATTGTGTAGGGCAGAAAGGGACCAGTTCGCTCCAGTCTGCTTTGGTCCATGCTACAAATCCTGGTTCCAAATGTATGAAAAGAAAACTTGTTATTTCAACTCAAGCATGTTACTCTGATGTCACCTGAGGATGTGGGGAAACCCATTAAGAAAGTGGGGTCTCTGCCAGGGAGAAAGTCAGCAGAGGTTCATTACTAAGGCGTAACAGTGGCTACAGCTTGGGACATGGAACCACTGCCCAGGTTGCAGTGGCAGCATGACTGAGAAAACTGGAGTTAAAAACCACTCATATACAGTGTATTTTTACCAGTCCCTTCCTACCTCAGCTGACCCCAACTCACACAGAAGTGGGGTTAACAGTAATACTTTGTGAGATGTTTTTTCTCCATGTGCTGTGCAGCTTATCTGGATCCTACGTCAACTTGCTGTTTGATGTAGGGCTGCAGAGATGCCACAGACAGGCTGCCATGGAAACATTTGTTTTCATTCACTGGTGGCCTGCATGATAAGAAAGTCTGAGTGGTACAGGAATGATGAAAGAGTATAAATTACCAATGGCGTCAGACAGCTGAGCCTTTCAGAATTAAATCTAATTATTTTACCATTTATTTAGACAGATTATGTTACAGCTTTCAGCCTTCCCATTGTGAGTGACAGCATGTATATGTTTAGAGCAGAAACAAAGACAAATTCCAACTTCTGTGTTTTAGGAAGATGCTTTAAATTAGGCTATGTGTAATGGAGAGCATGACAGCTTGTTCCACTTGCATCTTTTAATTAAAAAGCAGTGGTCTAGATAACAGAAAATTGAGATGAGACAAATATGGACAAGAAGAGACATAAATCCTAGAAAAACATAATTGTACTACAGCATTTGAAAACTCCTACTTAAAGCTGAAGAAACACAGAAATAAGTTATTTTTGCTTGTTTTCTTGAATCTTAGGAGAAACTTGAACTAGCATGTTCAATGCCTTTTTTAAGGTTATCTGAGATTAATTTGCTGGATTTTGCTTTCTCCTTAGCTCTTCAAACCAATGAATGCAAAGCTCAAGTCTAGCCTGCTTAAAAGGGAAATCTTCAGCTACCACGTTGAAGTGCAGTTTTGGCCACAGATCAGGCCTTGGATGCTTTGACAATCAGCATTTCTGAGCCTGATGCTGGCTGGGAGAGCACAGTGAACATCCTAAGGAGAACCACTGCTAGCAGGGCTGGACATCAAGGTGGAAAGCATCACCCTGTGTCCCTCTGAATGGACTGCATTGACTCCTGTGATCCAGCTCCTCTCAGAAGTCTCCAGGTTCTTCAGGACATGGGAGAAACACACAGCCACCCTGAGGCTGTTTTTCTTGGCAGAGTACCAGGGACAATGCCAATGTACAAGTATCTCTTCTCCAAAAGCCAACAGCTTTCCCTGGGGAGGGAAAGCACCATTAGGTAGCCATGGCTCCTTGGAAAGGAAACCCCCCTCTGAAATAAGGCTGCCACTACCATCTGCAGGCTTCCGAAGAAGAGCAGCATCAGGGGTACAGATGGTAACACTGGTGGTTTATGGTTTTGGAAGAGGATGAATGAACAGGTTGGGTTACCTCCTTAGCCTGGTTTTGGCTTGTAATGTGTTACTGCATGAAAGACTTTCTGGGTCAGGACAGATAGAGCGCACAGCAGTAATACTGCAGGGCCTCAAGAGAAAGCTTTTACCTGCTACTTGCTTAAGATCCTTTCACTGAATGGAGACTACATTAGATGACCCCCTGTTAACCTCAGCTTTGAAGTTATCTCCACTACACTTTGCCTCATACATCTCATACAACATGAAAAAACCCCAGGGTCACAAATGCAAAGCACTGAATGTGAGAGAGATTGAAAGATACAGCAGCAGACAGTGAGGATGTCCAGCATTAAATATGGAATAAGAAAGAGGGGCTTCTGAAACAAAGGACAGCAAGGGCATAATGGATTAACCAAACTTGCCTCAGAGGTGTCTCAATCTGCGAGTACATGCCACATCGGCTGCCAGGTCATTAACAGGATGAACACATAATTGATAAGCTGCAGGTTGTGCTCTACTGGAGAGCAATAAGCTCCTTTAAATTACATTAATATTTAACATACATAAAAAGCATTTGTCATTTGCAAAGCACTTTATAGAGTAACTGATGGATTCTATAATGATCCTAAACTCCCAGACTAGGGAATGCAATTCTGAAGAGATAAATACCTGGCCTGCATCCAAATCAAGATTCAATGACAAGAGCTATTATTCTAGCTCAAAATTAGGTTTCTAAATTTCTGGTCCTTCTAGATCACATTGCTTTGTAGCCTTCAGCAGGTAGAAAGAAGCACAATACACACAGAGCAGAAAGAAAGGAGCTGACAACACAGGATGACATTTCTGACTCACATCTAGAAACTGTCATATCCCTACCTTGGGTCACTGTCCACTCTGAAAGATGCAGTGGTTATGTAGGTTGAACACAATGAATGGAAGTATTAAATATCTGATTTCCATGTTGTCTGTCCCTCTCCCTTTTCTTTTAAATAATCAGTCTTGGCAAATTTACTGACCTCCATAATTTGTTGGGTGCCTTAGCATACTTAGTATACTATAAATAAAAGAACTGAGATTAGCTCACTTGCTTACAGCGTGGTGATAATAACACCAAGGGGGTGGGTTCAATCCCTGTATTGGCCATTCACTTTAGAGTTGGACTTAATGATCCTTGTGGGGCCCTTCTAACTGATAATATTCTGTGATTCTGTGAAAACTACATGGCTTTGTGTGCTTCTGACAGAAAAGAATATATACATATCTGTATGTATGTATGCTTGTGCATATATATTTTCCCCACATTTAAATTGACACAGTGAGTTCACTTGAAGGTGATCCTTAAAATAAGGTAGCATTTGTTTGAGATATGATAGATTGTTTCTCATGCTGCAGCATTGAGTTTCTGTGTAACTGACACAGAACTTTATTACCCAAAACTTCCATAGAACTTCACCTTCAGCCTGCTACACAATTTCCTGAGATACCTCCTGAGACAGACCCTCAGTTTCCTTGCCCTACTAACTCCCTTTGTGAATACTTTTTTACTCCTCTGGCGAAAAAGCTCAGCGAAAAGCTCACATCATTTGTCCTGGGGGGACTCAGCATCCTTTCGCTGTAGCTAACTTTATGCACATAGGAAGTGGACTTTCTTTGGATCTACAAAGAATTCCCATGAGCTGGAGTGGGCTGTGCCAGAGAGGCACCTGCAGTTGTATTATCAATACATACAACATACTGATAATACTACTTAGGAAGGATGCAAAGTCTGAATCACACAGTTTAAGATATGTAAATTTATGCACCCCTCCAGCTGCACTCGTTCCCTGAAATATTTGTTCCTCCTAACTAACTTTGTTTCAATGCACCCCATGGTCTGCTCATCATCACAGCCTTATAGCTCTGTCATTTGAAAATTCATCCTTTTAGGAGCTCTGTTCTCATCAATATTACATTCTGCCTGGGAAGCCTGATAATCTTAGAAGCAGATAAAATGATTACTGATGACAGTCAATACAACTTGAAAATATTTCAGCAATGTAAGTAGAAAAAATTCATACAAAACTTATATTGGACATTATTCAAGAGCCATTCAGTACTTGCAAAGCAGAGAAATTTGACAAGCAATAAAACATGATGGCTTCCATATGCCAGCATTTTGACACTTCAAGAGAACTCAAGTTTAGTGAAAGAGTGAAATTTCCTATAGAAAGTATTATTCACAGTATTTTTTTGCATAAGTGGAAATCTAACATAACAAATCTCCCTTTCTGCTCCATCTTAGATTCCGATAAAGTTCAGCCTGCTAGACAAGATTTCCATAGAAATCTTATTTGGTAAGATTCGCTTGACTATATTCCAAAAAGTGACTCACATTTTACAAGCAAGTGGCAAAAGCTGAAATGAGTTGACTCTTTCCATCAAAGCATGAGTCATTCCTTCAGCTTAATGGTTTCCACACTATCCCTGAGTGACAAAACTGAGACTGCAGGTCAAGAAATGACCATTTAATAGTCACAAAGGATGCGTCCAGAGAACTAGTCCTAGTCTGAAGGAAAAAACATGGGACTTGGCCGGTGAAATTAAAAGACACTCAACCACGTGGATGGCTAATTTGCTATCTGTTTGCAGCTCACTCCTAGTGTCACATTTGACCCAAACTGTAATGCCAAGGTTAAATAAAAATCAATAAGGTTTTTCTTCACCTTCCATCTCCAAAGCACTTAAAATGAGAGCAGCTGAAGGATTAATGGGCTGAGCACAACTGATTGTAAAGATGCCATGATTTGTCTCCCAGTCAGGTACTCCTTTTCTCCACCCTTTCTCCTTCCCCATGCTCCTGTGGATTTTCCTTTCAAGCCTGAAGACTATTTTATCTCTGCCTTTATACTTCTCTGTTCTCCCTGTGTGTCCTTTCTTCTCTGTGGAACCCCACAGTTACCCAAAGGAGGTTTGGCTTAGCCAGGCCCTCCAAGACATACCCTTCCTCTGCAGCCAGTGCTTGGTCAGGCTCAGCCTTGTCTTGTGTGCTTGACCTTCTGGCCTAAAACAGGACAGGCTGGTCCACTGCCCAAAAATCACCTCGATGAAAATGACTGAATGGAGAAAGGGTCCATCCTGAAACGCTGAATTTTCTCACGCTTACTCTGAGATGCTAAATGTGCTCAGTTTTTGCTTTTCTGGGGCCTTCTGGAGTTGAAGGCATCCTCTTTGCACATGTCTGCCCACAGGCACAGACTGGCTTTTAAGTGACATTGAAGACTATCCCTCCCAAAAGTAGGCTCCTGTCAGAATCCCAGCAGGGAAAGCAAGCTTCCTTACAGAAAAATCACAGCATCTTTTTGCCAGTAACATTCAGACACAACTACAATTCAGACATCATGGAAAAGCACACAAAACTCTCCATTCTCACTGCTATTTGTCCCTGACATTTCCCCCGCTTGCCCAGGGTGTCTCTCATGCCTGCACTAATCTCACAATAGTCAGAATTACTGTATGGACAATGACTCAATGGAAGACTCAACTCAGTAAAGTACCAAGGAAAAGAAAAGCCCAGTGAGATCAAAATCCTTTGTTTCTGGGCTTTGTTTGCCATACTTTGTTCCCTACATTCTGCTGTGGCATGTGCCAACAGAAGATTAATCCAGTCTCTGGCTGTTTCAGGGAGTGGCCAGAATCCTTCACCTAGCTCAAATCTGCACACCATCTTCAACAACCTCCAGACAAAACAATGAAAGTATCTCTGTGCTTGGCACTGGCAAAATATCATGCCATTCATCCTTTTTCATAAAATTCATACAATTTTCACCATTTACCTCCTGACAGAATGAAAAAAAAAAAAGATGACAAAAAGCCAATTACCTCTACTTCACATGCATATTCTGATCCATCCAGGAGCGTCACTTTGCATTGCATATTTTTAGGTTTCTTGACAATCTTTAGAGGAGACTTGGAAAGTTTGCTAGATGAAGATTTTTGAGAGAGCTTGTCGTCCTCTAGCTGCTGATATTCCAGCTGTTTTGCACTCGCAGCAGCAAACTCCTGTTCTTTCT
The DNA here is from genome assembly GCF_049639895.1 of Pseudopodoces humilis. NCBI lineage: Eukaryota > Metazoa > Chordata > Aves > Passeriformes > Paridae > Pseudopodoces > Pseudopodoces humilis. The sequence goes on from NC_142200.1 coordinate 49,136,905, forward strand.
CTGTGGCCTATAAAGAGAAAGGAAGAAAGGTATTTTTTGAGGTAAGATAAACCAATCATGCCCTGCAGTTCACTGTACATGCTGCATCAAAGCATTTAAGTGAGCCTTTTGGGGGCTTGGACAAGAAAGACCCTGAGGCAGGACAGAGTCTACTGAAAAGATTTCCCATATTCCTTCTGGCCCTCCCTTCTCCCTCCAAAATGTACAGAACACCCATGAAGGAGGGGCATTCATGAAAGTATTTTAAGGCTTCTACTTTTTCCACAGGTACAAAATCCCACATGGGCTTCTTTTACTGGTTTTTTTTTTTGGTGTTTTGGAAATACTGAGTAATCAGTGAATTCTGTTGATGAACAGATAGATACTCCCACATTTTCTTGATACTATGAAGTTCCGTACCTCTTAAGTGATACAATGTTTCCACGGTGGCATGCAGAATAGAAGAATTCTATTGAACTCCATCAAATTTGCACTAATTAGGCTGTCAGTGGGAAAACAGTCCCTGAATGAGGGGATAGATCCCCCCTGAACAGTGTGAATTCGTAAGGGGATGCTTACGTTCCTGGGAGAGTGAAAGGATCCCCAAGCACCCAAGCAAAGGGTTAAGAAAACATGGTAGAAGTGAGGGGCCAAACAACTTTAATGTGCAGCTTTAAATGGACAGGATGAGAGGACGAATTTTGCTCTCTGCTGATGCCCAGTAAGTCTCTCAAGCTGGAGAGAAGTAGGTGCTATTTGAAAGACAAATATACAGCAGGGAAGAGGGGCAAGAAGCAAATGACCATGGCTGCTTTTGCTCGGGTTTATCTGAGGGTAAGGTCATTTGAAGTTACCATGATGCAGCACAGCCCACAGTCCTCTCCATAGCACTAGATGAAAGCCAGAAGAGCTCTACAGCATTTCACCCTTCCTAGCAACAGCACTGTGCTGCAGTCATTACCCTTCTCATCAGTTATATCCCTAATAGGCTCCAAACAAAACCTCAATAGGAGTGCAGTAATACCTCAGCTAAAGCTTAAGTTAAATAAAAACATCTTTCTGTTATCTCACTACAAAGCAAAAAAACCCAACCTGCTCTGGCTCTGAATTATTTCAGTGTAGTAAGCAACAAGCATTAGTGGAAATAAATTGTAAATTAATCCCGCAAGTCTGTTTCCATTCATTGTATATAATAAAACTTCACAAGAATGGAGCAAATCCATCCAAAGGCTTTAAGCTGCTTTGAGACCAGAACAATGTTGCATCATGTAACCTAAAACAACAGTGTACTTCTAAATCGTGGGGTACTGTCCCTGAGTGATTTCAGAAAAACAAGCTTTAAGTTTCTCCTCTGCCTTCTGACAACGGGGGAAAGGACACACTGGAGCTCGCTGTGAGCCCTACAGTGTCAGTTCCCAACAAAGCCCAGCAAATTACAGAGAGGTGTGGCAAAGCCTCACAGTCCTCCTTCCCCTCTAAGGAGTACACAGCAATGGCCTCCTGGGCTTTCCTGGATGGGGAAACTGCAAGAAAGAGGGGCTTAAAAGATAAAAAGGCAAGAGCTGCTTTCAAAATCTACCACATCCCCAGGGCCATGAATGTTCTCCCTCAGGAGCAGCCTAACACCAGCCATCTCTTCCCCTGTCCAGCTCCAGCACAAGAGGATTTCCTCCTTCCAGCAGATGGACACCAGCTCTGTGCCTGGATATCAAGGTCCTCAGATATCTTGAAAACTGGTGGGAGATAGAGGCACAGTGTATGTAAGTGGATCAGCTGTTTCCTGAGCATTTAACACTCACAGCAGCTGTGATGAAGAGGCAGAGTCCCCCTGGGCTCACAGCAAGGCTTGAGGCCAGCTTGTCTTCTACCACATCTGCAGCCAGCTGGCAAGTGGTCCAGCCTTGTGCAATGAGAAATAAACAACACTGAAGATGCCTCCTGCTTGGGCCTCTGCGCAGAGCTGCACTGCTGCTGGTGGGCAGAGGGGCTGTGATGATTTCTGTATGTTTTGTCAAAAGAAATCTGCCAGGAAAGGTGCACGTAAAAAATGTCAGTATGTCAGTAAAAAAAAGTAATTCCAGTGATGGGGAAAAAATGCACTGTCTTACCCAGTGGCTCAGTACATTTCTCAAGTGAAAGTTAGCACTGTGCTTAAAAAAAACAACAAAAAACAACCAAAATATCCCAGCATGGAACTAATCTCTTCCAAGAAAACAGAAAAGCTGCTTGAGAAAAAAATCCACAGCAAGGACACCCATCATCCATTTAAACCTTAGAACCATACCAGCCTGCAAGCAATTTATGTGAATCCCAATGGACTAGTCATTATTTTCCTTCATAAAGACGCTCAGTATATCAAGACTACTGCAGAGTTTTGCTTATTTATAAATATTAAAAAAGATTATTGAGGTTATTTTGTTATTAAGATTCCTATTTACATTATGATCAGGGGAATGTGTCTAGGTAAAAAAGGTTTTCCTCTCATTTGTCTGGAGAACAAAACATGCCAAGAACTATTAGAGAAGACTCCCCCAAACTATCCTGACATGTTCAGGCACTGAGGTACTTTCAGACTGTGTTAAGTCTCTTCTTCCTAAAGAAATCTGACATACTGGAATCTAGGAAAAAAAAAAATGGCCAGTGAAAGACCTATGCACACAGAGAATTATTTTGTACCTTGCAAGCATAGCTTTATTTTCTCCTAAATTCTTCTCCCAGGTATTTCTGCATTGTTTCTTTTGTGGTTTCTCTGATTTTAAAATATTTTTTAAGTGCTGAGGACTAAATTCTAATGCAGCAGAAGTTGTTCCAGGGCTTGCATTTTTTGAGCATAATCTCTCTCATGTATGACACAGTATGTTCAAGCCCTTCTAAAGCTGGACCTCCTCTCAAAGGATGCCTCTGGAATCATGGGATTCAGCAGTAATGATCTTGGATGCTTTGCAGTTTCTCATTGGGGAATGAAGTGATAGTGCCACACTTGCAAAAAACATTAATCCCATTTACTTATGGTAGTTGCTCAGAAACTTTGGTGCCCAACCTTGCTGCCTCCTCTTTTTCGAAGAGACAGGAAGGCAGGCAGAAAGTGAGGTTGCATTACTACACCTGATAGGAAGGGCTCATTACTTTAATACCTGTTAATCTCAATATGAAAACGTTATTCATCTACAATAAAATGTTGGGGGGTTTCATGTGCATAGGATGACAAAGAAAAGCGACTGTCGTGGATTGGTAACTTAAATCTTCCTTCCCGTGGTTCTCTCATACAAGCAAGAGGAAAAAACCACTCCCTCACTGCAATGATGAACAGTAAGACAGGGAGTAAGATCCTTCAGGTTCTGGCTTTTTAATGACACTGTTGCAAACAAGCTTTGTCTCTTAGTGCTGCATTTAAGTGCTCCTTTCCTGACATACAGCCACTTAAGCCACTACGAAATACACTGGGCCTATCAGTGCAGTTGGACTTGGCAGTCTACTTACACCATGGGTGTTTGGATTCAGTCTGGTAATCCCAGCAGGAAGGTGTCACATACCCCTTTCACTAACCCAGCTCTTCTATCTTGCCTTCTACAGAAGCAATCTCACTGGTGATCTCTGGGAAAAAAGGCACCTCACACCTCTAAACACACATAGAAAGGCTTGGTGTCTAAATTAATTTGTTTTGGGGTTTTTTTGTGTGTCTGTGGTTATTTTGGGGTTGGACCTATATTGTGGTTTGGGGTTTGGTGTAGTTGTTGTTGCTGTTGTTTATTTGTTTTACATTTTTAACATGAAAAGAAACTTGAGGTGGAAAGATTACTGAAGACATCTGGAAAAACATCTATATAAATAATAATACTTACTCCTAAGACTGACAGAATTACACTTTTAATCAATGACCAGTTTATTCAACACCTATCACTTTTGGACAAGCAGCTTTTCTTCTTTTCCCCAAACTAATTACAGGAAACTTCTGATCTATTTGAGAGATCAAAATTGCTTTGCCAGCACTGTCTACCCCAACCAAGTAAAATAACAGGAGCACACTTCAAACAGCCAGAATTTTTAAAAGGATGGAGAAGAGGAGGAGCTATGACTGGCTTATTCCACTCTCCAAAGGTACATTACTTACAAAGGTAAATGTGATCATATGAGGGTCATAACCTTATAGAGCTAAGGGAAGTGATTTGCAGGTACCTCATTAATTGTGTGTCACTTACCCATGAAGAAAAATGCCTGTTAATCCTATTGACTGGAAATTATTAACGGAAAGAAGAAAGCAGCTTCCGCAAATTTAATAAGTGCAACAATGAACTAAATGGAAAAGCACATAATAGCTCTTCTGAAACCTATTACATGAACAGCTCGAGTAATTGTAACGCAGTCATTTCAGACCCACGAGAAACTTAAGGCATCACAGATTCTTCATGGCTCACACATCAGACAAGCAAGCATGAAATCAGTGTTCAGCAGGTGTCAAAAGGAATGAACTCTGAAAACATTTTCAGCTTCATAAAAACTGACACTGTTTACTATCTAATGCAAATGCAAGGTTGAAGATGTTTCCCTCTTAGTTAATGAGACTGCCCTCCTATTTAAGCACTAGGGGCAGAAATAGCTGCCGTGAACTTAAAAACATTCTGCACGAGAACTATTTTTCTTTAAACGCAAAAGACCAGCCAGCCCAGATCTACAGCATCCCATCGAACACCCTTCCGTGCGGATCTGGATATATATTTGCACTCCTAACGTGCCAGGCTGGTTATTTCCTGGGAGCAGTAGGTGGGCACACAGCCAGTTGAGTGCAGAGAGCGTCTGCCCATGGGCTGCCTTACCTGCTCCTTTCTCACTGGCGTGCTGTGCGCTGCCACAGCCGAGAACTGCTCGAGCGCGGTTTGGTGCTCTTCACTCGGCGGCTGCTGCTGCGGCTGCTGCTGCTCCTGCGGCTGGGTCTCTGCCGCCCCTTCCTGCGCAGGGCTCTCCTCTTGATCCTGCTCTTTATCCTTGGACTCGGAGTCTGATCCCGATTCTGTAGTCATGGTTGGTTATTCTGCAAGACACGGTGAGCAGACCTACTGAGTACAATCTCATAGCTGTGAATTTGTAAGCCAGGAATATGAAACGAAGAAAGATCAGAAAGTTTTAATATCCTCAGCCTTTAAAACTTAAGTGCCTATCACACTGACCCAACCAGGATCCCTAGGAAAGCTTCCCTGGTGCAAAAGACCAGGTCTAAATGCATCCATACGCTAGGGAAAAAACATGTTGCCAAAAAATCTCATTCTACAGAGTAATACACAGGGCATTATAGGACTTACATGCAAGATAAATACGGGATACGTACGTCATAATTCATAAAGGGAGAATAACATATTGGGCCTTAAATCTAACAAAACCCAGTGGAGTTTGGGTTTCTAAACCATGAGGAAACTTGAAACACTAAATCTTTTGTCCTTTACATTGAAGTCAACAGGACTTGAGCGCACCAACATCTGCACTCCCTTTTGGAAATGTACTCAAGAACTTTTGATGCTTCTAAGCAATACATTAATAGTTGAACTAGGTGATCTTAGAGGTCTTTTCCAATCTAAACGATTTTATGATTCTATAAATACTAGAAAGATCGGAAATGGGTCCACCAAAAACAGTAAAACATAAATTTGTCCTTAAACCCAGTTCTGTCCTTCCCACTTGAATTAATCTGCATTTCTATAATTTCTAAGTGCTAGAGCATCTAAAAGGAAACATAAAGACTTCCATTAAGTCATTCTAAGTGTTAGATTTAAGATGAAGGGAATACAACTTTCATTGAATAGGAAAAATGTGTTTGTACTTCGTCCAATACTAAATCAAAATAAAAATATTAGCAATATTCATTCAAAATTTTAACTGCTTCCATTAAATAGTTTGGTTGCAAATATGTGGTTTACACCCAATTCTCAAACTAAATACTTGCAAACCCCAACTTTTAAAAAAAAATGTGATTTTTTTTTTTATCAAAGCAAGGATCTGAAAAAGCAGACTCTGCATCAGTTCAGCAAAGGGAGTGTGCTTTTATGTTTGTTACTCATATGTTCTCAGACCTCACAAACTTATTCCTGAATAGTTTGCTACTAAGCAACTTGAAGGCAAACCAGTCTGCTGCCATCTATTTCTGTTAGTCATCAGGACATGATTTCTTTAACCTGGTAACCATGGCTACTGTGTAATTATAGGTGATTCCACAAAACATACATCTGTTAACTCACCTGCTAGGAAGTCACGATGAACTCCTAGCATACACTACAATGCTTACTAGCAGTAGCAAATTTATTACAGAACGTAAGAAAAGTACAAACCTTTCTCTTTTTTCTTCACTTAAATGTTTGATAAGCTAAATTGCTTGCAGAAAATGTTTTAAGCGAGGCCAATTACTATTTTCAAACTCACTGGTGTATTCTGCGAGCAAAGCAAGTCACAGCATTCAGCCTGTGCTCAGCTCCTGCACTGTGTGTGAGGAGGGGGGTGTGTGTTCCCACCCCCTGCCAGCCAAAACAGCACGAGACAGAGGAATCAGAAAGCATACATGGCAGATTCAGGCCTCAGGACACATTTTCAAGGTACTAACATGTGACACACTTGTTTAGAAACACATCGTAAATTTCTACACTCAAACTGGCAAAACTGTATGAAAAAATACTTTTCAAAATCTGTTATTTAACAAATTGTCTTTAGCATCTATGAAAAGCAATAATTAACTTGGCTCTTAAAATGAGAAAGGCATTAGTTTAATCAAACTTCAGCTGTCCATATCTGAGATAGTCACTTTAAATGAAGAGCAGAAAAACAGACGTTTCAGAGAGGGATTCATCTGACCTATTTTAAATTCCTGCTTTAAGCTGAGATAAATCACATACTAGAGCGACTTCAACATGAAGGAAGCCGAAACAAGTTCCTCCAATGTAGATCATGCAAACTCATCCTCCATGTTCAATTCTCCTAAGCCATTCTTTTTTGTATGCTTTAAACATTAAATTGAACACCAATGTTAATCTCTCAGAGTTTTGCTTTACCCATCTGTCAAATTCACATAGAATAAACTGTTCTTCATCTGACACTCATTATATTTGCCTTGCTTTAAAAGCACCCAGGTCTCCACAAATGTCTCAAGTTTTCCCCCACCCTGCTTTGCAGAAGTGTTTGAGGACATGAAATGCAAATTAATCAAGTAATTATTTCAATAAACTCGAACTACACGTTCAGTCTTCTTTTCCAGAAAATATGAATAAATTACCAAAACCTAACTTACAGCTACAAAAGTAATTTCTCAAACAATACAAAACAGCACCTATGAGCAATACAAAGAGCGAATGCATACAGCAAGTTGTAATACTTTTTCCCCCCATCATGATATTACTTAGAGAAGTGTAAATAAAAAGTAACTATCATACTTTCTGTTTAGAAAGAGGTATTATTCTCTATAGGATCAGGTTTCCATCCAATACTAACCAAAAGTCTGTCTTCCTTCAGCTTCAGAGGCAAGACTATGCCTCTGAAAGCTCATTTTTGCACCCTGTGTAGCTTCTTTCCTAATGAACATTTGTATCCTGGCTGTTTGCAAGCACAGAAACAGACATTTAAATTAGCCCCATAAACCACAGCTTCATGTAGCATGAGATGTAAACAAGTTTTACTTTCCCTACCAGTTACAATTTTGAATCTCAGGGAACAACAAATTCGGCTGTCACATTCTTCTGGGACATTCCTGCATGAAGCATAGCCTGACAGCACTGAGTTCTCTCTAGGAGCAACTGATTTTCTCTCCAGTCCCCTGAGCTCTTGCTGGCTTTAAGAGTGCTTTATTAGAAAATTCTGTGTGCTTTATCAAATCTTTCAGTGTAAGAGATTCCCTGGATACAATATTACTATCGTTAGTCAGACAGCAGATGGATTTAATTAACCCAAGGTTGCCATTTCCAAATGTCTTTATTTCCCCACGCATGCAACACGTTTAACAACAAATACTGAGAACAAAATACTGTTCTTCTCACACCGTTCTCTTACAGGTGTAAATAGAAGCAAAGCAAACACATCGCAAATCCCATTTCTTACAAACTCCTCAATGACAGTATTGTTAAGATTTATCTCCTTCCATCTAGCACGGGCTGAACATACCTAAATTACAAGGCAGAAAACAACATTCCTCTCTCAGTGCAAACCAGTAAGTTGTTTTGCCTTCCTCAGCAAACAGCTGCTTATCCGCATGAACCCTGACAGCATTTCATTTGTTATAAGTAGCACAACAATCCTCCTAGGAAGAGGTAATTTCACTTATTGAAAGAAATAACAGTAATCTTAAGAAATTTACCAACATAAATATTACTCTACTTTTTCTTTGCACGCAGCAAACCTGACAGAATAGCTGGTAGTGCCTAAACATTTATCAAGCACACAGCTGGCTGAGAATTTCTTATTCTTATTTGATTAGTTTATTTACTATAACTGGCTATGTATCAAAACCATTACTTCTAATGAGAATTTCAGCACAGGAAGAAAGAAAACACTCAAGTTGCTTCAACTTTTTCTGCTGCCAGCACAGCCTCTGTATCAAATTCCCCTTTCCAGCAAACAGAAAACAAAGTAATGAAGAGAAACTGGGAGCACTACCTTATACAAATGAGGTAATACTATGCAAGCCAGATGTGCTCTTGGATAGCTACACTTTGGCTTAATAACCCAGTATTCAAAGATTCCAAAAGATTAGCTGAGTCCAAACTTAACACAGGTGCTGCTATTCCTGGATAGTAATAGCATAGATTCTGAGGCGAAAGTACATTTATTTGGTGGCAGAATGAAAATCAGAATGAAAATTAAGTCTTTTGATTAAAGAGAGGGGTGGGGGTGGGGGAGAGGAAAAGCCCATAGCTAGCTTATTTTAACCTACTACTAAAAATATAAGTTAAAAATATATGTACTTTCAGCAGTGTAAAATAAAAATATCAGTAAAATATTAATATTAATTTAATATTAAAATATTAATAAAAGGTCAGTGTTTTAGTGCTGCTGACAACAGGTAAGCGAGTACAGATATTAATATACTATCAAAGTATTAAAACTCAACTTCAAAAAATCAACATGGCTTTCTATAGTAATTTTATATATAATGTGGACCAAATCACAGACAACAAATCTTTTCCTACCCTCACACTACTCTAAAACATTACATAAGGATTACAAAACCTGCAAACCACTTATGCAAAACCCCTACATCCTAAAACCTGACACAACACCTAGACCTTCTTTCCTTCAGCTATGAGACTTGGGAGATTCCCGTTCCCACTACCAATTACTGGCTGTAGACTTAGAGAACGTAACTTTTCTTCGTAAGGGAACCTAAACCATGTTGTCCTCTAGGTCACCTGGTCCCCTGCAGCAAGTGACAACCCCACAATACTGCATAAATTTATACATTCAAAACCTTGACACTCTACCTCTCGTTTTCAGAGCACAGACCTTCTGGGCTGCATCCACAGAGCACCAAAATTCACAGCTAACTGACAGCAGAGCCCACAGTTTAATTAACGCTGCAGTCATTAATAAACCTTTATTTATATATAAATACACGCTAGTGAAAATATCTGCTATATTAAGCAAACAGAAGTCACATTAGACAAGAAATTGCAAATTAACTCCGAATAAATTGTGATGTAATGAGAAAACAAAATTGAACCAAGTATAATTAAATGAACTATACATAGCCACTAACTATTTCCTGTAATGTGCGGATTAATGATTTACATTTAAATGCTTCTTTGATCTAATTAATTCTCTTTGTAGAAAGTTCTCCTTTAATTACAGTAATTCTTGAAGATTGTTATAAATCCTTGCAAAAGGTCCAAATTTGGAAATTATGTAACAAAATAATGATTCCATACTTCAAAAATAATGTTCTGCATAATGAGAGACATATTTATCCAATAACGATGAGATGCTGATGAGAAGAGCATATGGAGAACAATATTGCTGCAATGAGCAGTGACAGAAATGCCAATATATGTTTCAAGAAAAGAATACACACCAGAACGCCGACTTCTAAGCTTGAAATATAAACTGTTTCCATCAAACTGCCTGAACCTCAGCTCACTTATTCCAGCTGGGTTCCTTTTTAGGAAAATGATCATTTTCTGTTGATCCTCTTTAATGTGGATGAGTTTCAGCCTCACAAGCAGGAGGCACCCATGCCACGAACAGCTGGCACAGGGTCCCCAAGAGTTAAAACCAGCTCTTTCTTGACCCATCACCATTGCCAGCAAAAACTGGAAGCCTCGCACAGGAGGCAATTCCCTGGCCTTACAGCTACTTCAGCAGATACCAACAAGCCAAAGCGACTGCAGAGATGAGTCCTGAATGGACACAGGTGGGAACAACCCCAAAACCGGCCACTGGATGCCCCCTCCCAACTGCATGCTCCTGTCACCTTTCTCATGCTGGCAGCAGTGTGACTTTGGGGACCTGGTAGCTCTGCTGGGAGGGCTGGATCTCCCCAGGATGGGGAGGGGGAAGCAAGAGCCCTCCTTTGGGCACTGATGGGTACCCATGTCTGACCTGGCTGTGAGGCTCCAGCCCAGCAACCCTTATGTTTCAATGCACAAACGCACCAGCTGTGCTGAGAGTTCATTATTGCGTCTTAAATGTACACATATAAGCACAAACCTGTTACAGTCAGTACATTAAAAAACCAACCAAACAAAAATAAAGTCAAAAAAGAAATAACAAAAGAGACAAGAGGAAAACCAATGGAGAAAGGTGCTAAGCATCTGGAAGAGCTGCTGCCATCGTGCCAGCAGAGAGTGCTCCAGGCTAAATGACTTAACAGATGTGATGGCAGAGGACATGGGACCAAGCATAGATGCAGGAGGGAGACTGCAGGGAGGGCAGGGAGGTGTTAATCAGCAATAATAAAAAAAGCTGGGTGGAGGTGTTGCAAAATATAACGATCTAAAATATTTGTTTGGCTTTCTAGGAAGGTGCATGATACAGATTTCTTAAAAGTTTCTTGATGAAGATGAAAGGAAAACCAGAGGCGACATCTAAGAAAGGAGTAATGTAATCTGGAGGAGATGGAGAAGGCACCTTAAAACCACCAGACACACCTTTCAAAGGGGACAAAAAGGGACATGCAGACATGAGTTACCTGGCAGGACCCAAAACTCCCTCATCCCAGGCACACATGCACCCCTTGATAGCACCACCACAAAATGAAAATGAGTGTTTCTGGAGAAACTTCACCTAGCAAGCCTGGGGACAGAAACTGTCAGAAGCTTTGAAAGGACCTGGGAAGGGGAGGGATATATCAAAAAGGGATTGTGCACCAAAGCAGAACCAGGAACACATGACTCAGGGATGAACAGGATGAAAAGGAGAAATGAAGACTAGGATGCCAAGTGACTTAGAATTAAGCAAGAGATGTGGCAAACGATAAGAAGAAAGTCTCTATAAATACATTAAAAGGAAAACCAGGCCTGTTACAAAACATGAGAAAGTTTTTTCTTTATTATTGGGAAATAAATATTATTTTTCTTCATTATCTGGGACCAGATAATGGGGGCATATTTCATCTGACACACAGGATATGCAAGTTCAGGTTGGATGGAGTAAGGGAAGAACAGAACAAAGACATCAGTCAGCCAAGTGGTTTCAAGTCAGCAGGAGCAGTGAAAATGTCCCTACAGTGCTGGGGAACCACCATCAATCATCTTTAAACCATTAACCACTGCTATGTAGATGCCAGAGGGGCCAGGTGAGGTCTAAAAGAAATTAAAAGACTAAACACAGCACCCGATCTTACAAAGGAAAGTGGGAGCAGAAAAGCCAGTTAAACCAAAGTTACTGCAGCACACCGCTAAAGGATTTCTAATCCTGTAAAAATAATGAGATTAGGAACAAAACACAACAAATGGCCAACATGAATGTATCAAAAAGTCATGTCAAACTAGAGTAAAGCCTCTCTCACTCTCTCTGACAGGGCATCTGTCCCAGCTGATAAAAAGGAAGTAGAGTAGTACAGATGACAGAGCCTATCTTTAGAAAGGCTTTTAAAACAGCCCCACATGACTTTTTCATGAGTGAACTACCGAAATAGCTTACGTTATCACAAAGGAAAGGCGGGGGGCAGAAAGGTGTACAAGTGATTAATAAAACCCAAACCCTAGCCTACTAGCCTTCAAAGTTATCAGCACCATGATGACAACCTGTAAAAACTTACTGATTTCAGGAGTCACAGCTATATGAGGATCAGTGGAGAGTGCCTGATCCATGCTCAGTATCACACTGCTGAGGTTGGGATACACCATTGGCATCCTCACCTGACTTAAAGAAGAGCAAAGCAGTCAGAAAGAAAACCACGTATGTGCTGAATCTGACTACATTCCTGTAAGGGTAATGGCAGCAGCAGTGGGGACCTCAGAAGTGAAAAGTGATGAGGAAGATGTGGGTTGGGCAGCAGAAATGAAGCAGCATGAGCATCTGATGAATTTCTGTGGGACATAATGCTGGAGGTGTTCTGCCTTCTGCAGCACCAGGGAGAGGTATACAGCATATTATATTTAAGTCTGAGATTCATATTTTTCAAAAAAATGTGCATTGAAGAGTGTCAAGAAGGGAGCAGGAAGAACAGTAGCAGCTTTAGAAAGTGTGACCAATGGAAAAACATTTAAGGAGCTGGATGTTTACTCTGGGAAAGGGAAGAGAAAGGGGCTGATAAGAGCCTTGCAATACATTCAAGCTTCTTGCAGACGGAAAGGAATCACATATTTGCTAACAGTAGAGCAAGAACTTGATTGGCATCAAGTGGGATTTGGAATAGACAGCATACCAACTATAATGACAGTCAAGAAGAGGTTATGTATAGCTGTGTGGTGTCATCATGGGACACTTACGTACTGATAAAAAACCAGCAACAAAATTCTCTGTTTGCAACTTTTTAAAGTATAAGATATTGGAGATTTTGTCTATTTTTCTACCCCTTCCACTTGGGTTGACAACCCTAAATTAACAAAATGAATATATTTGCTTCTGTTTCAGAGCACCTGGAAGCACAAAGTGACATTTTTATCTCCTGTTTACCTTTAATTTCTATGAGTCAATGCAATTACCTGGGTCTGTTTTGTTCTCTGAATGGGGGGCTTCACACAGCAATAAAGCCCAGAACCACTGCCATTTCTGCTGCCCCACTTGCATGCAAGGTTTACGAACAGTCTGACCAGGTTCCCTAAAAACACCAGATCACCTTTTGGAGGTCATAACACCAAGAGCTCCCCAAGAGCTACCCTAATTTCTGAACAGGAGGAGAAAAATTAGGCCATTGTAACATGTTTTGGATAATTTTTTCCTGTCCTGCTGATCCAAGCATTTTTTCCCAGGGGCAAACAGGACTTACCAGGGGAAGAAGGGAACTGCATTTTCCCCACTAATTTCTCTGTTCAGGTCTCCAGGCGATGGGTACAGTTGCTGCTGCTCCACCCTTCCCTGCATCCAGAGTGAGGGCTGGCTCTGCCCCCCTAATCCCCCACTGCCAAGATTCATCCAGCAGCTCCAAAAGCAGGACTGATGACAGCCACTGCCCACCACTCACGCCAGTTCCTACAGATGGCTCCTGTCTGGAAGAGCTCACGTACACAAGCTGGCAAGCACACACCTCTCTGAGAGCGCTGGGTGTAACTAGAGAAATGCACAGTTTAAGCCAAACCAGACAGTTGTTTTATTCCTTAAAAAAACCCCAAGTGCCGCCACAAAGAAAACCCAAAAGGTGAAAGCAGAACTCCTGAGAAACACAAACTGCTGCTTACAAACAGACCTCAGCAAACCGTCCGCTCATGAAAAAGCTTTAGTCCACACAAATACTGCATTGCAGGAAGGTAAGGGGGACCAGAAATAATAAAAAAATAACTCAGCAAATCTGTATAGTGAGAAACAACAGGGAATTACAGACAGGAGGCAGATGTGAGGAGGAGGAGAAGAAGGAAATGAAGAAACCCATAATGGAGAATACAGCAACATCCCACAGATGTTGGTCATGAGAGAATTGCACAGAAACACACCCAACTCCAGCCCCCATTTCCACACTTCACTGAAAAAATCCTGGCAGAAAACAAAACCCACAGCAAAACTGCTTGTAGTTTGATTACAACCAATTGATAAATATTTCATTCAGAAACTAAAAAGGCAAGAAACAGCCCTCAATGGCATAGGGTGATTTTCTGCAAACAAGTGACTTTGATTACTTGGGTTACATTTACACGAGGTTTTGACCTTTCTAAATTGCTCTGGAGCCAAATGTTCACATGGGGCTCCCTGTGCACCATTCACTATTTAATGTCACAGAAGCTGAGGGTGCTTCAGGCATCACATCATTAAAGTTCATATTCTCTTATATTGAGCAGAAAATGGAACAATTCAAACTTTAAAAAAAAAAAAGAAGAAAAAAAAAGAGTTGTGCATGGTTGCTGACACATGGCAGGTGTGCTACATTATCACACTACCCTCAGGCCAAAATACTGTAACACCTGTGAACAATATTTTTTGTTTCATACAGTACCTAAATAGACTGTGCTCCAGTGCTCCCAAGCTGGTGACCTGACTAACCTCAAAGAAACAAGAGTATCAAGCAGACAAGGTACAAATCAGAGCATCAAGCCCATCTCCTCCAAGGGCTTCTGACTCCCTCTGACCAGACATTTTTCATTCCAGCTCAAGTGATGGAAGAGCTTATGAAGTAAAAGAAAATTTGAACTGTAATTTAAAAATGTCACCTCAACTTTTCTGATTTATGTTATTAATTAGAATCCAGCCATGAAACCACTGGTATTTTTTGCTTTATTTTACTGAAGAGTGCTTGAAAAAGCCATGAAGAACTGTCTAATAAATTAAGCCCTCCCTAGCTTATTACTTGCAACAGCAATGTAGCAGTATCATTTTTTTTGTTTGGGTTTGTTTGGATTTTGTTTCAGCAACTGAATGTTTTCCCCCATTTTTATGGTTTGGAGGGAATTCACTGTTGTGTTTTTGTAGTCTTTTTTCCAAGTGTGGTTCAGAGATGGAAGAAAGGAAGATAGACCTTTTGCAGCCAGTTGCCTGATGCCTCTTTCAGCTGGCCACAGACATTTCCAGTGTCCACCACTGCTCTTTCCCAGCAAGACACCAATCAGCACTGTGGCTGCAAGCTCTGCTCCCAGCTCCCAGCCCTGGCAGAGTCACAGGCACTGCTGCCCTCCAGCATGCTCAGCTTCAGCAGGTTTTCCATAAACCTCCCCAGAACTGAGCATTTTAAAAGCAATTTTTTGAGGGTGTCATGAATCATTTCTTCTTGGAGGCAGATGTCTGACCTGGGTCATGCAAGGCAGGATGCCTGAGCAATGGCTTTCCCCATAACAGCACTTGCTCTCCATCACTAGGAGCTCCAGGTGTTCCTCGATGCTGGATTAAAACAACTGAGAAAACTTAAAAAATTCAGGCAGATGCAAAAGGAAGGAAGAAGTCACAGGCTGTGAAAAAAATGCAGAGGAACCACCCTGAATTCATGCTGGGTCCTAGTTAAATTAAGGTAGCTCTGTGTGATGAGAGCCGTCATGCTGAGGCCTGGGGACAAATGTGCTCCTACTTCATCTTCCTCTTTTCCTTTTGTTCCCTCCCATCCTAACACTAATTTTACACCCTGTGTTTCAACTTTTGAAGGTTCTAAATGGGTCTGGTGCATTAAGACTACATGATGGTGAGGCACCACAGTGTTTTTATTGTAATAGCTTTTGTTTTTCTGAAATGGATTATTAATTTCATATTTAGATTTTAATCTCCTGGGAATTCATGTCAATTTTGAATATAAAACACATCCTGCAATATCAAGTAAAAGAATTTCCACTATGGAGCACTGCATCAGGAAACCACTGGTTCCCCAAACAAATTAAAATCTTGTGAGCCTAAACAACCAAACCCATGGCATCAGACAGCTAGGTTCTTATACCTAAACTCTTCTGGGATCTCCATGCTTCCCAGAGCTTCAATTACCTGCTACAGATTACAAAAATACTGTTTGACTGGCACCTAGCACCAGCAGCTAGCCTATGTCACATTTACTCCAGGTTACACTGGCACTGCGAAAACATTCTCCCAGCACCCTCTGAAAATGCAGTTCAACGTTTCCCCCTGCCCTGAAACCCAACTGCACATACCAGCAGTCAGCCCTAACCCCTCACAGACACCAGCTGTAAAATCATGTGTTGGATGCAAACCAAGATCTGAGGATGGTTTGGGAGCAGGGACCTCTAGGAACAAATTGGTCAGAGCAGAAATGCACAAACAAGTATATTTATGGTGGGCCCAGGCATCTTTAGAGTGATCTCACTTAAAATCAGCCAGGAAGGAGGATTCTCTCCCACAGCCAGGCACACTTTGATTAAATGTTTCAGGACCATTTTAGTTATATGTTTCCAAAGCACGGGAAGATCCTTCACACCTCCCAACACACACTAGTTAAGTCCTGAGTGCCCTTTGCATGATCAGCTCTGTAAGGAATTAAGAGCAAGCTTTCAGTGTCTTCACTTAGCATCCCAGTAAAGCCAAAATCTTCCACCATCTGTGCAGCTACACCAAACCACAAGGATTTGCAGACCAGCATCCAGTAGAGCCTGACAAAGAAAATAGCTATCTTTAAAGAGGCTCTAACCCTTTTTAACTATTAAACCCTGAAATGCTCCACATACAGTTCTAAAGTAATTACATTATATACTCCTGACCCAGTGTTATACTGGATTATGCTGTCCCTGAAGATGGATGTCACCAGATCTGGCAATTCCTCTGCAATGTGTATGACCTTCTTGGAGTTCAGACACATAGAAACGACAGCAGCTCAGAGAGGACAGAAGGGGTTGAGGCAATTGGGACAGACAGGTGGCCTAAAGTGTCCCCACAAGACAGGGGTCAGAAAAAAAAAAAAAAAAAAAGAGAGAGGAAGGAGGGGGAAAATAAGAAAGAAATAAGAAAGCAGAATGTTGCAGTAATGCAGCTTAATCACAAAAAGAAAAAAAAGGAGTAAGAGGGAATGGACAAACTTGCAGGAGAAAGAGGAAGGAAAGCTCTTTGCAGCTTTTAAATCACTAGGGTTTCAAAAAAGTAAGTCACATAAATCTAGGTTACTCAACACAGAGTGAGCATTTAAAAGGTAATAAAAAAAAATATATTCTGTATCAAATTGATAATTTGAGAGGAGAAGTGAGGGTAATTACGCTAGATGCTGCGATTCCCAAACCCCGGCACATACTTTTCCTTAAGCATACCTGTGTTAAATGTTTGATGGTGTTTTTAAGGCTACAAACCACTAATTGCATCACTACAATCTATCTTAATTTAAGGGAGAATACTACAAATCAGAAACAAAGCGAGAGACTTTGATAGGGGCCCCTATTTAGTGTGCTGAGTTTCAAGCTTGTCACATGTGCTAATGAGGTAAGTGGCCCAATCAGTGAAACAAGTCCATGAACAGTGACTTTTGCCATCTTTCCTCCTGATGTTATGCAGAACCCTATGCAAGACTCTCTGGCCAAGTGACAAAAGACTACTGTGCATTGTAACTAATGGTTATCTTATGCCAATCCATTTTCTTCAGTACCCTTCAGGTCACAGCATGTAAAATTCATTTCCATTCCACGCCATATGCTAGTTTGGGCGGGGAAAAAAACAAAGGTAACTCGGTTACTGTCTCACTCCTTACTGGAAAGATTTGTTCAAGAAGGCACCATCATTTCAAAGTTTAACATATCAAACAACTTTGCTACCTTAATGTACAATTCAACCTTCTCAGGAGCTAATAAACATGTAGGAAATACAGTTACTCCCAAGTGCATCATAAATGGTGACTCAACAACCACAAGCTTCTCCTAGAGCTATGTCTGATGCTGGATTAATAACAGTCACATTTCACCTCTCCTGCCCCTCTTCTGCTCACTCTGCAGTCTGTTTTCTGTGGGGACACAAAACTCCATGCCAATATTCACAGGGCCATTACATCTGAACTAAAAAATGAATGAGGTAATCCACCCACTCCCTGGATGTCATGAATGTTCCAGGGAAGTGGTACCCTGCAGCTGGGCTCCAACCCGTTCTGCTCTCTGTCACCTTCTCTATATGCATGTGTTTCACTACAGCTGGGGCCACAGACGCTTCACCCTCAAGGAATCATTGCTTTAAAGGTTCGAAAAGAAGCAAGAAACCGACTAACTCTTCCCCCAGCTCCAGAACGGCATTAATTATCCCTACAGCAACAGACACATTTTCTTTGAAAGACACAGACATGCAAACACGCCAAAAGCACCACCACAAAACAAGCACATCAGATACATACTGGATCTTAATTAGGGAGCTTGTCTTGCACAGTGACTTCAGTGCTCCATGGCCCCTTCCCAGCTGCCCTTGCCTAAACTCTACCTGACATATATTTATGTCGCCTATTACTAAAATCCCACAATGCTGAAGTTTACATGTTCCATTTATTATAATGGTTCCCCGTTTAGGAAAGTTTTCCCAAATGTCTGACCTAATTCTTCCCACTTGAAATGTACTGAGTTCTCCTCACCCTGCAAACAGTGGATGCATAGCATGGCTCTGCAGCTCACAGACAGCTGCTGTTTGCCCACTCTATCCCCTGCCTCTTCTGGCAACTCCTATTTTTAGTCCTCTCTCAGGCTCTTTCTTCTCTCCTCTGTTCTCTTTGCCACCAGTTCACCTCTTTCCAGAGCAATAGCATCCAAACCCTACTTTCAGCTGAAGATCAACTGTCCTTACTGATGCTGAGCTTGCAAGGACAGCTTTGTGCCTGAAAACAATACTTCATATTTCCACCTAGCAAGGAGTTCAACATTCTCACCATATTATGACAATTATCAACTTAGTTTTAACCTTTGATGCATTCATAAACCCACACTGTTTTCTCCACACTCCTGCCTAAGGATCTCCCTAGTGGATAAAAACCACCTTAGCTACATTTTATTCAACAAAAAGTGAGGAAAAAGCTTCACTTGCTAGCTAGATATTACTTTTCTTTTTTTTAATTTTATACTTAAAAGTCCCTTTTCTTTTGTTGGGTATCGTTCAAAAAAATAAAACATTTATTACCATACAAGATCTAGTTTCAGTGACAAGAGTGCACATGATTTATGTTAGAACAACTGCAGCTCCCTGTATCCAAAGTACATTCATGCCACGATACTCTCGTATTTATTAAAATATTAGGGAGTAGCAATTGGAAACATTTCCTATTTCACCTATAGTTTCCATTCACTGCTGATGTGCACTCCAGTTCCTTGACAGGTCTTGGGGGCATCAGAAATTGGGCCAGGCTGACCCCCAGCATGTTTGCTGTAATGGTTTCACACAGGGGCTGAGAACACCTTCCAAACAAGGCAGGAACTCGGCGTTCCCGTCCACTTTCAAGAGCCACAGGGCCATTAAGGCGACCTGAGTGGCATTGCTGCCAGTGTCGTAACTTATTAATAAACAGAGAGCAAGCTCACATCTGCTAGGAAAGGAAAGTCTAGTCTACCTCATTTTATGGTCTCTAGCTGAGTCAAGCACATTAAAATATGTATTACCTCTGTCTACCTGTCACTTCGTGTAACATGCTTAGGTGAACCCATGGCTGCAAGCCAGAGCCCAAACTGTTCCAATGCAAGCAGTGCTTTTGGGGAAAAGTTATTTGCAACAGAAGTGTCAGGTTCCTCTCAGTATGCTGGAAAATGTTTGCCTCAACCCTTACTGAACCAAAAGTTAAATGGTGAGGAAAGACTGCAATTTCAGGTTAATCTGGGAATTGTAATATGCTCACGAAATGAACGACATGCTCTGCCTCACCAATGAAAAAGTAGAAAAATCAGGAGAGAGATCAAGACTGATTCCTTTAACATGCATTTTAAGAACAGTTTTGATACTGGTTTCTCGAGAGAGGGAGCACAACCCCAGCCTACACTATGCCACCAAGGAGACCTTCTCCTCCTACCTTTGATACAGACAGCAAATGTGCCTTGGGGACATGAAGCCAAGAAAGGGCTGACAGGCCAATATAGGATACTGCCTCATTCCAACCAAGTGGTAGACAATGGCTGGCATTCAGACAGCTGAAAACTTGCAGAGAAGCTAGTCCAAGCTGGTGTAAGTGGATGCAAGTGTGGGCATGGATATTTAGGAGTTCTTAAGAAGAAAAGCAGCTTGCAATATTTCAGGGCGGGGTTCTGAGACTTTCTTTTTTGTCTAATCCATTAGCAGTAAATAAGACCAGGAACATGACAGGGTCATGTGTGCCCAGAACTGCATCTAAGCCTCAGAATTACAGCTGCAATTAATGGGTTTTCCAAGGTGGGGGGGAGGGGTAGGGGAAGGGAGAGGAGGGGAGAAGAATCAACTGGAGAAGAAAAAAGTAAAGCAAAACTAAAACTAGCCAGAAAACCACAGCAGCAGGCAGACTGAGCAAGTTAGAGATTTCTTCTCTTGTTCACATGCAAGCACACCATCAAGGGCACAACTCCCAAAACACACACATTTGAGGTCTTTCCCTGTTTCACCCCTTTTATAATCTTTTACAGTCTTGTAAAAGTGTGCTGCCTTCAAAAAGACAAGGATTCTTTCTATTTCTTATTATTTCATCTGCAGTTCAGCACATCACTTGACATAACCTCTAGTGACACAGGTTCAAGTATGCAGCTTCACCATCCCTAAAGCGAGATGCATTTTATTAGGGTTTTTCCCTTTTTCCTCTTCCTCTGCTCACACTTCAGATGACAGGAAATGCCTGCTGTGAATTCTTGTCCAGCATTTTAAATAGCACATGAAGTGCTTTCTGTCCAATGCCAGACAACTTCCCATGGGCTGTGAGCTCTCCAAGAACAAGAGGTGTAAATACCTTTGTCCCTCCTCAGTGAGTGGGAAGCAGCTGGGCCAGAGAAGGAGCCCACAACCCCTATGTGCCACTGCACCTACCCAGTACCTACTCAGGCCAGCAAGGACAGAAGATACCATCAGCCCCTTTCACTCAACCACCCAGCTCCAGCTGTAACCAAAACTGGCAAGCACCCAAAAGTTTCCAATTTTTGTTATGAAGATTGTTTTGTTATTTTTCAAGCCCTTGACTGTACCACCCTATAGACCACAGCCATATGTTCATTATGGTTGCTCACATGCAAGTAAGTGCAGACAGGTTGAATTTTTTTTGCAACAACCTTGGTGTTGTAACACGCGGAAGTCTCATGGAAGATGGTTTTGCAGCTTATTAAACTAAATACATTTTTGTGCACTGCAAGTTTTAATTGTCAAGGAAGATCACGAACAGCTATAAATCTATGAAATGTATTATAAATAACGCATATGCTCAAATTAGTTCAATTTTAAAGGAGAAGAAGATTCTCCGAGTTTATTCCTCTAATACTGTGGCCATAGCAGTCTGTAAGGTACAGCAGGTCTACTACTACAGTTGAATAGAAGGCAATTTTGAAACTGACATACAAGAAGGACAAATCCAAACTTTTCTAAGAGCAGAAACACCAACAAGCCATGATTGCACATCTGTTTCAAACACTCTTCATAACAAAAGGGCTGGCTTTTTGGTTGGGGTTTTGTGGGCTGGTTGGGTTTTTTGGGATACTTTTGGAAGTTTGTTTCTTGGGTTTGTGGGGGGGTTGATATTTTTTTGTGTGTTTTTGTTTTTTTCAAGAGATGGCTTATGGTATCATTCTCTGTCCTCTCAGAGGATGACATCTGGTTACTGCAGAAAGAAGGTTTTTTGTTAGAAAACAGATTGATAAGTCATGTATGCACCTAGCAAGTTTAAGTCTGGCACACATCCCTTTAAACTCCTCTTCATTCAAAGAAAATTTATATAGTGAAAAACCTGTGCCACAGAAGAAAAAAAAATGCTATTTAGCTATTTTCAGAACAGACTGAATGTACTTGAATGAAAAAACCTAAACTGAGTACCTAGGAAAATGACAGAACAGGAAGACAGATTCAGCACTGTGTTGGCTGTAACCATCCTTGGCCTTTGCACTGTTTCTAACCTCAACAGTGGTGTCCAACCTGTACAACAGGATTTATGGGTACCCTGAGCAGAAGTATTTCCCAATATATAGCTTTCAGAAGCAAAATAATTTGGAGTTTCCTTCAAACTGCATGTCTGCAACACAAGGTACAAGGTGCTTACAACCTACAATCAGTGCCATGGGTTCTCTAACTTGCTTTAGTTCACAGGTCTTTGCAGGCACAGACAGTGTGCTGTTTGGGACAAGAGCAAAGCCAGTGCAAGGCATGTGGATGTCAGGGCCTCAGCCCAAGCATTTCACTGTATGGTTCTCCTTCTCTTGGGCCAATTCCACTCTCCTAATGAGGACATGAGTACATGCTTCTCTCCCAGTTTATATTTATCCTTGGCCCAGGTGCTGTTTTCCAACTGTGAACACAAGCTCCCCTGTGCTGCAGACTTGGAAAAAAAAAAGTTTCCCCCCTCCACATGTGCAAGATGGTAAAATGAATTCACACAAACTGGTGTCACATGCCAAGGCACAAAGGTCTGGGGTTTTTTCAACGCCAGCATATGTTTGTCCCTACACTTATGTTCTATATGTTCTTTGCCTCACTGAAGCCTACAGCAAACAGCTGTCATTAACATTCACCCCTTTTGCTAACACTTTCCTTAATCCCTAACTGACTTCCCTGACTATAATTAAACTTTCCAGCTGCCACACTAAGAGATGGCACCAATATCCATCATTTATTTCTAAGTAGTCCTTAAAAAGCTCTTTTTCCAATTTCCAAGACCATGGACTAGAAACAAAGCTTCCTACCCTTACAGGTTTTTGGTTAAAAACCTTCTATTCGCTTAAAAACTGTCTCATCTTTTACCAGGGAAATTAAAAGGCCAAGTATTATCTTAACAATTAAACTAATGCATTTTTATACTGCCAATAGCTGGAATGCAATGAGCTTGAAAAATGATACATACATACATTCAAACATGTGTTTACACATTTTATATGGAAAATATACTGGAAAGAACTGTATAACCATCATCATTTACAAAGCTGTTTGATTCAAGCCCAAAGTTTAAAGAGAAGCTTGAATTAAAATAATGAAAGGCCTAATATCTTACTTTAGATTGCAACAGTAAATTGAGGTTATCACTTCAATCTGGAAAATGTGTTTTTCACATTCATGTAAGAGATTACTTGAACAGCAGAGCTGGTTGACAACATTTCCGTCTGGTACTATTCTTGCAGTGTTCAAGAGGACTTGATACTTTATAAGAAAATTACTGGCTTCACAATCGAAAAAGGGAGAAGATGTCTGAAGCAATTGCTCTATTTTTTGGTAACATGACATAACAAGACCCCGAGGAAGCTGAACAAAGCAGGTGAAGGCAGTGTAACACCCAGTGGACATGCAGAGTGGGGTTCAGGAGACTCATTATCCACAAGCCCTTCAAATCCAGTCCAAGAAACCCCCCCTCAAACAGCCACAAAATGCTGTTATTTTTGTGAGCCCCAAATGCCTGGGACACCTGCTGAGCCTCCGAGGCCACAAAGTTCCCCCAACCCAAACTTGAAGGTTGGAGAGACGTGCACATCATCCTCAGTCCCAGAGCTCTGCAACTCTGCACACCAAAACCCGGGAGCCTGTATCTCCAAATACTGTTACAGAGTAGGGCAACATCTGCTCGACTGCTGAGGCACAATCTCTGGAAACAGCAAGCAGGCTCCATTCACAGTATGATTGGCAAGTGCCAGCTGGCAATCCTGACAGCCCACAGCCTGTAGCCTGCTGATGAAGACTCAGGGATGTTCAGGATCAGCCACCTCGGTGTCTCCTTCAACATCTTTAGGAGTCACAGCATGCTTTGGTTTTGCCTTTTGTCTCACGTGGCAGAGTAAAATTGAGTGGCAAGATGCAGCCTTTGTGTTTATGAAACTGCAGGGTGGTTTCATAGGGGATGAGGCTACAACCGTGCTGGAAGCTACCAGCCATTTAAACAAAGTGGGGCACCTTCAGGAAAGGAATGCATTGGTTTTCCATGTTATACTATTGCTTGAGGTTAACAATTTAACATTAAGGTTTTAATGGATTTCAGTAACTCTGCAGGATTTATCAGCTACCGTAAGGCTATTTTGGTAGGCCACCAGATTCATCATTCAGGTTTTGTCAAGTCTAAAAGTATCACTTCTCAGCAAAGAGATCATGCCAGATAAGTTCAGAAATTCAAAGTCTGAAAAGCCATGGCTTGTTCCTAGCAGCAAGGCAAGAAAGGTCAATATTTCAAGTGAAAATGGAAACACTTTTATTTCTCTTAAACTATAGGTGAAACTTTTCTCCCTCCTTAAATTAAACATATAATTTTAAAGATGAATTTTGAAGAGTGCGTGTGACACTCTTAAGCTTCAAATACGTATGTGTTGAGAGGTTAGGAGAACATGAAAACAGTGTTTCATTGAAACCCGTTTGTCATTTTTAATCACAGGATAACTCTAGAAGAGGTGTGACTGATGCAATTTAAATTTTCACCTGACAAACTGAATTATTCATCTTGGCGGCGCCCACGACAAAAGACCAAGCAGAGCAGTCAGTCAGCCACCAGCCCCAGGTGTCGCTCTATTAGGAACGGCTGGGTAGAGACAACACAGACTCTCATGGAGTCAGAACAGGAGAATTTCTCGTAGTTTATTACTTCAGGTCTGTTTTATAGACCGATCCGTGGAAAGTACAGAAAGGAAACTCTTATTGGTTAGTAAACTGCTACATCACCATCACTGGTCAGTGGGGCACACACCCCTCGACCTTTTCCTGCAAGGAAAACAAGGGACAGACAAACAGCACCTGCAAGGCTGTCTTCTGTCTTTGAGGATTGTTTTGAAATCCTCCCATGAATTTCTCAGGCAAGACTGAGGAGCTATGCGGCCTGTAATAACTACAGGCACTCTGGTTCAGATTTAGCATCCATACCCAGGAGCTACTACAGAACATCCTTGAGAAGGGAAAGCCATGTCTTGCAGCACCAAAGGGTGAAGTCCTGCTCCTCACAAGCACAACAGCCAGGAGGGCCCAGGACGTCACCCTTGTCCCCACTGCCACCTCCTACCTTTTGTTTTCCAAAGCAGGGGAGGACCTGTGCAGGCCCACTGATAAGAAATGCTGTGGTTTGCAATGAAGGTGACAGAAATGAAGCTGAGGCCTTTATCTGCACCTGGAAAGGGCAGTGTGTTCTGTACTTGTGGCTCTGACAGGGAGGACTAAGGAGTCTGAGGAGCTTTTTATTTGAAACCGAATGAAAACTTTACCTGTCACTACTTCAGCTTGCCAGTGATGGGACCCAAAGGAATGGCCTGAAGTTGTGCCAGGGTTAGGTATTAGTAAAAGGTTCTTCACTCAAAGAGTGGCTGGGCACTGGAACAGGCTGCCAGGGAAGTGGTCACAGCACTAAGTCTGGCAGAGTTCAAGGAGTGTTTGGACAATACTCAGGCGCGTGGTGTGATGATTGGGGTGTCCTGTGCAGGGCCAGGAAATGGACTTGAAGATCCTTGAAGGCTCCTTCCAATTCTGCTTATTCAGTGCGCCTGTGAAACACTCCAAGCTCACACTAAGTTTTCAAGGACCTGCCTTTTTCTGATGGACTGCACTGGTTACCATGCCTTGTCACCCCAATTCTGGAAGATGCCATGCATTTTTCAGAACTGTTATCTTAACCAATGCTATATGTTATTCTTATGTCCCAATTTTGTACCTCTCTAGCATTGGTGATCAAAAGTTTCTTCACTGTATGTCCTACCAGAGTTGAGAAAGAAATAAAGTTCTAAAAATTTCTAGAGTTAATAAAATGGGGTTTCCATACATCACAGTCTCAGAATAGTAGGTTAAGAGAAGCCTATCCAAGGTCTTAACACGAAGGCTAAATGCCAGAGGAAAGCAGGATTCATTGCCTGGAAATGTAAAGATGTTTGGTTTAAACATGAGATTAGTCAAAGAGTGAATTCTGCTCAGCCCACATCTCCAGTATGTTTTTAAGTAGGAAATAATTCTGTTCATTATGTAAACTCTTATTCAGACTCTTGATAATGTTTGTGCTGTCCCTTTTAATTTCTGGACAGCTTCTTTCAGGCTCAGCAGCCAACATTTAATTAAGAAATATTTAACAACTAGTGTTTTTAAACAACATCACGTTTGCAGAAATAATTGCATATCACATCTACTTTACAAAATCTAAATACAGCCAGTGGAAACCAGATACAAAACACATGCCTTCAGCTGAGCTAGTTTTGTTTAGAAAATGAACAGACAATGTATTTCCTTGGCTGAGACCTTGATCTGTTTGCCAAATACTGTCCTGCAGAGCTTTTTCTTCTTGCAACAACATTCCAGGCACAGAGGACACTATCAAGGAAGCACACTCACAGTTCTGCAGGTTAGGAACAGTGATAACCTTGGCCTGCCTTAAAAGAAAGGTGGCAAAGCATTTTCAGTAAAGTACATAATGCAGTATGTAGTTAATGAGCTGTTTTATCCCTTTATAACTGCTCAGAAGCCACAGGACGATGGGTATCTTCTTATGCAATTAAAAAGTTTTTAACATTATGTTTTGTTGCCACATCTTCTAGTGCATTCCAGCACTTTTTTACTCGGGGAAAAAAAAAAAAATAAAGCACAGCACTATTTCTTACAAATCTACGGAATATCAAACACTCTTATCAATTTCCACAGACTGGTTAAAAGAAGAAGGCATAACTACACTGACAGTATTCTTCAAAGCAGCGTCATAGGATCAGAAGGTCACAGGGGGCATCTTTTTTCATAACAGCTATTTTGCTTTTAGATAGAAAAAATGCTGGCTAGAGTTAGAAAGGGGTGCTTCAGATGATGGAAAATGCAGGACACAGGGAAACAGGAAAATAAATTGCAATAACCAAACTTCTACTGGGGTGAGGCAAGGTGGTTCAGAACAACAAAGGATGGGAAAAATACAGTGATCATGTCTGCAAAGCAGATAGGTAAAAACAATATTGGAGCTTGAGAGGGAGGGCATCCAAAGCCAGGTAAAGAGTTTGCTTTAATACAGACACTCCTGTTATAGAAGCTGCTGGTATCCTTCTGGTCAGTGTAACCATTTTGCCCCCATGGGTAAAGCCAAACCATGTAGTTTGCCCTGAACTGACAAGAGACATTTTATGTCCCTTCCCACAGAACAGCAATGGGAGGTGGGTAAAAATTTAAAAAGAAGGAACTTTTTTTATTCTTCAGCTCTGCATCCTTAATCCAATCACTGTCCCCTAGGGCTGGCTTTACTGCTCTGCATTATCATGTTGGCAGAGAAGCTACATAGAAAAATATTCCTAGCTTATACATGATGCAAGTCTAAGAAAAACAGTTTCAGATTCACACAATGAAGAATAAGTCAAGAAACGTAAGTCACAGAAGTAGCAGATGAGGACAGAAAACTTTCAAATCTTAACTATGGAATTTTGTGTGGTTTAGCTTCAAAAAAAATGTGGTCAAGGGGTAACAGAAATAACAACCTCAGCACCAACACTTACAAGTGTAAGGTCGGCTTTCCAAGTATGTTTAGTTTAGCTTTCAAGTAACTTAGTTATATCAGCATTTCACCATCACAGTAATTGTGAGACATATTTAGTTTGTGCAAATAAAAGTAGGTACACTGTTTATGCGGACAGAAAGCTGGCTGAAGATATTTAAATATATTGATGAAGGAAGTGGGTGCTGTCTTTTCTCCCTATCTTCGAAAACCAGTGAGGGCATAAGCTTTGTCTGCTGGCTCTGCTTCTCCAACCCAGGCACAAAGGGATTCCTAAGATCACAATAGTGAGACAAATTAGCTATTCTCTATTTCTTGAGAGTGTCATTAAATAGGGTGGCACGAGAAGTGGCTGTGGGTGGTGGGCTTTTGGGTTTTCTTCCAAAATATCTACTATAGCCCATAGATGATTAAATGCACAAGTGTGAGTAGTGGCACTGAGGGCAGGACTGAACACAGAAAGCAAACCAGTGTCAATACCAGCTCTAAGCTGGCACAGAGCCTGTCCCCAACCTCTGTTTGCTGCACTTAGCACACTACCCCTGCAAGTAACAGATGAAACCCCGACAGCGTGCTGGCACAAAATTAAAGGCTCTTCCTAATTGCCATGCTTCAAATTCCAGCTCTAAGCCTGCTAAGAGAAAGTCTGCAAAACTCTTTAATAAATCATAGAAATCAGAGATGGAAATCAGGTCATGTCACCCACGCCTCCTATCTGCACCGTGAGTTTGTTACCCATACAGTGCTGCTGAGTGCTCTGTCTCGACAACTCCTAAATGATTCAAGTGCTGAGGTTTCTCCCAATTCCCCAGGCAGGCTGTTACACAGCCCAATGAACATCACCATCCATAGGCTTTTCACTGACCAGCCTCCGTACCAATTTTGCATCTGTCCCATTTTGTTCTGTTCCTATTTATATCTTCCTCCAACTTCCCCCAAATCTGCTCTTGATGCTACCTCAACTACTATCTGGCGAAAATTGTTGCTCAGGAAACGTTCTTCTGCCTCTCCTGTAATACTGCTGTAGTGTGCTGCTATTTTTAGGAGGAAAAAAAGGAGGTGGTAAAGGAATGAAAGGCTGCCAGCTCCAGCTGTACAAGAATAATGCTCCAGTACAGTGGAAACTACATTGCAGTGTTTCTCTTTAAGCACATATAATTGACCAAAACCTTAGTCTTCTGGAATGATCTAAATGGGAACGACAGAAGAAGTGGAAAAGACAAATTCCAAGGTTAAAAAAAGCCTTGTCATCTCACCTCACCTTTCAACCCCACAGCTGGGCTCCTCCTTCCAGGGCTGTTCTTAAGATTTTAAAACAGCACTTGCCTAGTGAGACGCATGGTTAAAGGAGCCACGTACTGCCATTATCCTAGAATAGTTTAGGTAAGAAAGGACCTTAAAACTCACAAAGTTCCAACATCCCTGCCATGAACAGGGACATCTTTCACTAGACCGGGTTGCATAAAGCCTCCTCCAATGTGGCCTTGAACACCTGGCTTTTGGTAATGCTTTCAGGCACATGGTGTGATTCTTGGGGTGTTCTGCATAGGTCCAGGAGTTGGCATTTATCTGTCCTTGATAGGACCCTTCCAACTCCAAGTATATTCTATGATTATATGACTTTCAGGCATGGGGAATCCAGAACTTCTCTAGAAAACCTAGTTATTCCATCTTTTCCTATCACCACATGCTCATGTAACAAGTCTCTCCATCTTTTCTGTAAGCCCCCTTTAACTGAAATGTCCCAACGCAGTGTCCCCAGAGCCTTCTCTGCTCCAGTCTGAGCAACCCCAACTCTTTTAGTCCGTCTTCATAGCACAGGTGCTCCACCCCAATGATCACATTTGTGGCCCTCCTCTGCTCCAACAGGTCTACACTTTTCCTGTGCTGGGGACCCACAGGTGGAAGCAATATTCCAGGTTCCAAATATTCCAAAATTCTCATTAGAGCAGAGTAGAGAGAATCACACTCCTCAGCTGGCTGGCTACACTGCTTTTGATGGAGCCCAAGATGCTGGTGGCTTTCTGGGCTGTAAGCATGCCTTGCTGAGTCATGCTGAGCTTCTCTTCCACAAACATTCCCAAGTATTTCTCCTCAGGACTGCTCTCAGTCCATCTCTCCGCCTGTATTTGAGTTTGGGTTTGTCCTGACCCATGTGCAGGGCCTTGCACTTAACCTTGCTGAACTTTAAGAGGTTCACATAGGCCTACCTCTCAAGCCTGTCAAGGTCCCTCTGAATGGCATCCCCTCCCTCCAGCCACAGCAAACCTCTTGGTGGTGTCAGCAAACTGTGTGATCATTAAACAAAGATAAATTAAGAAACCTGCTACAAGAAGCCTCTGTGCCTTGGGCCAGCCCCTCAAGTGGAAGTGAGTTTTATGCCTGCTTGGAGACAAAGTGACATGCTGACCAAAAAAGCAGCTTCCCCAACCTCCCTGGCCAATGCTGGTGCCAGACGCCCCACGCAAAGGCCGCTGTGCAGCCTGTGCCTGGACTATCGAGACTATCTGGCCAAACTAAAAGACCCTGCTTTCCTGAGCACACATTTTCATATATCACCCACTCTCCTTACCTTTATCAAACCTTGTATTTACCAATAGGCAAGGTCAGGAACCGCTACTAGGAACAAACCAGAGGTATCGGATTTCTTGCTACAAGTAATTCCCACAGGCAAGCAGTGATGGTTCTCCTTGTATATATGCGTATGTCCATGTATGGATTCAAGTGCATCCATGGGTCACATTCAGCAGTCAGACCATGCTGGGAGCAGAGGGGCTAAGCTTTGTCTGCCCCAACAGTTTGCTTTACAACAGCAGAAATTTAATTGAAAAAAAAAGCGAAAAATACAGAGCACCTGGTGAAGTAATCATTTCCAGGGTCCTTAGAAAGATTACAGCTTCCTGACCTAAGCTAGGATTTCTCTGGGTCAGATTTTGATACCTCCATCTAAACCAAACTGAGCCTTGCTTCACAGCCAGGCTTACTGATTTCTATGGGAAGACTGGCAGATTAAGATACTCCCCGACATGAGTCAGGGTGCAAGAACAGGTCTCTCAGTTAGTATAAACATATGTTTCCTAGGTCTGGAAGAGCTGGGTGGTTTTTTTCTGCTTCTTCTTCTGTTCTTCACTGCCTGTTTACATTTGCTGGCTTATTAAACATGATTTTATTAGCAGCCAGTATGTCCCAGGAAACTGGAGGTGTTACACATAATTGCCCTCAGATTCATAAGGACTAAACAAAGTAGTCTTCCCCACCAGGGAGTCCCTCCTGCTCCATTGCTACCAGCAGTGTCAGGTTCCCTGGCTGCCACGAGTGGTGTCACCTCCCGCCACCAGGGAAAGGCTGCTGGTGCACCCCAGCAAGTGGCTGTCTCCCAGGATTTAGTCACCTCCTCCAGGGAGGTGGAGAGCACTGTGACTGAGCCACCACAAGGGATGAAGCTCTGAAGATAAGGAATACGAAGGAATAATCTCAAATGAGGAGGAGGAGAAGCAGAGCAGGTACTTGGCCACTTTCCCAGGCGATGGGAAGAATGGAGAGTGCCAGAAGATTGGGTTCCAGCAGGGATTCCACCAAGGAGCCCAAAGACAGAGGGACCCAGCCAGTGACTGCAGCCAGGGAAAGGGGACTTGCAGGGGGAGTGACAGGCAAGAGCCTGACTGGAAGAGCAGGACACAACTACAGAGCAGAAGAAAACCACAGGCATAAGTGTGCAGCTTGCCCTGGTCTGACATGGGCCACGGCCAGGTGTTTTCCCTACCTCTCTCCCATGAACATCCCACCGTTCATCAACAGGGCCCCAAACAAAAGCCCACCATAATCATCTGTTGCCACCTGAAATTATTCCCTCACTTGCTACGTGCAGCCCATCTGGGAACAGAATTCAACCCCTGTTTTGGGAAAAAGCAGTAAAAGCCAGGTAATGGGCACATGCTACACCTTGGTAGTCCCAATTCTAACATAGCCCAAAACTAGAATCATCAGACATTCTCTATTCCATTTCTTTTCCCAAGTCTCACCTAATAGAGCCATGCTGTGACTGTTTCCTCCTGTCCCATTTGCCAACAAACATCTGTTTCACACAAATATACAGGTGTGTATGAGCAGGTATCCAAAATTGTATCCTGCTTTTTTCTCTTCACATTCCCTTTGCCTTCCTGAAAATATTTTTTTCTATTCACATATGCTTTCCATTTATTCTAGCCCTTTATCCCTGACACATGCTCTGAGTCCCCAGTTTCCACATTCTTCCTTAACCCTCTAAACTGAAAGACTTTTCTCAGTGGGATCAAACATCTGGTTGGTGATCCACATGCGGATTTCAGTACTTCTTTTGTTTCTCAGCTTGCCAACAGATCAGTTTTGATAGACAGTGAAGCCACTGAAAACGATTCTGTCTGTGGCACAAAGTATTTCCAAGATCTGTAAAGGAAAGGGTAAAAATTGAAGAGTCTAAGTAGAAAAGTTCCACTCCCCCCATTTTTTTTTTGTTCTGTGTACTTTTTAAACTTTCATTTATGTAATACTCTTTAATGTACTGCACCCCATAGGATGCAAATAGATTCATGGTTTGACAGATTATAATCTCATTTTTACTTTTATCCAGTTTATACAAGAACAGCCAGCTCTGCTGATACAAAGACCAAGTAAAATTTAAAAATGTCGTTTTCCTCCAGAGACAAAAAGCTGATAATTACTTAAATTGCATTGTATCAGTTACTCAGGAAAGGTGCAGGAGATACTGGTTTTGCTGTCTATACAGCACACTGTCTCAGATTAACTCAGTTGTCCCAAATAGTGACCCATTTTGGCTTTTCCAGAAGTATTCAGTCCCCAGCAATCCTCCTGAGCTCCCTCTGCACTGATGGTGACGGTGACAACAATTGAAAGTGGCAGGGGAGGGAGCAAAGGGCCTGTAGGTTTTCTCCTACTGAAGCCAAGAAAAGTGCTTATGCTCCTCTTCTCCACTACCTGGGCTGTTCCCTTTAAGGAATGGAGATCTTCCTAAAGAAAACAAGCCTTTCTCTTTGGGTGTTTCAAGCCAGCTACTGAGAGGCAGTGCTATGTGTCCATATACTCATTTAGACTCGGACCATTCCCCAGCTATTATAAATGGAGATTGAAAATTTAGAGAAAGTTGCTATAAAAGCTATATAATCTATCATTCTTCCAATGGTTCATCTCTTTTAAATACTTCCTTTATGCTACTGACTCAAACTGCTTAGTGATGCTTATTTAAGTCTAGTTCTGGGTAACACTCTTATACTCTACAACTTTGGTACCATATAAAAACAATCCATCATCCAGAATAAACACTTTTTCTAATTTTCGGCTTAGTTGAGAGCAATCATATTTTTCAGTTATATGCATGCATTTATACTCACTTGATTAGAGAGAAATTTTGTTTGAAAAAAACACTTTGAACATTCAAACACCGCAGTCTAACATATTTCCTGTAAAAATGTGATAAATAAGACACTAAACCACAAAATCCTAGGGCCATGCTCTACATATCAAAAAAACCACAATCCTGCAGACTCACAACAGCCTTCCCTGCACAGACTGACCCTTCGGTTTCAAAGCCCAACATATACTGAACATGCACTGAACACAGAGACAGTCTCACCCAAGGATGTATTTTGATGTGACAAAGTCACATAGTTTCACACTTTTGTGTTGAAAATGCTGTAGCTCAAGAGATAAAGCTGATGCTTCATCTCATGAGAGACAAGAGGTCTTTTATAATCACTTATAAATGGTTTGACGTTTTCCCTCAGACAACAAGCAGTCATTTACTGGTGCGTGAGAGTTCCATGAAACAAGTCTGAATGTCACCCACCGTGAATAACACATTTAACACATTTCAAGAACTTTCTGTTAACTCAAGATCATGCCTGAAATACAAAGAAGCGATATTTTACATATTTGAAGAAAACAACCATGCATAACCCCCATGGAACTCACAACCATACATCAAACAACAAATATAACAAACATAGGAGTGACCACATCGCTGTGGGACAAATATACTATCACCTACCCCTTCCTGGATTTCAAATAAAAATCTCCGAACAACAATTTTTTCTCATCAAAGACTAAATATTCAGCAGGTTTCCGCTACAGACAAGAACATATTTCACCCTGATTAAATGAAAAATTACGTAAGTTGTAGCTTCACCTTCACTTGCTCCTTCTCGGAAGAGAGAACAAAACCCCAACCCAAACCAGCCCTCTCCAGTTTTGGTGCAGCTCTCCAGCAGTCAGACACAGCCCTACCCAGCGAGGAGCTGCCAAGGCTGAGGCGCAGGGGGAGGCTGGGGATGGGTGCCACACCCTGCGCCCCTCCTCCCCCGCTGCTCCTCCTCAAAGCTAAACCTGCCCACCGCAGCAGCGGGCTCCCATGGGATGAGCTCCTGATGCGCATCCGACCAGCTCCTCGTCCTATGGGGAAGACTTTGGGGAGAAAAGGCCATCAGCTGCACCACTAACAGAGGGATGCGACTGCAGGCAATTAGTGAGGGGAGAGGCCGGGGCTGTACCGGTCTGATTAAATACAACCAGTGTATTTTTCATGTTTCCCGATGTGTTTCGTGTTCTCTGCTGCAGCAAGCAGGTCTGCAGTGTGCCAGCAGCTCAAGGAGCCTTCCTGTTCATGCAGCGCCACAAGGAATAAACTTCCAGCAGCTTTTACCCCAATGCAGTGCTCTCAGGCTCTCCTCCCCGATTGCCATGCAGGTCTCATCCTCACACTAGAGCTGAAACTTTCCAACCCAGGGAGACCAGCACAGCAGTATTTGCTCATACTCTATTATGCATGTACACACTCAGAGGTGCAGCAAGACCAGTGAATTTAACATCAGTGATGCAGCATGATGATCTTGACCTTTTAATACTCTATGAAAGGACTCTTCTCCATAGATTTAGTTAAAAAGCATACATTCAGTTGCATCTGACCTTTACTGGCCTTATATAGTTTGCTTATATTCTTATTTTTTGTGGGATTTAATTATACTTGCTTTCTTTATACAAACCTTTCAGCTTTCTATGGACAGAGACAATCGCTGACAACACTAAAAGTAAAACAAAAAGGTATCACTCAGCTCACCAGGCTGTGAAAGAACAGATGTGCATAGGACACACCTAAACCCGAGTTTTTTGGGTTGGTTTTTTTTTTTTTGCAAGCAGGCCTCTGACTTGCAATCATTTTGACAGAAAAGACCTCTAACATTGTAAGTAGTTTCCCTTCAACTTGGAAGCAACGTGCACGTTCAGTGGAGGAAATACTTTCCATCTCTGCCTCGAACAGGGGCACACGCCGGAGAACAGTGGTGAGAGTAACAACCGCCTTGACCCAGCGCTTTCCTCCTCCAGCACAGCCCCAAGAGAAATTAAATCAAGACAGCGCAAGGCCGGACGGGGATGCTTTGCTATTGCGGTCACCACAGCAGTGCGAGTTTTTCAGCTTCTCGCTATATGTAATGAAGTTTCGCCTTGGAATGAAAAATGGGACGCCCGAAGAAGACAAAATCCTATTCCACCCACCCGCCCCGGTCCCTCTCTGGCAGCCCAAGGGCGCGGGGCCGCACCCAGGATGCGGGCGCACTAGGGACCCGCTCAGCCCGCACTCGGGTCGCACCCGCGGCTTCTCCACTTCCCTTTCCCCACAGACCTGGCCGGGCACCGACACTTCCACGCCGCGCTCCGCGGGACCAGGAGGAGGGATGGGGGACAGCGAGTGCTTCCAGCGTCCGGGCCGTGCTCCCGAGCACCTGGGAGCCCGCGCCGGGTCAGGCGGGCAGGGACCCGCGATCCCTCCAGCGCGGGGCGGAGCAGAGCGGAGCGGAGCGGGGCAGCCCGGTCCGGCGGGGCCCCTCGCTGCCGGCCAGGAGGGGGCCGGCTCGGAGCTGCCGCTGCAGCGGTCCGGTGCTACGATGTGCTCCGTGCATAACCACACCCACCGCATTGCAGAAGCCACGGCCCGGGGCGGGGGGGGTAGGGGGTAACCCCCCCCCATGGCGAGTAGCGCAGCCCCGGCCGGGCCCCTGCACCGCCCAGGGGCTGTGTCCCCGAGGTGAGCGGGGCACTGGGGGAGGCACGGCCCGAGGGGGGCTCGGGGTGCGCCCCACGCCGCCCCCGCCCCCCTCCGCCGCGCCTCTGCCGCCCACAGAAGTTTCCCACAGAAATGCGTATCGTCCTAAAAAAATTAAAATTGCAATCGCCCTCCCACCCTCCGCCCCCCGGCAGAGCTGCGGCGGGAGCAGCCAAGCCCGTGTGTGTGTGTGTCCCCGCAGAGCCCCCGCCGCCCTCCCCGCTCTGCGGGGGACACCGCTCGCTGCCTGCCCCGGCTCCCCCAGGCAGCCCGGCCGCACGCACAGGCCGCTCCCCCCAACTCAAAAATGGCTCCTAAGAATGATGTAAATATATATACACATATATATTTATATATGTCTGTATATATACACGCACACATATATATAAATAAATAGGTATATAGTACAAAAAGGGGGAGATGCAATCTGCCCCCGGCCCCCCCGGGCATACCCTCAGCTCCCCGCTGCGGGGAGGACAGCGCAGGCAGCGGGGCCGGAGCGGCGCGGAGGTTCCTCGGCCGCGGCGCGGAGCGGCGGCGGCGGGCGCGGGGCTGCTCCCGGCGCGGCGGCGGCGGCGGCCACGCGTCAGCAGCGGCAGCGCAGCCCGGCTCTGCCCAGAGCGAGCCTCCTGCGCTCCACAGCAAATCAGGGCTGCCGAGGCTCCTCCGGAGAGAGGGAGGGAAAAAGGAAAGGGGGGGGAAAGAAAAAAAAAAAAAAAAAAAAAAAAAGAGGGAAAAAAAAAAAAAAAAAACAGAACCGCACGCCGGGGAGAGCGGCAAAAGCTGGATGCCAGCAGGTTTGTGGAGGGCAGCCCTCCCGCCTGCTCTCCTACCTGGGCACAGCATAGAGCCCCCGCCACCCAGCACAGGGATCCCCACCTGTGTCCGGAGGGATCTGGCCGTTTTTTGGCTCAACTAAATGAATCCATCTCTCTAGGGAGATGAGTTTAGCTGCTGCAGCTGCAGGCAAACCCCCGCGATGGGGAAGCTCCCCCAACTTAAAAGCAGCAAGCTGTGAGGTGGCAAGGTCTGGCTTTGAATTACACATGGGGGTTTTGATGGGGGGTGGGGGGCATGTTATCAGCCTTTTCAATTTTAATTTTCAGTGACAAACTACATGCTCTTAAAATATGAACCGTATTTCCCTCAAGAAGATTGCCAAAATGAAAAAAAAAAAAAAAATATAGGTCCTGTTGCTCACCAGCTCCTGGTCCAAAAGGGATAATGTAAAACCGAAAATGACTTTCAAGTTTGTACCACAACATGCCACATGTCAGAAAGCATCAAAAATTCATAGTGCATACAAAAGCAGTCCTACTTGCACCATTCCAATGTGGTAAATACATAGCTCCTCTTAGAGCAGAAAACTGACTTATATCTCCCCTCTGCACACATAGGAGTGGCTGCTGGGTTTGAGACTCTGCTGCATCACTGCACTCAGAGGCACTGCTCATTTGCTTCTCTGGGGGACCAGAAGCAGCTGAACTTGCTCTTTTCCAGAGGAGGAAGTGACCACAGTAAAGGCAGTGATTGCTTGGCTGCAGAAGAGTGACAGATCGACAGGGTCTGATGCTGCACCTTCAGTCCTGGTACAGCAAAGTGGATAAATGAGACTTAATCTCTCTTTAGATAGGGCACTTTGAGAGCTTCCAAAACTTATGAGATCCAAATTATACTCAGGGCAGAGGGAGGGGCAGGGAACAGCTCTTTTAATTAGCAGCATCTCTGGGGGATTTAAGAAAAGAAGGAGGTTTTGACAGTAGTCAGAAGCATACCATTTCTCAGATCTGCAAATCTGTGCTGTTCTGTATTTGACGTGGAATCGTAGCCAGACACACACCGCCCTCTTCACCTGCTATGCAAGAGTGCCGTTGAGCAGATCTGGCACCCCGTAATGTGCCTGAGAAGGAAGGAGAGTTAAAAAGGAAAATGCATGCCATCAACTAAGAGAGGGCATACCTTTGGTCACGCAGTTAAAATAACAAGACTTGTATACTCTTTTCTACCAGGAGCTCTGGAAGGCATCACAAATCACAAGGGAATGGACTTGACAGCTAAGACGCACATTAGAGTTGATTTGAAACAAAAAAAAAAAAAAAACAAAAAAAAACCAACAAAAAAAACCCTCAAAAAAACAAAACAAGAGGAAAGTAAGAAAAGGACTGAGTTGCTCTGAATCAAACTGAGTCTCTAAAACAAGCTAGGAGACTTGAAAAATATTTGTGAGAAAATAAGCAAGAATTTACCAGCTCGACCCTTGGCAGCTCTTGCACTGCCCATTACAGAGGAAGGTGTTGACATCACTTTTAAGCAGACACATCACAGGGGTATTAGTGCTCCCCAGCCACCCATGTTGTCCTTGAGCAGTACTGCAGGCAGATCTGCCCCACAGTTACACTATTCTCTGTGATCCCTTTTGTGGATATTCTGCATACATAATGACATCTTTCATCTGAGGCTCCAGAAGGCTTCCAGCACATTGATTTAACCTCAAAGCATCAAGTGGTATTAACAGGCTGCTCCTACAAACAGGAAATCTTCACAACAGACTAAAGGCAGCTGATACCTCTGGGCTACCAATATGGGCCTCAGTTTCAGAGCTCTCAACACACAGGGTTTTTTTTTAGGTTTTTTTTTTTCCATTTACAAGGGTTAATTTCTAATCCCAAAGTGGGTTTGTTGCCCAACTTGTCTTGACTTCTGTCAGAAGGAAGGTCCAAGGAAGTTTAGGTTTCCATGAAACAGCAGTTCTAGATTATTTTTTTAAAATGTTTTTTCTGTCACTTACAGCAAGCCTGAATCCATACTCTTCTTACACAGGTGGGAAATGTGAATAAACCCCCTGCACTTCACTGAAACTAACGCAGTGTCCATTTACACAAAAGGAAGACACAGGATGACAAGTCCGCGTAGCATGAGAAGAGACTACCTCCTGCCTTGCTATGGGACAATAACCTTTTTTTTTTTGCTATTTTCTTTTCCTTCTGGAGGTGGTGCTTCAGACCTAGATGTCAGGACCAAATGGTTCCATTTGAGTTTCATTCATCTCAACTCCCAACACATCAGGCTTGCTGCAGCCCAGGGCAGTCCCTTCTCACCTCCACATAAGGCCCTGCTGGCAACAAGTCACACAGCCCCTGCTGCCTGCCATGGAGGAGTCCTGAACTCCTACATTTTGCTTGTTTAAAAACAGCACTGGCTTGGGTGGGATGCAGGATGCCACATATTGGCAGTCACTCTAAAAGCACAGCCTTGGAACCCCCTGCTCCCTGCTGCTCTAGACACGAGCTCCCTGCGTACCACTACCCCCACACCATCTCCTTTCCATTTCAGTGACTGCAGAACGCCTCTCCCAGCCTGTTCCTGCTACACCATCCCCTCTTCTCATATCCAGTTTGGCCCATTCTCCCCCTCTCTCCTTAGCACCATACCTCTTGGCCAGGGATTTCCCAACATCTGTTCCTCCTCAGCCCTTACAGAGGTATGTCTTCATCTTCCCTCCAAAGCAGTATCCTTCCCCTTCTGCCATATACCTTCCCCATATTTTCTCCATTTTCTGTATTGAGATGGCAGGACCCAACTGTATGAGCAAGAGTCAGAGTCACTCAGGAGAATGACACATAGCTGAGGAAGGGGGTAAAATAGGTTTAAAGTTCCGCTTTCCATTCTCTTCTCTACCCACCCACCCCTTTTGCTGTTCCATTTTCTCCCCTTTGGTGAACACTTGCAACTTGCTTGTGTTGCCCTTCAAAGGGAGGAAGAAAAAGCCAGGGAAGAATAACAGCAAACACAGCCTCTGGCTAGCTGAAAGCAGGTAAATTAGAGCTGGGGAAGGAAAAGGTGCCAACACACACGCACACCTCTTCTCCATGGGGTTCCACTCAGAGGAAAACAGTTGTAAGGAAAACAGGCCTGTGCAAAGCATTTGGCCACTATAAGGACCTTTTTTATAGGGGAGAGGAATAGGGAGACACATGGTCTCTGCCAGGAAAAGATGAATAGGCAACCCTGGAAGAACAGGGACAAGGATTATTGCCCAGCTCTGGGAACTGATGCCTAAAACATTCTTGTGATTCCCTAATTGATTGGACATGGCATTCAAAATAGCACACAACAGAAAAGCAAGACACAAAAATGCTATCAAACTCAGCAAAAAGCCATCTCAAGTCTAGCCAGTGATGAATTAGCTGGGCACAGCACTTTGAAAAATGGCAAGTACTATAAAAGTACTAGCATTAATACAGCATTATTAAGAAGATACTTTTTAGCAGACAGGAGCTTGGCACTATCTGTCTAGACGGGCAGATGGGTTTGGAGTCAAACTGATTTTGTTTTTTCTTTTTTTTTATTATTACCGTATCCACTTCCATTTATTAAAGCAAACCATTCTGTCCATGACTCATGCAGCTTAACTTTCTGCATGGCAATGGAACAAAATTCTCATCATTAACAATGATCACTGTGAACAGATGAAGGTAAGATTTAGAAATCAAACCGTATATTCTATTTCTGTCTTCACTCACTACAAACATAATGCCAACTAATTGGCCAATATTACCATTGCCTTCAAATAGGTCAGTAGTGAACCTTTAGATGAGATATTGTTTAGTAGAACTCAGTGACACAGCAAGTCAGATTCGTTCTTGACACTGGCTTATTGACCTCAGTGAAGAGATTTATTTGGTCTCTTATCTGTGATTCTTCCTCTGCCAGTCACTGCCAAATCTACCTCATTTTAAGACTACTGAAGGAACAATAAGTAAATCTGGCCCTGGTGCTTTGCAACTGAAATCCTGCCTATAGAAGATTTACTGCAATTAATTCAGCACTGCCTTTTGCCACTGTCATATCTGTGGCTACTTTCTGACTGATAGAATTAACTGGATTATCAAGGATTACCTCCTGCTGCACTTCTCCAGCCCCCATTATGAACCAAAGGTAGCTACATTTTATGGATTTGTGATTCTTTGGGATGTACCTGAGGCCGTGACCAAAACATACCAGTTAGCTTTCAGAGAAGATAATAAACTGAAGCTTTTAATCTCAGTTAATTTTTGATTTATTTCATTTATTCATAGTCATAAATAAGGTTTAACTGTACTCTGATTTAATATACACCGACTAGAGGAAACCGACGATACAATATGCAGTTAGTAAAAATTTGTTTTCATTTCAGTAGGGTTCCTGTGTCTTTCTTTTCTGTTGTGTGCTATTTTGAGCAGCC
Organism: Pseudopodoces humilis; assembly: GCF_049639895.1. Classification (NCBI taxonomy): domain Eukaryota; kingdom Metazoa; phylum Chordata; class Aves; order Passeriformes; family Paridae; genus Pseudopodoces; species Pseudopodoces humilis. The sequence goes on from NC_142200.1 coordinate 49,177,765, forward strand.
CAATAATAAGGGAAGCAAGGATAACTTTCATTTTCCATTGGCAACTCTAGGACCAAAAGCTTCCCAGACGGCAACCATCTCTAGGGAGGTCAATAAAACTATTGTCCCTTACTGGGTTGTTTCCTTCATTCTTTTCCATACCATTAAACCCAGTCTTGCATTTTAGTTACAAAACTATTTTTAGCTCTTCTATGTCTTTTCCTCTAATTCAGAGAAGGATTTAAGCTGAAGTTTACCTTAAGCATAAGCTAGAGTCTCACTGAGTCAAAGAAGAATCAGTGCTCATATTTATGGACCACTATCAGAAATAGAAATGCCATCCTAAATCATAACTGCATTCTGCAAATCCCATTTGAGATTTCTCTTCCTCATGACACCTATAACAAAATGACTTGCAGTAGCCAGGTTAATAGGCATAGCCCCCAACTGCTTTTATATAATTTGTCTTCGTTAGCTGCAAGATTTACCAGGGAGGGAAGGCACTTTAATGAGTGCTTGCATAGCACCCAACACAGTTCAATTCTCATCTTAATGAAGGTTAATAGCAATTAAAGGAAGCAGTAGTAGGTTCTTTAAAGTACAATGAATGTTTATGTTTATCATCATACTCAAATGTTATTGGGAAAAGATAAGAAGGCCTGGTCAAAACAGAACACATTTGTCCTTTTTTATACTACATTTATCCTTTATTGTCTTATATGCTAAGAGGTCCCAGGTTGCTTTCTTCAATGGTTGAAGGATTACTTTAGGCTCAAGGATTCTTTACAATTAAAATATTTCTAACCTGGCATGTCTAAACAAGAACTTTAGGTTTGCTGACTATTTTTCCTGTCAGGCTCTCTTCATTTTTATTCTTTGAGAGCGACAGAAGAGTATAAAAACCCAGATTGGACAACAATAAGTAAACTCACAGAAAAGAGAAGGGCTCGTGTTTTTAATCTATCAAATACACCTCTTAAATAAAACAACAACAAAGCAAAACCCCAATTTATGGACTGTAATTTCTCTGTCTCTAGTGCACGGTTGTTCCCAGTATGCTGCCTCATCTTGCTGTTACATCTTTCCTTGCACAAAACTTTACAGCAGAAGTGGCTGCTCTTCACAAAACAAGGACCTGGGGCTGTGCCCGGTGGCTCCAAGCCCGCCAAGCCAGATGTCACCCTTGTCCCTCACAGCCTGTCCCTGGCCCAGTTCGATACATTCTCCCAGTTAGACATCTGCAATACCAACAGGAAAAATGTCTCCATCAATCCCACAATTTCCCAGCTGCTCCTTCCCACCTCCATCCTGCTCCTGCCCCTTTCACTAAGCCACCACAAATATTTACTAAGGCTGTGGGAAGAAGCAGGCAGGCAAACCTTTTCAAGTTAGAACTGAAAATGGAGGGGAAATAATAAACTTGATCAATTCCTCACTATGATTCCCTGTGAGATCTCATCAATACAAGACTGAGCAGTGGGTGGTGTGGTGTGACATGAGCAGTGAAAATGACAGCAGTATCACACCACTGCCTCTGTCGGGGGCTATGCCAGCCTGTGCTGGCATCAGATGATGATGTTGGGCATCAGCCTTTATTTCTGTGAGCAACTGAAAACCAAAATTATACCCCCATCCTTCAGCCCCAACCTGACTGGGGTTCACAGGGAGCAGCCCACCTCCAGCAAACAGCCTCTGCACACAGCCAGGAGCTCCTCCACCTGACATTTATAGCTGCTCAGACACTTCCAAAATGCATTAAAACATAATCTGATTCAGATTACAGTTTAAGTCTCACATTCAAGTCATGGGACACTGCCAGTAAAAACGAAGGTAGTGAAGAGACATTCATTCCTTCCTTCTGCTTCAACAGCTTACTCCCTCTGCATCTCACTCTCACTATCAGTACTCACAGGGAAAAATCAGAGGTTCCTTACCGATCCAGGATTCCTGTGTTTTTCTCTTGGCAAATATAGTGGCATACCTTAGATGCCTTGTGTGTACCCAGCAAACTGTGTATCAGGATAGAAAGTAGCAGAGGGTCACACTCCACTGTTTTCCTTCTAACTGAAATGCAGCCAATTGCTAACTGGACACAGACCTGCAAAACAGCCCTGTGATCTCTACCTTGGTATCTCTGAAGGGTAAATCCTCTCAATAGCATGAAAATGACGCTGGTACAGTCGGGGGGTGGGGAAAGGCAACACCAAAACAAACCATCATCTTCAACTCACAGCTTTAAACTAAAGAAATTTCATTCACCTAAATGACAAATGGTATGTGTCTGTCCCCTAGGCACTGAAAAATAGCTAGAAAGGCATCTCAGCCTCTCACCTTTTGAAAAGCTTTTTGCACTTTCCAAATAACAAGTATCATGAACAGCCTCTCACAGTGCAAATGTTTAATTTATTACACATCCCTTGAAACAATAATTTTAGGACAGGGTTTACTTGGTCACCACCAGGCTCTGCTCCCAGTCAGCCTGTGTGCAAACATCTGTCCAGCTGCTCCCACAGAAACGCATGCACGGCCCAGAGTTGCCAAGCAACATCCTCGATACATTAAGCATCAGGCCAGCTCGCCTGCTTTAAAAAAGTTACTCAGAAAAATAGGCTGATAGGAAGGCACAAGCTTACATAAGGATTCTGCATTTAGAAGAAGAGATGCTCTGCTGCTTTCCCAGAAAATTTTTGGGTGCACAATTTGTTCTTCATAGAAAAGTAAATGTAGTAATTTTTTGTCATCCCCTTAAAAAAACAAAACAAAAACAAAACCCAAACAATTTGTGTGCTGAAGTTTCTAAGGTTTCAAAATTAAAATCTCAACAAATACTCAGGTTGAAAAATCGATTTCCTGGGCAAAACCACACAAAGCACACACTGCCTTTCCATTCCTTACCCAAATCCAGGAATAAGCAAGCATCTCTTCAGTGTACCCGAGGGCTGACACAGTACCACTGGTGACAATTAAAGTCAAGCACATCAGTGGTTTCAAATACCTAATTAAAATAATGTATTTACAAAGATCCTGTGAACTAAAGAGTTCCAGGCTACAGTCTTCTCCACATTTGAACTAATTTTGCTCAAACTTTAGCCAAATTATTTCTAAGGCCCTCTTTAACACACCAATCAGAGCAGCCAAGCATTTGCACTTTTCAGGATTTTAATGTAGGTCCTCTCTCAAAACAAAGTAACAAATAGAAAAAGTGGGACTGGAATCTCTGTTTCAAGATAAAATCATGCCAATAGTGTCAGGTGGTCCTCAATTTCCCAACTTGCCTGCTCTACTCTGATGAGACCGTGGTGATGGATTGCATCACTCTGCACTTTGGTATCTTGACCCATCTGACCAAATTTGCAATTGCCATTGCACCTGTTAACATGTGACATGAACAGTCCTTTCTCAACTGAAGTAACCAGACCTAGCTGATGTTTGAGGTGCCAGACAAGGGCAATAAGGCTGGAAAAGGAGTATTTCCAGTTTAAGACATTGTTTTCTCCTTACAAGACACGCAGGGTAAGAGATAATGAAACCTCAATATTTTCTCAAAGGAAAAATACAGTGACATTGATACAAAAAATTACATTTATACAATATGCAGTGCACTTTCGTTGCCTTTGCAAGTGCAAGAAAATTCTACAATTCTATTAGTTTGTAATAAAATGTCCCAAACTCCTCCAATTCTGACTTTGTTATTAAGTCTGTTCCTGGAGGTTTGGGCCATTTTACTGCTATTTGTACAGCAGCTAATCTATAGTCTAAGAGTTATTTTTGGCAGAAGAAAGAAGTTACAAAGGAAAACAAGAAAGCCAGATAAATGAACTCATAAAACAGCCTTCAGAGGGTTCAGATTACTTCAATGGGTTTCTCTCCTCTCTTCCTTTCACATTTTGGGGAGAAAAATTGTGAGGATGAAAATGAAGTATGGGAAAGGCTGCATTCATAAGGTTTTATTTCTGCTCCTTGTCCTCTACACTCCGTTGTTACCCCTCCAAGCCCACTGCTCCGAGCACCCCTCTGGATCTTTCTGCAAGGCAGGAAGGAGCATATGCCCTGGCTGTGTGCATGCTGACAGGCAGCAGTGCTCACGCTGACCGTCTATCACAACATACGCTGTGATTAATCAGACGGGATACCTGCCTGCTAGGGCCTCGCAGGGCCGAGCTCACGCCAAAACAAAACATGTCCCTTAGAGAGAGGCAAGCTTTGCTCCTCTAGACCATCCATCCTAGACCACCAGGGCTACAGCAGCACCAGTCTTTATTTGTCGTACCACTGCACAGGGTGGATTTGAATGCGTAGCATCGAAGATGCTGTGGCCGCGTCTTGTGGTGTAGAGCCTCCATGTCTCTGCCTGCGCCAGCCACCCTCTGCTTCGCATTAAGCAACACCAAGTCTTGCTTTATTTCCCTTTGTGGGGGATTCTGCCACGCTTTGAAGGAACCTGAAAGTGATTATGCAGACGAATGATGAAACATGAGCTCTTGTTCTCATGTTCCACTCAAGCAAAGAGGCAGGAGATAGAGTGACTTATTCTTGGAGAGCTCAGCCTTGACTATCCGCCACAATTGTGGTGATGCATTTCTTGGGGTGCAAGAGTGCCAAACCCCTTCAGAAAGCAGGATCATTTTTGTGTAGTACTCTCAAATTGTCTTCAAAAAGAAAGTACTCTCATGTGATCAGTGAATTCCTCACTGGTATGTTTTTGGTTTGTTTTCCTTTCCCCTATTTTAATGAGTAGCAAATAATAATGATAATAAAAACAATAATAATATTTTTAAACCCTAACTTTTAATGAACAGTTCTTGGCATAACATGACAAAAGGTCTAGCCTTTGAGAGAAATAGATTTTCTATACTCCACAACATCTATGAAATCAATGTCCACTATGATGATTAAAGTAAAGACTACTTAAGTTAAACTCACCAATGATGAATTTACAAAGCAAAGCAAAATTTTGTTTTTCTGCAATTGACTGTGATCTTGAAATGCACATGAATTATAAGGTCTCTTGCAAAAGCTGCATCATAGATGTGGATATTTTATTCACTTACCCTCTTCAAAGGCTCTTTAAAGCTAAAATTATGTTCCCTATAATTTATCAATTTTATTTAGGCTAATCAAATAAAATGTTCACGTTGCAACTTTCCAGACATCCCATTATGTGATGTGTCTAAAGTTTGTATAGAATTCATCAGTCAATGAATGTAGCAAAGCAATGTTCACCAGGCAATTACAGCATCTGAAAAACTTGCCATAAAACAGCAGTTACAATGCATTATGTACATGAAAACTGAGCTATTATGGTAAGATAATGTAGCATGTTACATTTTACTTTCTTATCTTTGAAGTCCTTAATACCCTCAGCTTTACCATGAGTACAGCAACTGCTCTTAACCACTTCTTGTTACCTCTTTCAGTGCCTGAAACCTATAAAACACTTCCATTGTGTAAGGAAAAGTTCAGTTATTTTTGCTTATATACAAAAGAAAAAGAAAGCTATGAAAAATAAAGACATTTTTGAAATGTCTACAGCAGTGTAAGACTTACTAAGTTAAAGAATAAGGAATATTTTTGTTACAATTTACTTTGCCCACAGAAAGCAGTTATAGCTATACTTAGGCATTCACAAATATTTGAGAGCTTTACATATGGAGAACAACCCTGCACAAAAATGCCACATTTGAAGTGGAGTGAAAGAGAGAAACAACAGCTACTTGTAACCATGCAGCCAGCGCTGAGCTTGCACAAGCCCAGGGAGCGCCTCCACCTTCTGGAGACCTGCAGTGGGAACTCATCTCCACAACCCCTGCACTCAGGATCGGGGAGCTGGAGAGGTGAAGAACACAGCCAGCGTCCTGGGTACCTGAGCATGGTCCCAGAGGATGCCAGGATCACATCTCAGGAAGACTACATCTTAAGTACCGGGATGTGACCAACCTGGTTTGTTATGAAGGACCAATTTCTCTGACCTGAGAAAGCTAGTTCTGCGGAACAGATGAGATGAAAATACTAACGAGTGGAGCAGACTAAAACCAGCCTGAAATTTTTACCAGAGAAAGTATTTTGAAAGCATTGCAGTTTAGCAATAATATCATTTTCAACTGTATTGTATATTCTTTTGCACAAATTTCCGATGTTCCTATATTTGTTTCTACACCGGGCTCTCTTTATACACATCTATTTGGGGAAATAAAAATATACCAGGTCTTTTTGATAATTTCAATTCCCTCTTTTTCCTCCCATCCACATCTGTGCATGTTCACTTTGCTTAAGCCTTATGGTTCCAAAGAACAGTAAAGTAACTCGTGGAAGGGAAGCCGAGTGTTTTAACAGCTACTCAGATGAAAAAAATTAAATATGGAAGGGAGAGGTGGTATGAATCATGCTGAGTCATGTGATATTTCTTAAATCACAACAAAGAAAAGTTTTAAAAATGTTTTCGTTAATAGTAGCATTGTATATCTCAGATTCCTCAGTGGACAGCCTGTATTTGGACCTGATCTTATCTAGGCTTCTTGTACCTCAGTAGACTATAATTTTCCTTACTTTTTGTAGTCTTCATTGTACTCTGATAAAGTTTACTTTCTAACATAGAAGAAAATCAAACTAATCATGGCTATGAGAATGAGAAAAAAAAACAAACCAAGACATTTTGTCAAAGTGTTCACTATTACACTGAGAATGCATCCACCTAACACTTACTATGTTTTCTAGTAAGTAATTTGATGAAGTGCTATCCTCAAGTTATTCTAAGCAATAGAACAGTATTAGGAAGAATTTTGCAACTGAAAAAGATGACAAGCACTGGAACAGGCTGTCCAATGAAGTTGTGGAATCACCATCCCTGCAAGAGTTTAAAAAAGCACATAGACGTAGGACTTAGGGACATGGTTTAGCGGTAGATCTGGCAGAGCTGGATTATTGGCTGGACCTGATGGTCTTAGAGGTGTTTCCCAATCTTAATGATTCTATGATTTTCAAGTCCAGAATCAGAGCAAGCAATTTGCTTAAACAAACAGGCTTCAAATCTGATTTGAAGGCTGCACTGACTCCGAGCACATTGGCAAGAGGAAAGGAGGGGTCAGTCAGAAGCGGCCCTGCTTCCTCCATACCATTTCCTGATGCATACCCTGCTCTCTGGCAGCAGCCAATAGCTATATCGGATTTCACAAGTCAGCTTCTCCGCCTGAACAGTCGGGTTGTTTATAAAATTAAGAATTAAAGCAGCATTATAAACCACACAAATAAGCCACCTCTCTGCTTGTTTGCACATGGGTTACGCGTCGGCTGTACTGACAGGCCTTATCTCAACACATTCTTTTCCAACCAAGCCACTGAGAAACAACAGAGACTTTCTAAACCTCTGTTTGAAAATCTTATCACTCACTCAACAACAGCCTTAAACAGGCTGTCAGGAGTACTGCAAATACAGCACAGGTGGAAAAAAAAAAAATAAAGTCTGTTCTATCCATACTATCTGCCACAGTTGCGTTGCATAAGCAAACATGATACTTCTCCCAGCAACAAAGAGGTCTAATCTCAACAGTTCAGTGGGTGAAGCCCTCACCATTGAAAAGGATGGGAAAACACATCATTTTAATGATGCAAGGGTGTCCCTGCCCTGTGCAGTCTGATATTCCTGGTGGCCAGCCCAAGACAATCAACAGAAATACAGTGTCAGAGAGAAACATTGCATTGTCTGACTGCTCTGTTTCGCAAATTAGACAGATTATAATAGCTGTACAATTTTGACTCAATTCCTTTATTTGTGTTTTATCCAAGAGTAGCAATGCTGTATTTGTAGAGATTTTTTTTTCTAAATAAATGAAGAGTACGTTCAAGAGAAAAAGCTACATTATGCTTAGCAATGAACTAATTATTACAAAATACACACTCATCCCAAAAGAATTCTAGCCTGCTATTTCAGCCCATTTGATAATTCAATTCAAATGAAGACAATATTGGAAAATTACACAAACACGCTTGCACGAAAAAAGACAGCAACTGTGTTTAATATGGACAGTTAGTGAAATTACAATAATTTCTCACCCGAGTTATGTGTGCAGTTGATTCTGCATGCACGTCTCAGCATCAGACCTGCTAGACCCTCCCCCTCTCCTCCCGCAGCACATGAAGGTCAGCTGCTTTTAATGCCGGAAATTTAGTGAAACAGCTTGGTTTGTTATTGCATTGGAACTGGTTTTAGTCAGGGCAGCTCGCAGCTAAATGGCAGGCAGAACAAGAAAATTCAATTAAAATAGCTCTGAGGCAAAAAGGAGATGAGAGTATTAGGAAAATATAAATGGGAATTTAAATGGGTGCTACAAGAGCACGACCAGCCCACATCACAGCCCTGTCTTTCCCTCCTTCATACCCATGTTTTTCTCTAACAGTGAAGAATATTTTTAAATAGGTTGCTCCATTTCACAACTTTATCTTATCTCGGCATGCAGCAAGCAGACATAGAATAGCCGGGTTTTCACCAATCCTGACACACCAATCCTCCCCTGCAGAGGAGAACTTTAAAAACACATGGTCTGGAGTATCCCTCTTTCCCAAGCTAATTTTTTTCTTCCCCACCACCGAGAGAAGGCACAGAGAACATCCTTTCTGCACGATGTCTGGCTGAGTGCAGGCAGGGCATGAGCTGCCACCAGCCTCTGAGTGAAAAGGAAGGCACAGTCCTCACAGCTCCAGGACTGCTCTGCCAGGAACTTCAGAAATTAGCCTGAAAGTTATTCAGGCCAGCAGAAACATTGCCAGTACTCACAGGTTCACAGGAATGGCCACAGAATCCTTTTTTTTTTTTTTTTCCTTGTTTTAAATCATTGCAAGACGCTGCTCCATGTGTGGTCAAGGGTAGTATAACATTTTCTTGGGCTCCCAGCTCAGGATGGAAGTAGTTTGGGGCCTATTCTCTAAAGATTGTTTTAATCTAAAGAGTCCTAGAGAAAACTTCACCCATGAACTGTGCAGCCTCCCCAAGAGCCTTGTCTTCTGTACTAGGGCTCATCCATGCCTTGCTTTGCAATTACTTAATGCAATTCCTTCCCTTCATCATTGCTTGTGGCACCACTTTTATTTCCCAGCTGCAGAAAACTATCTAGAAAAGGGGAATCAAACCCTTTATAGTCTCACCAGATATCACAGTCCTACATCATACAGAAGAGCAGCAAGAATAAAATTAACATTTTATATTCAACTACTTCTGTGTCTCCCAATGAGAGTCTCATTTTTTAATTTTTAAATCAGCTGCATATGTGTTTGCATAACATCTACCCTAGATCCTAACAAAATGTATTTTCACTGGGTCTCTGTTGTGATAATAGCTGTGATGTGCTGCTACATCCTTCTGCACCAGCACTGGATCAGAGACCAGGACTCATCCAAATTACCAATTCAGTTCTGTTTCAGTGACTCTGGCACAAGTTTGAAAAAAAAGTCGTCAAAGCCATGTTCAAGTAATGCACATTACAGAAGTTTAGCTTTAAAGTCTTACTCTTCAGAGCTAACTAAAAACAGGCATTTTCTGAACTAATGTGAGTCAAAGTTGTTTGTGGTTGTTGTTTTGCTCTTTCTTTTCTTAGCATCAAAGTAATGCATCTTCAAGCACAAATACATTATTTTCTCAAAACATGGCCAAATTTTCCTTGTATTATTAAGGAAATTATTATTCCTTAATTAATTCCTTCATTAATTAAATAATTGATTCCTGTATTATTCCTTGTATTATTAAGGCTTCCTATAGCCTTAATAATCAGAGAACTATTCAACTTGGAATGAAGAAAGACCTCAGAGAACAATGAATAAAATCTTTTCTGTCCTTAGTACCATCTACTACTAGGGAAATCTTCTTTTTAAGAAAGATAAAATCTTTTTCTCCTGCATTTTCATTTTTTTTCCCTCACACCCAATTTATTTCACAGTTTTAATGATCCCTTTCAGATGTCAATACGAAAACAACTTTTTTTTTCCCCACTGACACACATGAAGCCAGTTTATTAATTCTTCTCTCGTAGCATCTCAGAACTCCAGGCAGTGAAAAGAGCTAAAGCACACTATAACTTTTACACATCAACAACAGGTAACCCTTGCTTTAGATAGCCAGAATTAAGACTAGAAACAGTACTAAAGTGAAATTGTTTTGAAACTAAATCTCCTTTTCACAGTGAATCCCAGCAATTTCACATTTCTTACATGTAATTATGTTTATGTTGTGTCTACAGCAAGTGTAACTTGGCAGGAGTGCAACACTCAGCAGACAGATATGGCAGCAGGAGAAAAGATAGCAACTCTAAAAATAAAGGCTCCAACAGTATCACAAGCAGGAGCCAAAATTCAGAAGAAAAATGTATTCACTATCAGTGAGGTTAAAGAACTGTTGGAAAGCCATGCAGCAGAACAGTCCACTCAGCCTCTGAAAGACAATTTTACCTGTTCTTCAAGCAAACAGGACAGGACAACTCGGACTTCTCCTTTTACATCAGTAATGCTGAGTAATGCAAGCAGACTGAGAAGCTTCAGAGGAATCATTTGGGCCAATGCTTAACAACAACAGAAAATAGACAAAACTAATAGGAACACAATTTTATAGGTAAAATTACCCACCAGAACACATTAGCATTATACAAGCCAATATTTAGAAATGCCAGACTTAAGATGCCTTTTACTGATGCGCTGTGTTCAACCTTCCTCTTCATTTTTTTTTTTTTTGCCAGGAAGGAACTGCTGCCTTATCCAGTGGAAAAGGTAAAGAGTATTTAAGGAATTGAGTCATGAAGACAGAGTTATCAATTTCCTCACCTGCTTTCCTGTGGTGCTTAACACTGATAAACGAGCTCTGCAAGAATGGCCATCAATACTGATAATCACCATCTTTCCAGCCACATTTTCTACACAGGGGACTGACCCACACACATTAATGTCAAAAGCCTCCATCAATTAGGGATGCCCAACTTGTGCCACCCAGGCAACATCATGTACACCACGTGGTATCTTCTAGCACTATCCCAATACTTTTCAGCTGCAGCTCGTCATTTTTGTACTGAGATTCTCAAATCACAGCTCAAATCTCAGAAAAGAGAAAATTCAGATAATTGACAAAGCCTTACTAGCGAACTTCAGGTTAATGGACAGGACTGAATGGATCAGTCCAGTCTAGCCTGATAGTTCATCACCCCCATAGCCTTGCTCTATTTATCACAGCCCTTCTGCAAAATATAAACAGGAGGCTGGCCAGCTTTTGAGCACACCACTGAACAAGTCCTACCTAGGACAAAGCAAAGATATCACTCTCTAGTCCCTTCCCCTGTCTTGTTTCTGTCCTGCTTCCTTCATTTCCCCCATTTTCTGATCTTCATCACACTCTCTACTCTGAGGCTTCCACCCACCCCTAGTTTTACCAACTTGAACTCAAATCCTCATTGCAAATAAACTTTTTGTGCAGCACTTCACTCAGTAAGGCCTTGCCAAAAAGCCATGCAGCCTGCCAAGCTAATAGACTTTGCCTGGAAGCACAAGAACAACAGAACCTTTGAGAAAGAACAGAAAAAGAGTCCTAATACAGGTAAAATAATATATTATCCTTTAATTCCTGAAAACAAGGTTAAGATAATTTTGGCTTGGGAAAAAAACCAAATCCTCTCTCTTTCCCTCCAGGTGAGGCATACACTCCTTTTGGATAAAAGACTTAGCTGAAATATTTCAAATTAGGAGTAATTATGGGTTAAAAAACACTTTCCATGAGAAACACCTGACTAGCAGTCTGATAAAAAATCAAAAGAGTTCAAAAAGCATAGGATTTGAATTGAATCATCAAATAATTAAGATTGGAAGAGGCCTCAAAATCATTAAGTCCTATCTCCTTGCTGAAAGCAAGGTTAACTTCAAAGATCAGACTGCTCAAGCATTTGTTCTGTCAAGTTCTGAATGTCTTCAAGGATGAAGACTGAATATTCTCTGGGCAACGTATATTGATGTTTGATCATCTTTACCATGAAATTTGGCTATTTTACACCTAGCAGGAAATCCTTGGGCTGCTGTACACTTTTAGGTTGAGGCTGATCCACCTTATTTATAAACTAAACTGAAAAATAAGTGACTTTATATTAAAAATATTTAAAAATGTATACATTTTTAAATTTTGATTAATTTTTTCTCTGGGATACATAAAGTCACACTTTTCACCTCTCTTGGTCCTTCATTTCATTCTCCAGCCTCCTTGCTATCTAGATAATCTTCATTCTAAAAATTAAAGCCTTTCTTCCATGGGAGCAGGACCCAAAACCAGGCACAGGACTCCAGATATACCCTGTCTTTTGCTGACTAGGGAGGACTTCTCTTGACATTCTATATGTGCTCTTTTTTAACCATGAACATGGCTTAATGGAAGACTTGGCAGTATTATGTTTATGGCTGGACTTAATAATCTAAAGGGTCTTTTCCAACGTAAATGTTTTTATGGTCTGAGATTCTGTCGTTGCCCTTCACTGTTGACTTACATTCAGCTTGTCCACCAAAAGGACTCATAGGTCCTTTCATGTAGTCCTGCTACTGAGGCAGCCACCCCCCAGCCACTGCTTATTCCCTTCTAAGTGCAGTTCTCTGCATTTTTCTTTGCTGAGCTTCATAGGGTTCCCTCTCAGTCCACTAGTGCAGTTTTTTGTGGCTAAAAACTCCAGTCCTTTGCATGGCATTGTAACAGTGAATGGGAATCACTTACACTCACCAAGGGAAAAGTCTTTGGAGCATGAAGTCACCTGGCAGGGCTGCTCATCCCCACCTGGATCCTAGCACACCTCTTAACAGCTGGTGAACGAGCCTAGGATTGAGACACTCCTGCTCAGTCAGGGAACCCCTCAGTGCCCACTGCTCTCAAAGGCAGCCCCATTAGTGCAGGGCAAGCTCTGCAGGTTCATGAAGCCTTCATTAGAAAAGGTCCCCCAAACCACTTCCCACAGAAGGAATAGGATATATTTCTTCCATCATCACTTCTGGATATATTAACTACCTTCATCTGAAGGCAGACCAAAAAAATCAACACAAACAAGGAGGTACAGATGTGGAACAAGAAGAAATGATGGATCTTTTGGGGAACAAGATGAAGGATGCAGAATTGACAGGTTTCTTTTTCCCCTCTCTGAGAAGAGCATGAAGCTGATGGATGAATTTTTTAAGGAACATATTGTTAAAAACATTGGCAGCATATTATCAACCTCTAGGGTCTACTTAATAAATTAAAATGTCTGTCTCTGAAAGAATCAAATTAATATTAGAACAAAAGTTGAAGAAAAAGCAGGAAGCTGGAGAAAGGAATAGGTTTAGCTGATTCATCCCTCTGAGATTCTTGTTTAATTACACTTTGCCTACAAAATTGCTTCTCAGGTATAAAGTTCATGGAAGGCAAATTCATCCATTGCCACTGCAGCAATGTACTGATGGTAAGGTGCTATGTTCCTACAATATTTAATTGACCCCGTAAGTGATCTGACTGGCTTCTCCCAAGGTCTAGCGTATGGCCCCACACCAAACAATTGATGGTGATCTCAGCTGGGATGTAATCACCTCCCACACCAAGGGCACTGCAGTTGTGCTGCTTGTCTGACAAAATACTTTAACAGTGTCCCTGCTGTGGCCAGCTTTGCTTCCTCATCATCCTCTGCCCCTTCCCAAACTATTAAAGCACCATGTGCTACATTCCTAGGGGGTTTTTGGTGTGATTGCATTTGGTAACTCACCCTCTGCTAGAATGGTGTAAGAAAGGCTGCTACAACAGCACATGAACTTCACTATTTGTACTTGACACACGTTTCTAATGTGGAACAAAAATGAAAAGTTGCTGTTTGCTAGCAGCTCCACTTGTGGTTACCGGATTGAATGTCAGGGTCAAAAACTAAATGCGAAAAACACAGATCTGATGCTCTCTGTAGGGAGCCAGTTTCTCATCTGTCCCAAGCTGGCACGGCTCCACCTTGGCAGTCTGGCTCCCAGTGTAAATGGGCTACAAACATGGTCTTTGCTTTATCTTCGAGGCTTGGGGTATCTTAAATTTGACAGTCACTGAAAGAAACGTTACTCTGAAGTTTAGAGGCAAATTATTGAACTGACTTGTTAAATTACATTTCATTAGCTGTAGGAGCATTACAATTTCAGCGTTTGTTATCTGAGCCTTCAATCTGGTTTTGTCAAGACTCTTTCACTGCACAATTTTCTAAAGCAAATTATTCTGAAAGGTTGTGCAAATGGCATAAAGAGCAGCAATGGAATAATGACTTTCTAAGCAATAGCCAGGGGTGGTGGGAATTAATTTTTTTAAAATAGCAAAATCAAAATTTTCTAAGGCTTCTCAGATCATCAGTTCTCAATGACTTCATATTCTCAGCCCAAAGGTGTAAACCCCAAGGAGCATGGCAATGTGAGAGCTTTGTGCTCCTGTTTGTGAGGAGCCTCAGTGAGATGTGATTTGATATGCATCACAGCAAAAGGGCTGCCAGCTGCCAGCAGAAAAGGAAAAGAACTGGAAAACAAAGTTTGAATTACTTTTGTAATTCATCAGCTAGGTATTAAGGAAAAGAAAAGAAGAATGACTGATTCAAAGCCTGTAGAGAATTACTAGGTTTAAATTTACCTCTGGAGAGAATGAAATCACATCTGGAGCTTAATAAATTTTTACACAGAAGCAGAGCATATTAATCTGTGAAATCTTAAATAGCATGAAATTATAGACATGTAAAATAAAATTAAAAAAACCCCAACAGATTCCAGTAAAAGATTTTGAAAATAACAGCTTTAGGCATCATAAAGACCATGGTCCGGAAAAAGCTATTAAAAAATTTTAACATAGTTTATTCACTTCCTAATATTTTTCTGCGTGTTCTCATATATGATCAGGTTTTGTCTTCTGCTGTACTTGAGATGAGCAGCTCCATGACAGTTTTAAGCTGTAGGTACTAAAACTGGCCGATGAACTTCCAGACCATGCCCTGTGCACAGCCTTGGTGTGGGAAGTTTTCAGGAACAAGAAGAAATGCAGCCACCGAATTAACATGTGATATTTTGGATCACATTACTTATTACCAAAGATTAAAAAGATTTGCATTTGCTTTTGGGTAGCTTCAGAGAACAATTCAAAGAAACAGGCTCAGGTTTCAAAAGCACTATGCTTAGGGAACCTTATCCAAGAGCTCTTTGCTGTCGCAGTCATATGTGACATCAGGGAAGGTACTGAAGCTTCATCCCTGTGAACACCACTCAGAGAATATGCCAAACAACATCCCTACTGCACCCCAAATCCTTCCTGCTTCAGGCTGCTATCATTGCTGTGCTTGGGCACTACCAGAGACAGTACCGGGGACACTGGGGTTGTACCAGGATGCTGGCTCAGGTTAGTTACAAGTATCCTACAGAACCTGACACAAGGTTTTCCACTCCTGGACCTGCAACACAAGTGAATGAAATCTGTCTGGAGGCGAAGCATACTCTCAAAAGAGCCAAACCAAATCTCAAAAACCTACCAAGGGTTTATTTGTCCTGGCTGATCTGCATTTACCCCCTCCCATCACCATCACTAGCAGAAGAATGAGGTATTTAGGTAGAATAAAAAGTAATAACAAGAATGAAAACCAAGTCTGAAAACCTTTGTTGTCACTTCTTGCAGAAGCAGAGAGAACCCTTTATTTTCCCACTCTATTTTGAAACTGGTACAAAATGCAGCAAAATAAAGTCTCGCCCAATGATGGAAATTTATGGTGTAAACAAAAAATCTCTGCAAGCACGAGACAGCCCATGAGGCTCCCACCCACTTCAGGATGCCCAGGAGCAGCCCACAGCTGGATTTCACCTCAGCTTGGTTTGACCTCATCAAACAAGGACCTCTTCCACTTTTGCAAATGTGTGTTTCTCACAAGTACCATGAGGAAGGTTTTGGTGACAGCAGACAAGAGGCGTCAGGTGAAGCCATGAAATCATGGAAAACACAGTGCATTTAAGGAAGTTAATGTGTCACTCTTGGATTTGGAGCACAGGGGGTTTGTACAGCCACAGCCCAGGCACCTGCTCTCCGCACAGACACCAGCGCTGCTATGCCCCACTCCAAAGCAGCTGCTGGATAAACAAAACGAAGCATTCACAGCGTGCAGCCCCAAGGGCTGCCATGCCCTCACAGATATTTCATCTGTGGTTCCTGTCACCAGAGAATGTCTCTGATTCACAGCAGGGAGGCCTCACTGATCAGCCAAAACACTCCTGAGAGAGGGAAAAGAATAATTTTAAGGTAGCATAGCCTAGAAATTTAACCCCAAGCCTCTCCAGAGGGCTGGAGAATTATTTCACCTTGCCAAAACCATCCTTGTTCTCTTGAGTGCTTCCTAACCCACAAAGTGTGTAAAATATTCTAGTCTTATAAGCATGACAGTTCTTTATTAAAAAAAAACCCGCAGCCCTTACCTTCCTCCCTCCCCCTCAAAATCCCCTGAAACAAATCAAACCGAAACCCAACCTAGTAAAGAACTCTTCCATAACTGAAAATAGAGATAACCCAACCCATAATCACCAGTGGCACCCACAATGTAAAAAACTCAAAGCACTTTGAATATTTATGCTATAACAATGAAGGTTATAAGCTCAAGGTGATCCCTTTAGACATTTTATTCCCATTCCTTTTAATGTGCTTAGTAAAAATGCCACATGCATTGTATAAGGCAAAAAATCAGTCCAGAAAATTCTACATGCAAGATGTGAATAAACCAGATTATCATCTAAGTCATGATAGCGTTTTATAGAGGGGAAAAACATTTGCATATAAGTAAACAAAGTATTTTTACAAAGTACTTGGAAAAAAACTTGCAATAACCAACTGGCTGGCAACAGAGCTGTTTCAAATTTACTTTTTAGGTTTTC
Source organism: Pseudopodoces humilis (assembly GCF_049639895.1). Classification (NCBI taxonomy): domain Eukaryota; kingdom Metazoa; phylum Chordata; class Aves; order Passeriformes; family Paridae; genus Pseudopodoces; species Pseudopodoces humilis. The sequence goes on from NC_142200.1 coordinate 49,194,640, forward strand.
ATCAATATTCACATTCCTATATTGTGAATATGAGAAATGCAGAAACTTGAGAAACAAAAATTATTCACCTCTTAAAACAAACCACAGAAGAAGACCTGCACATAATTCACATTAGTACATTAGTGTTTTTTAAGTATATTCCTGACATCTCACAATCAATTTTGTCTTATACTCTCACTTCCCTTTCCAAAATTCTCAATACCAGGGATGGAATATGTGTCAATATCATGGAAAATACCATTGCAACACACTTTCTTTGGAGAAAAAGTAAAATTAAGAGAGCATGTTTAACTTCTTCCCAAAGATTCAAGAGTTCCAGGCAACAAAAAACACTCACCAGAGCTGTCAAAACAGTAGAAGTTTTTGAGGATCTGCACCAAACCTGCAGGAATGCAAGAGCCTTTCCTGTAGCCAGCTGGATGTCAAAGAGTGATGGATTACTTACTCAACCAAATTACAGGAACAACCAATTTTTAAGTGATTTGTTTGACTTTAAATCCTGATTGTGACTCAAAACAACCACCCTTAACATCATCCTGGTACCACTGTAAGATTTCACTAGGATTTGTGTTTCCTTTAGACAAAAAAAACCGCAATCAAATCCTCCAGTTGTGCCTGTGTAAAGAGCAGCTGCACTTTGCCAGAACATATTCTGAACTCAAGATTAAACAAGAGCCTATATCCACCCTGACTGACAAAACAGAGTTTCACAACAGAAGTAGGAACTAGAGAAAAGTCTCCATCTGGGCTGACTTATAGATACTTTTCTTCCACTCGTATGCAATAATATATCCATGCATACACAGCCAGAGCACAGTATTGGAGAACATGACATTTTTTATTAGTTCTTCATGTTTTACTATCTGTCCATGCCAAGATAACCACAGATCGTATCTCATCAAATGCATAATGAGCCAAATTATTTTCTACTTCTGTAAATCAGTGAAGGTCCATTGAGCTCATTACAGGAGCGCAATTTACACTTGCAAAGAGAGTGGGGGAATACTTCTAAATGAAGAAAGAGAACAAACCCCTTAATCATGGGAAACCTAATTCAGGAAAAAAATGCACACAGATCACTGCCTTTTCTTCTTTTTTTTATAGCTGAATAGCTATATTTATACCAAATTTTCACACTCAAGAGTTAAATAGTTTTAGAACAACTTACTGAGCTTCAGAGACTTTGACGACTCTCTGCAGTGCTTGCAGAGTTGAATAAAAGCAGTTTCCTTCCCCTGCAAAGCCACCAACGCCTGGGACTCACTTGGCATTCCTAAAGCATTCCTCCCTCCATCCCTTAGCAATGATAGCCAGGGCCACTGACCACCAGCCACCCTCTCCTCTGCAGCCACCAAGGATGACACTGCCAAATGCAATGCAGAAACCTGAGCAGCACCTCTGCTCATGTAATTGATGTAATTGCGATAGTGTCCGGTGAGCTCTGTGCACATGTTTTATAAATCTGGGGCAGGGGGAAGGATTCAGGAGCAAGTATGATATACCCTGATCTCTCTGCTATGCATTGCCTTAAAAAAACTTCTAAAAAAAAAAAAAAAAAAAAGAAGGAACACTATTAAAAATCAAAATATCAGTGGACTTTTGCTCTATGAACTGATGATTTGTTTACATTTCCTCTTGGTACATGACAATATATGTCTTGCTACAGTGTAGGCTGGGTAGGAAAACACATTTCAACATCAATTTATAGAAACTGCTTGCAAGTGAACAAATTGATATATCAGAAAATTACTTATTTTTGCACAGTGTATTAATAGCTTTCAAGCATATTAATCTAAAGGTATCATTTTTACATAGTATAATGAAGAACTATTCCTATTAAACTTGATTATTTAGTATACACAGTCTTACATGGAAACTTCCAAACCAGCTTGATAGAAGTCACTTAATTCTAGTACACAGCATGAAGGACAAAAGAACAAACCAAAATGGCTTCAACATGCATAATGCACTTTATTTGGCAGAAGAAACATCACACATAAAATATTAAAAATAAATGCTTATACAGCTGCTTTTGATTCCATATGCAGCTCAGAAAAACGCTGAGAGGATGCTGAAGAAAGATATTTAACTAGGGGGAATCTCTTCCAATGGTCCTCTCAGACAATTGTCATCTAGAGAGAAAATTGTTCTCTGCTGGGCAAGAGGCCATAGACATTACCCAGGATCCTATGGATCTCTGAGGATGGGATACTTCTAAAACCAACAGTACATTTTGGGGGAATTCTTAGGTTTTGAATTTGTTTTTAATAATGTGTGCTGGTACAGTGTTTGTCCATCAACCGCTGCTGCTCTGACCAATGGGTTGTGTTGAATTGTTACCTTCTGAGACCCACAAAAGAAGACAGGATGTCTTTCAGCTCCATACCAGGTAGAACCCACCCTAAATGGAGAGAAATTTAACTCTCACAAAGTTCTAGCAAAAATAAATAATAATGCTAAAATAATAGTAATCATCACTACTGGACTCAAAGAACACTGTCCCAGGTGGGGAAAGCACATGGAAGAAGCTCCAAAGTTTGTGCAGAAAAGATCTCTGCTGTATAGAAGAAAGGATAATAGAGCTCTCCATATAAAAGCCCAACCTCCTGCTGGTGGAAGTAAGGATGTTTGGATTTGATTAATAACTGCAAAATGCTTTTCTCTCCTTTACAAGAGCCTGTTAATGGTATATTGCTTTCATTATCAGGAGGAGGTATGTCACTGTAGGAAAGAACAGCAGTTGCATCCAGAAGTTGCTGCTTCAAGGCAGAGATTGCAACTGAGGCATGGGACTGGAGCCAGATCTGGTTCCTGGGACACAGCAGGGCAGGCAGGAGAAGCCCACGGATGCCCAGCAAGCCCATAATTAGCAGTCACGGCTTTTCTCTTAGTGACACCACAAAAGGGAGCTTTAAGGAAGATAAAAAGCTTACAAGAGCCATTTATGAATTTGAGATACTGGTCTGAAAACTTGACAGCTGATATAAGTCCTTTTCTGGCTGTATTTTGTACAGAAACCAGGGGTAAAGAGGAACCTAAAGAAAGGAAGCAGGCAAGAGAAATTGTTTAATAGGTAAAAAGAAGACATATAGAAGATAAGAGGGCTACTTCGCATTTTATCAACTGTCAGTCTGGAAGAAATGTCCAAGTGAAAGCTGAGGTACTGCAGAGAGAGGGAGAAAAGGAACTGGAACATGAACATGAGATGGTGATGGCAGGAAAGAGCTGAGAGAAGGATGCTCTTCTGCTGGACTGGCAGAGCTCCAAGCTAAAACCATGATACCAGAGGAGGAGAGAATTAACTTACCCTGAAGAGTCAAAGTGGTGGTGCACTATCTGCCACACACGCTCCACAGCACATTTGTGTCATTCCCTCAATGGGGACATTAAAACCTGGGCTATCTCCTGGCTGCCATTTAACCATGGTTTAGAAAGAAAATCTTCAGAAGGTAAAATCTCCTACCACAGGAGCAAGCAGCAGCACCTCCCGGGGAAGTACAAGGGGAGAATGTTTTCACCAGCAGTATTCATTTAATCCACAAGTAGATGTCTATGTTGCTGGCCAAAACTCAATTCCTAGTTCAAAACATAGTACCCCATGATGGACGAAAGAAGCATTTATCTAACATGTTGTATGGGAAAAATGAAAACAAAAATAGTTAAGCTACTGGAATTCAGTGCATTCCTATTCAAAACTTCAGAAGATTTGATATAATAAAAAAATAAATATTTACAGAATAAATGTGACGAGCAAAAAAACTACCGATTCATTTGTGTCTGACAAAAGAACAAATCTAATAGCATTTAAATGAAATAATTACAGTTTCTTCAGGTAAATATGAACATTTAGAAAGTACACATCAGTAGCTAAAATGTTAACTTTATTGCAATGATTTTCTTCTCCCTGTGAGACACTGTGTACTTATCTAAGGTTGGTATCAGACATTAATTATGGGCAGGGAACATTTTGTAGAGGTTTAAAAACAAAAGCTGTCTTTGGTGACCCCTCTAGATAGCAACAGCAAGCCAAATGGCTCCACTTCTGGGACACTTCCAAATCACTTCTCCGCCTATAACCATAAGAAAATGCAAGGCTTTTAAAAGGAAACTAATTTTTCAAAACATTAATGCAGTTCAAAAGATTTGTCCTGGTAAGGGATCCAAACAGAAACAAGCTTTCCAACACTGCTCCTGGGGTCCTGGGCCTTGTGTTTCCATTCTGATCCCAGTCAGAAAGTTTCAGTGGGTCTGCAGCTCTCTGCCTCAGCTTTAGGGGGGCCACAAAAACCAGAGCAGGAGAGAAATGAAAAGAGCTGGTAAATGCGAACACAGCATTTAAATTAGGAAAAGTGGGATACAAGGGAAGAACGGGAAACCATCCAGCCACTTGTGAGTCTGTGCAAAGAGAGTCACCAGCCTCGGCAGCACAGAACCCCATGCATCTGCGCAGGGCCAGCAAAGGGGTGGTGCAATGGGATGAGGTTGGCAGTGAGGTGGGATCCAAGTGGCACAGGGTCCTGCCAGAGCCAGGAGAGCTTGGTGAGGGGCACCTGGGCTTCCTGCAGCGTGACAGGAGGGCATGGAAGCACAGCAAGAGCTGGACTCAGTGGGGAGGCACCAAGCACATAAGCAGGTGGAGTTCAGGAGCACTTAGTCATGAAGCATGGGGAAGATCCAAAGGAGACATCTCTATGCAATGGGGAGGAAAAAGTGAATCTGAGTGTTGTAACAAAACAACAGGTCAGGCAAAACCACGGCAAGACTTCAAGGGCAAACCCCAACAAGGAGTTACAGGTGTGCTTTGGGAGGAGGGGCTGCATTTGTCAAAAAAAAAGGTTCCAAATTTCTGTATTATTTCCTTTTTCTAATAGTAGAATAGGTGGTTTAAAATTTTTCTTTCCTATTTCAAACAATAAGAATATATTAGCAGTGATATTTTTTCAAGGTAGCCTGAGACATAATCAGAGAATCACAGAATGGCTTGGGTTGGAAGGGACCTTAAAGATCATCTACTTTCAACCCTGCCTGTCATGGGCAGGGACACCTTCCACTAGACCAGGTTGCTCAAAATTTTGTCCAACCTGGCCTTGAACACTTTCCAGGGATGGGCCATCAACAGCTTCTCTGGGCAACCTGTTCCAGTGCTTCAACATTTTCACAGTAAAGAATTTCTCCCTAATAATCCAAGAGTTACAAATTCACATAAGCATGTAGGAGGGCCTTTTGACACTGAATCCACTCTCATACTCTGTCTTAAGCAAATGTGGAGTATGTGCATGAGCACTGCCTAATTTAATTGCGTGATGGCCTCTGCACCTTCTGCTTCACCTTCAGGCTGCAATCCCTCTTAATGCACACGCCCTTCTCTCACCTACCTTCTTGCCAGCAGGCTTCAAGAAACAGTTTTTTTCCCATTTTTATTTTTTTTAAGCTGGAAATGTTGCAGCAAGCCATTTTATTAATGTACAGAGTAGTACCAGTGTAACATCAGCAACACCAAACTTTATATGCGAAGCAATCGAATTCCTACTACAGCATATGCAAGAAGCTATCGAACAGGCTGGTATGAGATATAGTGCAGCCATTGAGCTTTCAATGCACATTTCCTTTGTAAAAAAGTTAAAGGACTGTATCCTCTCAACAATAAAATGACAGATATTAGGACTCAATAGTGGTCAGAAAGAAATGAAGTGATTCCCTCAAAAAAGAAGCCTTTCTTTTCTTAGATCACCATCAGATGATCTAAACCAAAGTTTTCTTCTGCTTTTTTCCCCCCAACCATTATCCAGAAAAATGAAATAGCTGTGTATTTCATAATGGATGTCAAAGTTCTCATTTCCAAATATCCCAGAAGTGATGGTTTATCTTCTGTTCAAAAATAAACACGTGAAATACAGGAGGTAAAATAAGCCCAGCCAGGGAAGGTACGACTCCTGTGCAGTTTAGCATTGATTAGCTCCTGGGAGCTCTATAAATACACTTTGGTGACAATGCCACCTGAAATATCTCACTTGGCGGCATCATCATTTATCAATACCATATTTTTCCTGCTCTGATTGAGCTATTTTGCTGTAACAACAAAATTATTCTTGAAATATTCAAAACTCTAATTATTGCACTTTTCTGAGAGGAATGCTTTTTTTTTTAATTATTTCTCCTAGAACAGATAACATTTACATTTTTTCTTTGGAAAAAAAGAGATTTGTCTTCATAGCTTCTCTTTGTATTTTGCTTTATTTTATCTTTTTTAACACTGAGCACAGCAAGGAAGAAACATTTGCATGCTAATGAAAATCAAAGCATGAAAGCCATCAAATCAAACAAAAAATAAAATCGTCTCTGGAATTAATGAAACTACTCCTTTTACAACATTAATCTAACACTTTCTTTTACACACCAGTTGACTAGCTGTCAACTCTTCCCTTAACCAAAATTATCAAGAGAAACAAACTTTCAGAAATTCAACATTGTATTGTGCATTCAAAAAAAAAAAAGGTTATACTTTTTTTTTTATATGCTAGAATGTGTATGCTTTAACTGACAAATTCAGAACACATACCAGTTTTTCTAGGATCAAAAACTTTTAGGTATGCGTTGCACCCTTGTAACTTCAGAGCAAAGCAGAAATTTGAGAAGAAGGATAAAACCATTGCAAATGCTATTGCATATTCCAGTTCAATCTAGTTTTATATCGCTATTTACACAGCAATCAGCTCCCAAATAGCTCCAATTAACCTCACGCCTATTTTTAATGGAGAATAGCTGCAAACCTGCTTGGGCTTCGAGCAAAACGGGCTTAGCGCAAGGGCAGGCAGTCTGGCATAGCAAACCAATAAAACCTGGATTACTTGTAACCTGCAAACTGCTCCGCTGGAAGAGGAGCAACTTTTGGCCATTGTATTATAAAGTATCATTTTAGAAGGCGCTCTGCTTGGGTTTTGAAACAAAATAAACCTCAAATGATTTTAATGGTGTGTATTCGGCTTTAAAAATGCTATTGAAGACTAAATATTAAGTTGTGTAACTTCTGCCTTCAGACTGGGCAATTTCATTACTTTCCCCTATAAAAAGTGGCATTAATAACTAAGCTTTTAAATTGTTTTCCCCATAATAAATAAATGACGTTAAAAGGCACTTGTCAGCACTGAAGATCTGGATCCAATCCCAGAGCAGACATTAAGGACATAGATTAGATCAAGCCAACAGAACACTTAAAGCAAAGGTTTTCCCTATTAGCTGTAGCAATTTTTAAATGAGATAAAGTAATATGATTTTAATGCCAGGTGAATGAGATCGGGCAAAGAAGAAATGACGTCAGCGGTAACCGGCAAATTTGTACAAATTTCATGTCTACAAATTAGAGCAAGCTTTCCTTCAAGAATGATTTATGTCCTATAAGCACAGAAGAAACCAAAAGCAAGACACTCCACAACATCAAACTCATGAGAACAGAGCTACAATACAATGATGTTTGCTATTGTTTCTTATGGGCACATTAAGAAAGAGGACGATAGCATCTCTTTCCCAACTAAAAAGAAAATTGAATGATAAAAGCAATGGTTTAGGTCATGAAAACAATCCTCTCAGTCTCAGGACAGTAAAGCTGCCTTTCCTATTTCTCTTCCTTCAGTTTAAATTAATGTCCTTTTAGCAGCACATTTCTGGCTCATAAATTTCCAATGTCACATGCTACCATGGCACAGACCCAAGAGGTTGTGCAGCTACCAAAGACATCAATCCCCAGCAGAGCAAGAAAGGAGTTCAAGTCAGGTAACCAAAACCCATGCAAAACTCCAGGTACTAGCTGGGTCCAGCTCTCAGGCCAGCAGGCTCAAGTTTGTGTGGGGAAAAGGGACGAAAGTTCTAGAGAGGTGAACATACATCTACTGTGACCTAGGTGCTGTGCCCACCACGCTGAGGAACATAAACAGGCAGGACCTGATCACACCACAGTCTGAAATGCTGATTGCAGAATGGTTTATGTTGGAAAAGACCACGGAGTCCAACTGCTAACCTACTGCTGCCAAACCACACCCCTAAGTGCCACATCTACATACCTTAAAAATAACTCTGCTCTAAATAAAGGATCTTAGCACTCTTAATCTGGTTAATTGATGTATTTGTGTATTCTCTCTCTCTCAAAATACACTACCCAACACATCAATTAGCTGATGCCAACTGTCTACCCCAACTATTTACTTCCGCAGTGTACTGCGTATTTGTTACCTCTACCTTAAAAAAGAGCAGGTAGATGACAAAGTATTTTATTCCATAATTTTACTGGGAGATACCAAGTCTAAAATAGTTAAGTCGTCTTAATAGTCACACACTTTCTCCTCCTCCTCCCAACCCTTTTATTTATAGCTTTCTTTTTCTTTCAGGTTAAATAGGTTAGGAATAATTACATCATCTTCATGACCTGCGGTACTTCAAATGATGAATTATTTCTGCTCTTTTCCACTCCATCTCTATTTTAACACTTTACTTCTGTACCAGTGCAACAGGAATGATCAGAAAGCTCCATACCTGATTTTCATGCACCAGAACCACCTTTCCCACCTCATGTTCTCAAGACTTTGCTTTCATTTTCAATTCCCGTCACAAACTCTGCATCAGCTCTCCAAGTAAAGCAGAGCATGCCTCTTCTAGATTACCCTCAGTTTTGCCATTTTGCAGAGCAGAGGGACTATCTGGCATTTGCTTTGTTCCTTTGGCCTCTTTTATACTCAGCAGAGGGACCTGGTGGATGCAGCAACACTTACAAGCTTCCCCGGGTGCCACCACCATGTTGCCTGCTGCTCAGTGTCTGGACTAAATCCAGCCCTTCTGAGGTTTTTCCCTCCTCCACAGAACTTTACCATATACAATCTTGGACCCAGGCAGGAAGTACTGGTGCAGCTGTGCCATGAGGCCACATTGAGGGACAAGGACAACTATTCTGGGACCTTCTCTCCCCTGCCAGCAGCAAACCATCTCCCCTGGCCATGAGAAACCACCACTGTGATCCCAGCAGTGATGGACATGACAAGCTGAGGTTCACTGCTCACCTCTCAGAGATCCCAAGCAACAGTGTGAGTGAAGTGTCCCATCCTGTTACCTGGTGGGTGACAACAAAGCCACCTGTAGGACCTTTGTAGTCAATTTTAGCCTCAGGTCGAAGTCATGCAAAGGACATTTCTGGGTGGTGCAGTGTTTTAGTTGATGACAGCTAAAAAAAAATACTGCCTTGCTTGTTTGGCCTGCAATCTTTACATTTTAAAGCTACACAGACAGTTTAGATTTGGCCCAGATTTCATTATGCTTAAAGCGACAAAGCAATTTAAGGAAAACACATATTTCCAACATTTGTTTATAAACTGAATTATAAGCACAGCTTCTACATAGGCAGCTAATAAACACAAAATCCGCAAAATATGTAGTGATCTACATACTACCATAAGATCCAGAAGCCTCAAGTGACACAAACATGTTGCTTTCATTGTTCTTCACTTCTAGAAGTGTGATATTAAGTAACATGGAAAATGAAACAGAATTTAACAATGTGGTATTTCATATTTTTTAAATCAACAGAAAGAAATGTTGATTTGTTTTTTTTTCTTTTCCTACAGAAGACAGCATTTAATAGTAAAACAAATCCACGTGTCTACTCCAATGTCATCATCTTTTGTGAGGTTGAGAGACCAAGTTTACACCTATAGGGGAAGTTTCGAGGTTGCCAAGTACACCAGAGTGTCAAAAGCTTAAAAAAAAAAAAAAAAAAAAAAAAAGGCAACAAAAGCAACAACAACAAATTATGAATGGCCAAGAAAGTGTGAGTATGTATATCTACGTAAGTCCCACCCCATAACTTCTGGCTGCCTTCCTTAGCCAAGTGAAACCTGCACAGGCCAACACTGGAAGGCTCCAGGGCTTGGCAGTGGTGCCCCATGCCCAGGGGTTTCACCACCCGCATCCCATTTCCATGGCTGTCCTCCTCAGCCATGGCTCCCAATCCTTTCCCCAGCACTGCAGCCACATGGGCAGCACCCCACCACAACAGCTCCCCATTTTCACATGGCCAAGGTACCACCACCTCCCCACTCCCTCCTGGCATCAGATGTTTCCCGTTAACCTTGTCCACACTCAGCTCACAAGTATCAACTGCAAAGCTCAGACCCCAAATATTTTACAGATGTAACAACAACAGGCTCTTTGCCAGTGACTCAGGCCTGGATCCCAGCCCTTGCTCCCCCCTTCTCAGTCAACTGGCAGAAAATGAGCCCAGAGCTGTCTGGGGATTTGCGTGGGGGATCTCCTCCACGTCACAAGGGCAGGCAGCTCTGCAGCCCTCAACGTAATCAACGCGAGGGCAACGCTCACAACCCCACCGTGTCTTTAGGTAATGGCAGAGGTCTGCAACACCCCCGTGCAGGCTGGTGGCTCAGGTGTGCATCACTCTCAGCCCAGCCATGGTGCCCACCTGCCTCTTCTCCCATCAGTCTCAAAGTGCTACAAAGTGCCAGACTGCTCAGCTTAAGTGGCCCCAAATGTCCCTTTAAGGAGAGGGAAAAAATCACAACTGGACAAAACCCCACTGTACTAACAAGAATACAGTCCTCAGGCAGTCCAGGTTTTCTTCTCTGCAGGTTTGCTGTAGTGCCCTCCTGACCAAGATTCTGAGTTTCTGCTTCTTCAGTATGGAGTGTAGCAAATAAATCTGCATTTAGTCTTAAGTATTTAAATCAAGCTGTTGCAGTTTCAAGAAAAAAATAATCTTACTGGTATTTCTTGTCTCTGTTTCACAGCACTTATTATCAGGGCACTGGCGACATGATAGATTAACTATCAAATACTACACTATTTTAGTTAAAAATAGTTCAGAATGCAATATCCTTTTTAATAAAAAAAAATTAAGTAGCATTTGAGAGAAGATTAAATACTACAAAAACTGAAATACTGAGAAAATTATAAAAATAAAGGTTGGAATCCCACATGCTTCTTTACAGAAGCATTGCATATTGAAAGATATCCTGTTGACTGGATATTAATACCCAATACACATTTCAAAATTCATTACTTTGTAAAAGAACCCCACAATTAGTTTTCTAATTTTGATTTTTATAGACAAACAGGCTGGTTTCCAACATGCCACATCAAACACTGTGAGAGGAACTAACCACAAAATATTTCAGGATCACATCATTGCCATGCTGGTTTAATTTCTTTTTATCCATGTGCTATTTCATAAAATAATTATTCTAGCTTCATGTGCACGTGTAAAACAGATGCAGTGTTTCAGGTTGCCATTCCCATACTGACTGCCTTGGAAAAAGTCTCACTCTAGATAATCATCAGCAAAAGCAATGCCTATCACAATTCCTCCTCTGTGTCCTTTATCCACACTGCAAGGGCATTTAAGAAAAGGAACTGAAGTCTAATCTTTAAATTAAACACTAGATGGAGCCCACTTCCCAAGACTGAAAAATGAAAGCTCTCCTTGCAGCAAACTCTTACTGCCTATTGCAATATCTGGTCATGCATAAACATGACAGGACTCAAACAGCTGCAGTGACTGTCCTTAACGCAAAAAGATATACTGTCCAGCAACCATATCTCTGCATAAATGGACAGTCTTTAATACCAGGCAACTGCAAAGGAATTTTTATTCCTTTAAGATGTATTAGTTTGGTGTAAAAGACCCACAATACTTGGAATAAATTTGGCACACATAGAATTTTGTAATGCCATATGACAAACAATGCTGGGTTGAGAGAACTATGGCTGGGTCTGACATCTCTTTATTTTGACAGTAAACTGTACTGATTCCAACTGTATGAAAATTTTGCACATGTAAATGAAAATTAAATGGGAAGAATCCTTTTCCAGTTGGTTAGAATTAGCTCTAGCAAGAAGGCTCGTTTGTGACATTTGATAAAATGCCGCCTCTCTCAAATGAAACATACCACACATTCAACGAGAGATAAGTGAGCTTTGGTGTTAAAAATAGGACACAACAACACCAAACCTCAGCACAACTATTCTGGTGAGAAAGAAAAAGAAAAAAAAAAAAGAGCCAAGTTGCCAAGATCCAAACTGAGCAGCCTCATGGATACTGGATAAATCCATTTATCTCAGGCTCCGCCACAAACAACTGCCAGTTCTGCAGTATTTTGGCCCCACTCTGGACTGGCCTCACAATGCAAAGGGCAGGCAGAAATTGCAGGCAGACAACCCTTGGCCCTTCCTTAGCTTGTTGAAGGACATGCTCGCAGGAACAGCTGGAAGCCAAGCAGACAATAAAGTTGTGCAAAGCCCGAGACCCGATCCCCAGCAATGCAATTCTGCTGACAGCCGAGCTATCGCTGATTGCTTTAACCTTTGCTCAGTCCAGGCCACTGCCCTCACCTCATTCTTTTCTTAACAAACCTATGGTAATAGCTTCATCACAGTTAAGATAAGCACAAAGGTAGTTATCTTTACCACTGAAAACTACCTTTTGCTCACAGTGATCCATCCTGTTCAAACAAAATTAACCACAGTAACCCAGCTTGCCTTAGGGCATTTTATGAACTGGCTGGGAGGCAAGACAAAGGGAAGTTATGACCTGCCACCAACATAGATCCCAATGGCTATTTCCAGAAGGGAAAATACAATATCTGTGATGATCAGTGAAAGTTTTCTTTTACCTTGAAACTACTTACTCCTTACTTCTGTGAAAAGCCTACATAGAACATTTCTTTGGTCCCACATCCTTGTGGATGAAAGATGGTCTTTGGGTCTTGCAGATTGCTGCTGGGATGCTCTAAAACCAAGCAAAGCTCTTCAAACATGAGACCTGCTGCTAGGAGATCATGGCTTGTACTCACCATCACACTGACAAGTGACTGCTCGACCCCACAAAGAGCACGTACGGGACGATGATCACTTCTGTTTGTCAGAGCTGGGGCTCGTGAGCAAACATACTGCAGCCATAAAAAAAAATGGGCTTTGCAGCTGTAGCTGTAGCAAGCACACAGCCACCTCAAACATTGATACTTCAGTCTGTGAATATCCTGGTTCAGTCCTATTACATTATGTTTGCCTTCCAGTGTATCTAAACTGGACACGTATCTTCTCCCAGATGGGAAGACTGATTCATGTTTTAGTTTTGTTTATTTACTTTTTCTAACCGTGGGTAAGCACCTAATAGCAAGCACCTAACATTTCCTTTACAAGTAAATCTGAAAATAATTAGCAATTGTTTCACACTTGACCTAAAACCATCTGGGAGAACACACCCATGTACTTCCACAAGCTTCTGGTTCAATAAAACAGGGACTTTATTAGCAGGAAGAATATCTCACCAACCACAGAAATTAAATGTCAGCAAAAGGAGGAGACAATCGAAGTACCAGCCACAGTGGTAGGTTTGACTAAATAGCAATGTTTAGCTACTTCCTTATCACAATCTTCCTATACAACTATAATTCAGGAACCTTTGCCACTGTAATTTTCCCTGCTTCATTTTCTTTACGGCTATGCTTTTATGTGTCAGACTAAATACTTGTTCATCAGCACTATTATCCATGCAACAGCTGAAAATAACCAGCTATGGGAAAAACACAGAGAAGAACAAATACAAAGGCTTTGCATATATATAAAAGAAATTAAAAGAAAAGGCAAATTATGCAGTGTAGTATCTGATGCTGTAGGGAAAGTGGACACAAAGCCACTACAATTACACAAGTCTAACTCTGAAAACACTGTGCAGACACATGGAGCAGAATGGTTACAGACAAGGTAAAGTTAAGCCTAAAGTCTAAAACTTTCAGTTTCTCACAGCAATAATCCTGACAGCTTTCAGTCTCAGAACATGAAAGGGATGAAACTCTGGCCTTGCTGTGACCTCACCCACTGACCGCATCCCATCACAGCTGGGGCATGACTGGCAAGAATGACAGTTCACTAAGTATGTGGGTGGCAGCAGATGGAATAGGGGTTTAAAAAGTGCAAAAAAAAAGCAAAAACTTTTAAAATCCCATTTGGAGTTCCTAACTGTTGCTTTCCACATTGACCAGTGTTGCTTCCAAACACAAAGGAGGAAAATCAATCTATTAGTTAAACTAATACCATTCTGGGAGAAAGAAAAACCAAGCAAAAAACCAAAACCAGTCATTCTCTGTTTGCTTTCAAGTGTTTGCCAGATGAACTCCAATGTTGCAAGCCATCTTCCTACAGAAGAAATACAGAAGAAAACACACTTGGAGGGTTGTGTAAACCATCAGCAGTGCTTTGGTCCTCCAAAGGCACTGTGGTCATCTCTGACACATCCACACTCCTCTTTACAGGTTCACCTATTTCATCCTCCATGGTTGTGTCAGTACCTTGACCACTTTTCTCCCCCTCTACAGAAGCACTGTTTGGCTTCACATAACCACCCACAAGCACCTACATCACTCTGGGGAGCTGGCTCATGTTCAGTCTGATCAACCCACAGATTTTCAGCCACCTCCTATTTGCACTCCCACACCATTTTTGAAGGAATGCAAATAGCCGTATATCAATCTCTGAAAAGAAAACCAACAAACAACTGACTAAACAAAAAAATCCTTGAAAGACTGGAAGTTTTCCATATGAAGAATTTACTTCTTCTGAAATCTCTTCCCACAAGGTAAGTGGTGTGTTAACCAATATAAACAAAAGTCAACTGATTACCAAAATTTTAGAGATTAGTTATACAGCTACCATTGGCATAAAACAAAGAGCATAGAGCTCCTTCAGAAGCAGTAAGTATCAGGTTTTAATTGCTAGATTAAAAACCAAAAGCAACAAACCTTCACAGACAGCCCCAGACAGCACTCCAGAACAAGCCTGGCCAGATGCTACATCCCTTTTCCATCTTACAGCAGCCACCACCAGCTTGCACACACCCTCCGTGGCCATGCCACTTAACCCTTCCAGTTTTACTCTTTTTCTCAGCATGAAGAGCTCTCTAAATTCAAGTGTTTTTTAATGGATCATAAATTAGTTCAGGCTAGGAGGAACCTCGTGAGATCTCTGGTCCAGGCTTCTGCTCCAAGTAGGGTCAGGTGTGAGATCCAGCTCAGGGCTTTTTTCAGTCAGGTCCTGAAAACTCCCAACGATGGAGACAGCACAGCCTTCCCAGGCGACCTGTGCCCCTACCCAGCTGTCTGTCCTCAGAGTGAAAACACTTTACCCTTGTAACCAGTGTGAACTTCTCTCATTTCAACTGTTACCCACTCTCTCTTGGCCTTCCACCACTGAGAACAGCTCGCAATGATGTCACTCTTTCAGTGAAAAGAAAGCACTCCTTATACTTTAAGCTCTGCTATTTATCTGTTTATGCAAAGCACACTTTGCTCTGTGATTTAGATTGCTGTTTCAGATTTTAACTTTGCTAACAGCATTTGCCAAAAATTCAAATATAACCAAATCAGAGTGAAAGTGAAAAACAAATCTAAGAATAAAACTTGGGTGGAAAGCTCACCCATGTGATCACATCAAACTTTCCCTGATGTGCCATGGTGATGGCAGCACTTCAGCACTCATTACTGCATTTCCAGATATCGAAGAAGCATCTCTTTATATAGGTGCAACATGAGAGCCAATTATTCATGCAGATTACAAAATAGGCCAAAAAAGCAAGATACATGCTGGAGCAGAGCGATGAGGAATGCAGTTTGCAAGTTTTCAGACTCAAAGACTTTTGAGCAGTGTGTCCATCACAGTAAATATGCATTGCTTCCTGGGCCCAGAAGCTATTGCTCTCTCAGGCTCCTTAGCACATCAAAGGACAGCAATCCAAAGCAGCAGTTGCCTTACAGACCTTGCTGCTACTCAGTCACCAAATTACCGTGTACCAGTCATGCAGAAGGCTTCTGAACTGCATTCTTAAGCCATGCAGCTGAGGAGTAAAAGACATAACCAGAACTAAGAGTGAAGGCAAATGCAGCAGCGCAACAAATGTTCATCATGCCTGGAAGGTCACGTGATATGTGATTAATGCCATTATCCTCCAGGACTCTGGAAATTGCCCTGAGACAACAGCTTTCCGGCATAAGCTATGGATCAATAAAAAGGATTAAGCAACAACACTTCAGAAATGCTTGAAAGTAAACTATCAGGCTTTATCTCAAATTTTCTCGAAATCTATCCCTGATAAGAAATTCTTAAGTTTGATGCCCATCTTTTAGTCTCAGGCACTTTGCACCAGTTCAAGAATGCAGGTGATGCAGACCGTGCACACTCAAGAGACTGAAAAAGAAGGAGGAGAGTGAGAGAGAGCCAATGTCAACCTTCCCCCTCCCCCCTGAAGGGGTGAATAGCAGCTAAACTCAGCCACAATCTGTCAGCAAGTAGCCAGTGCCAGCCCTACGCTCACTCCCACGCCTTACCCAGGACAGGGCCATCACCACACCAGGAACACTCGCCTCATTCTGGGATAGGACAGGCAGCCAACCCCACTCCTAAATCACATTTGTCCTGTCCCTCAAAACTTAAGGCTGTGCATAAGCGAGGTTGTCACCACACAAGTGAGAGGTGAAGCAAGTTGTTTTCCCTAATTAAACCTATTAGTAGTAACAAGTCACTCCTGCTAGGTCTAAATAGCTCAGAGATAAATCCCAAGGCTGCTAAGCTGCCAACCACCTCCCCTCAGTGCTCAGAGGCAGCTTTTTTACTCCTACAGACAACACTGGGTAAACACTACCACCTCCAGCCATGCTCCTGGAGCAGATCCCCAGGTTGATATATTCAAAGCTAATGTTTTCCCTGCAGCTGTCCAGTCACCTTTATTGAAAACCCAAAGTGCAAAAACCTCCTCCTCAGGGAACAACAGCAGAAACTCCCAGAAGAATATTCTGTAGGTCAGGTGTCTGCACACAAGGAAAGAGTATGACCCTGGCAGAGCTTTGTGCTTTATTTTTTCTTTTTTTAAAAAAGAAATCTCACCAGAGACTGCTTGGGATGGAAGACCTTTTCATGGAAAATTCTTCTAGAATATTTGATGCAAATACACCATCAACACATCATCTCTTAAAAGTTCACACCACAGGCAACACCAGTATTAGGAACAGTAAGGAGAATGACACAGTGCTTTTCTAAAAAGCCATCCAATGAATTTATCATCTTCTGTCTGAACTATTTGCAGAAGCAACTGAATAAGGCAGAAAAGAAAAATTAAAATGTTCTAAGCTGTTGCTTCACAGTATGTCTTACAGAAAAGTAATTTAGAAGTTATTACAAAGGCAATAACACTCAATCTCATAACATGACACTATTTCAAATTAATCCAGAGCATGTTAATTCTTTCACCTTTGCCAGTGATGAAACAGAAAAAGGAAAAAAAACCCAAACTTCATCAAAAATAACTTGAAATTTAGTAAGCTTTGTCTGTTGCATTAACAAAACCAACACTGCAAAAACAGCCTTAGCTTTCATCAAGAACAACTTCCAATACATAGCACTCTTCCTCTTTCTCCCAAGCAAGCAGAAGTAAGTGAAACTCATTTTACAGACTCACCAAAATTACCCATGTTCCAGGAGGCAGCCATTCATCCAGTTTGTAAAGTCCATGGTTTCAGCACATCATAGCCATCAGCAGGAAAATGAAAGGAAAAAGAAGAAAAAACACCTCTTGAGATTTAATGAACAACACAACACTACTGCTTTCTATTAAGAATGCATTACAAAACTGTTTCAGGTAACTCATTAAATGGACTGAACAAAAACAATCCCCCCCGCCCTCCAATTTACTCTAAAAAGAAATAAAAGACTCCACAATATCAAAGTTAATAAAGGAGTAGTAATTATTGTCTAATAAAGATCTGTCAAGGCTAACCTCAGAAGGAAGGGGGAGAAAATTATTTTTAAGAGAAAACAAACCTTCTGCTGTACTTCCCCTATCAGGCAGTAACAGGTGTGCATATCACAAATAGAAAAAGGTATATTATTTTCTCTTATACTGCTGACATTTCAAAATTGTTGATGAGGAGATGTAACATTTGGCAAGAAAGTAAGGCAAAGCCACCACAGCAACTGCTCAGTTTCAGAATCCTCAGTCAAGGATGGGGGATTGGTAATTTATTCTTTGCAATTAAGGGGGCCTGCAGCCTACCCCCACAGCTGAGTATCTACACACTGTTACACATCTGCAAACCATCAAGAACACCCAAGCTGAAACAACTTTTTTTCAGTCTGGACTTTGAATAGTGTCTGAGTGACCAAACTCAGTGTGTGTGTCACTTCTCTCCTACTAATAAAAACCCAAGAAAGAATTTTACAGCTTTCCCAGGCTCAGCATTGATTTCTTTTGGCAACTGTTCCAAAACAGTCGACCAATTTAGCGTTTGGGTTTTTTTTTTTCTTTTCTGTTTGGTTGGGGTTTTTTTCATTATTATTCCTTTGGAGAGGAAATGCTTCAAAGAGATCAGTACAAAATGCCAATTGCTGTGGGTTAACCTAAACAAACTGCATGTGTGTATGTAAGGGCAGACAAAGGCATGCTCTTCTTTTGAGAAGAGAAATCAATTGCATGTGCAAGTTCAGGAGGTGCACAAGGTCCTGAGCATAGACAAGCAGACAAGGAGAGTGCTGAAGCCTGCAGTGGAACGAAAGGAGGCAGTGAAGGAAATGCTGTCATCTTCTCCCAGCAGCTCTGTGACCATCAGACTGATCACCAGGCCAAGGCTGACAAGATGCCAAAAAGCCAAAGGCCATTACAAAGTCTCTTCCAACAGATTGGGATATATCTTCTCAGTTGACGTGTTTCAACTATCCAAGTTCTCCAAACCAACTGCTCTCAGGAATCCTCACAACTCAGTGTTCTTCTGTTGGGTCCCAGCAAAGGGTCCTGAGGCCAGAGCAGCATTTTCACCTCCATGAATCTCAAGGTAACTCAGGAGGACAGTGAGCCACCAGCACAGCCTCTGATGTGGTTTCTGTTTGATCTCTGGAGCAACGATTCCATAGGAACACAAATTTCTCTGCTGGTGTCAAAAACAAAAAAAACCCAAAAACAAAAAACCAAAAACCCAAAAAAATGGCACAAGCAACTAATTTGCAGCTCCCCCCTACTCTATGGATAATGGCTGATAAGTTACCTCCTCCTCAGGCTTCACGGCCCATTAATAAGACAGCATGAAAGACTGCAGAAAAAGGAAGACGATTACTCACATATTTACCACTTTGCTAGCAAACCACATTTTTTTTGTTGCTGTTTTTGTAGGAGTCCTTTTACAGTAAGAGCCTTTCCAGTGCCTCTATGTGAAGAATATTGGAGAGGAAAGGGAAAAAAGATTGCAAAAGATTTGCCTTCATTTCTGATTTCTTTTGTCAGTCTTGTGTACCCCAGTCCTTCCCCAGAGCTGCAACCATGCACCATTACTGCCAGTGTGACTGTAGTGACAGATTACCCTCAGGATATTACCTGTCCTTTACCTCTGCAGGGGAAGCTGAGATTACTGGGAAAACATTTTTACTGGAGCAGGCATAACTCCCAAGGTAGTCCCAAGAACTGTAAAGGTCATTGAGTCACCTGACTGGACACAGGACTTCATATTAAGGAAAGTGAGATTTTGATGGTGGCATGGAGCAAGCTTAACATTAATGAAGTTCTCAGGATACAAGAGGTCACATGAAAGCAGATGTTGAGTAGGTGGGAATGGCGGGAAATGTGTGCAAAAACACAAGGAAGGAACAAAACAAAAATGTATGGATGACTCAGAGCTGGCAGAATTCGTGCAGCAGAGCTGCTGAACTGGTTTATTTAGAGTGGGGAGGAGACAGGAGAGCAGCCTGTTGACAATACTGCAAATACCCTTCTGAGGAAAAACAAGAGCTGATTGTTGGACATATTATAAGGAGCAGATTTCCATTATCAGTTCAAAAGGTTTGTGGGGGGAAAAGGAAGTCAAAATATGCCATAAGGGGATGGATGAAAGAACGAGATGTAAATTGCCTTGAGCATTCCAGCAGCATCCACTGCCTACACTGGTTGCTTGGGTCAGTGGGAGGAGAGATACACAAGAGCAAGACCACAGGGACATTCTGCATTTCCCCTGTTCCTCTGCACATACTATTTTTGCATGACACTGGTTATGAAACTGAAAACGTTGGTTCAGCTTCAGGCAGCAATTTTAGGGTCAATTGCTTCTTCACCAGACACTGAAATCACAATTTGCCAAGCATCAAATTAACTGTGAACATTTTAGAGGACAGTGAACTTGAGTTATGCATTATTATTGGGTCCCCTTCCTCAAAAGCCTATCTTGTAATCCCTCTTGAGATGGCAAGTGCCTTCTTTTTTTTTTGCTAGAATCACACTTCAAGACGAACTCTGCAATTACACTACTTGCTTTTTGCTCCATCAACTCATTCCTGACTTTTATGCCCTCTCAAAAGTACAGATCTCAAGTGGTGGAATACGCTTTCAAAACCATGTGAAGCGTTTTATCCATTTATCACAAGAGTACATCAATATAGGTTTTCCAGCTGAAAGAATTTGAAAGTTTCCTGAAAACTTTTATAGTTCAGCTTGGACCCGCTCCTAATCCACAGACAAGGTAAAAAAAACTCATCTGGCACCAGCACACCACAAAATAAGTAAGCAATAAAGCTTTAATGAGGTCAGCTGTCCAACAAAGCCCCAATACCCAGGGCTGTGCATCTTTCCCTAATACTGCCAGTACAACACAGAACAGCTACAAGGCTTGGTGCTGCAACTGATATCACTCCATATACACCTGAATCAAACTGGTGTAACATCATTCCAGCCAATGCCCCAGCAGGCTAGGAGAGATGGAAGCTAGTGGAAAGTGGAAAGTCATTACTGGGAATGATGTCAGATTTAGATTTATTGTGTCACCTTCAGTAGCAATTCTAGGTCAGAATCAAATTTTTATACTCTTCTATGCAAATGTTAGAGGTGAATACAAAAAATGCATTTTTTTATTTTATTTTTTTTTTAAAAAAGGTCCAGATATATTCCGCAAGTTCTGTAGTTCTTTAGTTGATTTAAATGATAAGTGGTATTTCCAATCCATTTTCTATCATAAATCTTTTGGACATATGTGAGTTAAATGTAAAATCTTCATAGCACTGCTGAATTCATCTTTTTTTTTTCATCTTAAGCAATACATGACAGAGTTGAGTTTGGTTTGTTGGGCCTCCATTTCAGGTCTACCTCACCAGCCTGCTATCTGACTGCTGAGGTGCTTGTGAAAGCTTACCACACCATGAGCTATACAGCTGGAAATTCCCACTTGCCTTCAGTAAAACAAAGGCAGCACTAAACATGAAAATTTCCCCTTTACCCTCGAAATACAAAGCCCAAGTTCTGTTTGAGTGTCACCAAACACAAGCTGTGCTAAGTTCTCAGAAGGTGAAGAACTTCAGGTCTTAGCAAGTTTCACACTTTCACCCAAGAACATGTCTGTGGAAAAGCTGTACACGTGTATGCAAATAAACACGTCCATAAACATAGCATATGTACGTAAACACAGATGCATATATGCATATGTATAAATGATGTATAATTGATATCAAGTGGCTCATCACCCAGCAGGTGGCACTCATACCCTGAGCTCCCGAGGCTGGGACTCAGCACTACTCTACAGGAGGCACCATCTTCCTGAGAGGTAAGAACACCAAGGGCATGAAAGAACTCACCAGCCCTGTGCAAGGCCTGATGTGTCAAGTCCAGCATCTGGGCCAAAGTCCCATTTAGCTTACTGGCCAGGCACCCCCTCCATTCATTCCCCCGACAGCTGCAAGACTCCCCCTTGACTGCTGCTGATTCTCAAGTGCTCTTGCAGCCTTTCCAGAGGAGCAGCATTTTGGGGACTGAAAACGTCCTGAAATATTTTCCATATAGAAGCATCACATTATGATATCAAGAACAATACAACCAAATGTAAAGCTTCCTTCAGACTTCATCACTTCTTTTCTCCATTTGACACACCCAACTAGCTTTCAATTAGTCCCACTAATAATTTGGGCTTTTGAATATCTTATGAATGAGCAAATCAGAACTGGCAGAGGAAATGCTGTTTTCCTTTGATTAAAATTAAAGACTTGTTTTCACCCTAGACTTAAGTGTCAATATCGTATGTACATTCTTAATACACCTCCTTCTAAAGCTGAGTGGTGCTTCAACTTCAGCTGAGTGGGTTTGTTTTTAAAAAAATATTTTCCTTTCCAGTTCAATATTCCACCCATCTCCCTTCCCTCTTTAAAAAAAAAAAACACAATAAAATCAGTTTAGAAGCATCAATTTGAAAATATCAGCTCTTTGTGGAGCAGTGCTGTTCCCCATTAAGAGAATGCTTCATGTCAGATTGAAAGATACCTTTCCAAGGTCGTTTCATGTTCCAATGGGTTTGTTATGAAGTTGTGGAATGGCAGATAAGGTTGCATGAGATAGTAAAGTGCCTTCCTAAGCTTGTTCTGGGCAGTAATGTGCAACCAATATTTGAGCAAGGGACTTGAAGAAACTTCATATGCTGAAATAAATGCTGCTGCAGGAAGGACAGAAGTAGTACTGAGATAGTAGTAACCTGTTTCCCAATTAAAAAAAAAAAAAGAAACAACAAAGAAAAGGCCATTTTCTTGACAAGTTTGCACAAACTGCACACATTTATGGCACTTAGCAAAGGTTGGGTGCTTCTAGGAACATTAGGGGGTATCTCTTCAGCAAGTTAAAATACCCAACTATGTGTAATAATGAGGATTTGATGCTAAAAACTGCTCAATTCAGAATCAATAGTGATGCCTTCAAGTTACAGGAACAAGGATACAGGAGTAGTTCCCTATTAAGTATCAAGACTGATAATTTGCAAAATTAAAAAAGGGGGGGAAAAAAATAAAAGGTGCATATCTAAGAACAGTTCTTTGAAAGTCTTGTAGTTACAAGTGTGAGGAATGATGGTACAGTATTTTTAGATTGCTTCCAAAAGATCCCAAAAATGGAGGAAACCGTATAACAGTATCCTCTTAGCAAGCTTTTAATACTGCCTGAGCCTATCCCAAACTCTGAAAGAAGGTAAGCATGTCTGGCAGCACACTGAATTGTGTGCCACCATTTCAGCCATCGTACTAGGGACTAAATCCTTCCCTGGAAGTAACAGAGGAACAAACATGTAAACTCCAGAGAGAAGGGGGGAAAAAGATCCTCCTGGCAAATGGTTAGCTACATCTTAACGTGGTTTAAAGCTGGATAAAGGATCACCCGTTTGGAATACAAAAAACACAAATATTTGGCATAGAAATAGCCCTAACAAAAGGGTAGGGGAGCCTAAAGGGGTGCTTTTTCAAGTCCCAAATGAGCATTTTGGGGGGTCTAATAGCCTGACAGGAAAAAGATTAGAAAAATGGCCACCCAGCACTGAACTATGCACAAAATGCAGAGTTTTGGCGCTTCCAGTTCTGCATTGCACCCTGCGCTCCCAGCCCCCCGCATTCCCACAGGCTCCCAAACGCCCCCGGCTCCCCCACACCGCTGTCCACTGCCGAGGAGCGGGGGGGCTACGGTCCCTCGGCGCTATCTGCAGCCACCCCCGGGGCTCCATTACTACTACTTTTAATTTTCCTGCTAGCATGACTTTTCTAATG